>NW_027507784.1:122097220-122594720 GCF_037356315.1 Lithobates pipiens
ATTCTGCTGCGGACCAAAAAAAGGTTCCTGTGCGAGTTTGGGCCGGGTGCGATGCAAATTCAGCCATACTATCTGTATGGCTGAACTCGCATCGCACAGAGATCGGATGTGATTTGCACTGCAGTGCGGTGCGAATCACATCCGATTCTCAGCACCGCAGCAGTGTGAACCCAGCCTAAAACTCACCTGGGGCAAGTAACAGGTGTGGGCAATATAAAAAAATAACACCTGAAAGCAGATAAAAAGGAGAGAAGCTCGAGTCGAGGAGTGCTCAACATTATCAAGAAGTTTGCAACCCATGGCACTCAAGCTAATCTCTCTGGGCATGGACGGAAGAGAAAATTGATGAATGGTGGCAACGCGGGATAGTCCGGATGGGGGATTCGGTTTGTGCTGGGAAATTGAATTTCCAGTTTTTTTGTCGCCGGCAGCTAGAGGTCCGCATCCAGCGGAGACAATGTCTCCGCGGGCCGCCATTTTTAAGAAGACCAGAAGCTGGTCTTCAATAGAGAACCTGTGGCACCGCCCACCCCCGCTGCAGTGTGTGTGAAGAGCAGTGGGCGCCACAGTTCAAAGTCAGCGCGGCAACGACGGCTGCCGCTTGAAGGCCAGGAGATGTAATGTCCTGTCGGGGAAGTCCGTGCAGTGAGTATGTGGGGGCCAGTCTGTGGATGCCGGGGCCAGTCTGTGGATGTGGGGGCCGCTCAGTCTGGATGTCAGAGGGGCACCAGATGTAAGGAGGGGCTCCGCTCAGAGGCGTACCTAGAGCATTTGGCACCCGGGGCGGATCCTATATCTGGCACCCCCCACCTTAAAATTTAAAAATACCCCACTGTGCCCCCTGCATACCTCTGCATCCTTCAATATCTTTTTGTCACTACTGTGTACCCCCCCTCTCCACAACTGCACCTCTGGACCCCTTTACATTACACATCACCCTGCACCTCTGGACCCCTTTACATTACACAGGACCTTGCACCTATGGACCTCTTTACATTACACAGCACCCTGCACCTCTGGACCCCTTTACATTACACAGCACCCTGAACCTCTGGACCCCTTTACATTACGCAGCACCCTGAACCTCTGGACCCCTTTACATTACGCAGCACCCTGCACCTCTGGACCGCTTTACATTACACAGCACCCTGCACTTCTGGACCCCTTTACATTACACAGCACCCTGCACCTCTGGACCCCTTTACATTACACAGCACCCTGCACCTCTGGACCCCTTTACATTACACAGGACCTTGCACCTAAGCACCTCTTTACATTACACAGCATCCTGCACCTCTGGACCCCTTTACATTACACACCCCTTGTACCTCTGGACCCCTTTACATAACACAGTGCCCCGAACCTCCTGACCCCTTTACATTACACAGCCCTTGTACCTCTGGTCCCCTTTACAATACACAGCTCCCTGCACCCCTGGACCACTTTACATTACACAGCACCCTGCACCTCTGCACCCCTTTACATTACACAGCCCCTCACAGCTCTGGACCCCCTGCATGTTACACAGACCCCCTACAGTGCAGACCTCCCTCCCTACCATACAGGCCCCCCCATCTACAGTGTAGAATCCCCTACAGTACAGACCCCCCTACAGTACAGAATCCTCCCCTACAGTGCAGACCCTCCTACAGTACAGACCCCTCCACCCTACAGCGCAGACCCCCCTACAGTACAGACCTCTCCCCCCTACAGTAAGAACTCCCCTACAGTACAGACCCCCTTACAGTGCAGGCCCCTCCACTACAGTACAGACTCCCCTACAGTGCAGAATCCTCCCCTACAGTACAGACCCCTCCCCCCTACAGTGCATACCCCCCTACACTGCATACCCCCCTACAGTGCCAAATCTTCCCCTACTGTACAGACCTCTCCCCCTATAGTGCAGACCCCCTATAGTACAGACCCCCCTACAGTGCAGGACCCCCCTACAGTACAGGACCCCTCCTACAGTGCAGGACTCCCCCCTACAGTGCAGGACTCCCCCTACAGTGCAGACCCCCCTACAGTGCAAGACTCCCCTACAGTGCAGAACCCCCCCACAGTGCATACCCCCTACAGTAAAGAACCCCCCTACAGTGCCAAATCTTCCCCTACTGTACAGACCCCTCCCCCTATAGTGCAGACCCCCCTACTGTGCAGGACCCCTCCTACTGTGCAGGACCCCCCCTACAGTGCAGAGCCCCCCTACAGTGCAGACCCCCCCACAGTGCACAGACCCCCCTACAGTGCACAGACCCCCCTACAGTGCACAGACCCCCCTACAGCGCTCAGACCCCCCTACAGTAAAGAACCCCCTAACAATACAGCCCCCCCCACAGACCCATAATGTACCTGAACACACATGAAGAGCCCAAGTCAGTGACATTGCAGGGGGGAAGTGCGAGCAGCACCCAAGTGGAGTGACACCTGATGGCTCAGTGATCCGGGACCCGGCGTAAAAAATCCCCTTCTCTCTGTGGTCGCGTGACTCGCGTCGCACCGTTCTGATCAGTCTCGGCAGCGGCTGTCACTCACAGCCGAGCAGAGTGAAGCTGCCTCCCCCTCCTCCTTTACGTCTACACAGTGCTGTGCATGCAGGAAGGGGAGGCGGCTTCACTCTGCTCGGCTGTGAGTGACAGCCGCTGCCGAGACTGATCAGAATGGCGCGACTTGACCACAGAGAGAAGAGGATTGTTGCGCCGGCCACCGGGTCCTAGATCACTGAGCCGACAGGTGTCACTCCACTCGGGTGCTGCTCGCACCTCCCCCCTGCAATGCCGCCCACTGCCAGTGCCTCGGGCTCTCTCTGTGTGGGCTGCGAACCCACGGCGCTGTCTCCTCTTCAGTTGCGGAGGGGGAGGACGCCGGCCTGACACCCCCCCAATGTGTGGCACCCGGGGCGGCCCGCCCCCGCCCCCCACTTAGTTCGCCACTGGCTCCGCTGATGGACACAGATGTGAGGAAGGTACCTCTGATGGGGCACCTGATGTAAGGACAGACTCCGCTTGGGACACCTGATGGCATCTGGTGGCAGTCAACGTAGCTAGTGACGCGCTCATATATATATATTTAGGATTTAGCAGAATGACGACATTGAATTGAGAGGAAGCATCATTACAAAACAAGGACTACTAAACAGGCAGCATACATAATAAACCACAATGGGCTCCCCCTGTAGAAGATCAGTGGTCTTTGGCACCGAGATCTCAGCCCAGTGAGATATCACATTAGGATTGGTATCTCTTGGTAGAAATCATGACATTTGGGGGGTGAATAGCTGTTAGGGAAGTTATGTGGGCTTTTTAAAGCACTTTACGGTACACTTGTTCTGGCACAAAAAGCCAGGAGCTGAGAATGAACTCCCGGGGGGGAGGGGTGTCTATGTATATATAGAAGTTATAAATGCACAATAAGAAAATATATTTTAATGTCTAAAGATTTGTATGTTTATAAAACAGAAAGAATTAAAACATTTTTTTCTCTCTCCAGGAGAATATGATCCATCATCTCCCAGTGTCACCACCCCCACCTTGGAGGGGGAGGACAACCCACTGGTTCCATCCACCAGTGACAGAGAGCCAACAACACCGGCTATGACTGTGGAAGACCAACCAAGTGCAGTCTCCCCATCTACCATTGAGGGTGAGCAAACTGCACTGGTGCTATCCACCAATGACAACAAGGCAACTCTGGCTATGACTGTGGAGGACCAACCAAGTGCAGTCTCCCCATCTACCATCGAGGGTGAGCAAACTGCACTGGTTCTATCCACCAATGACAACGAGGCAACTCTGGCTATGACTGTGGAGGACCAACCAAGGGCAGTCTCCCCATCTTCCATTGATGGTGAGCAAAATGCTCTGGTTTCATCCACCAATGACAACGACGCAACTCTGGCTATGACTGTGGAGGACCAACCAAGTGCAGTCTCCCCATCTACCATCGAGGGTGAGCAAACTGCACTGGTTCTATCCACCAATGACAACGAGGCAACTCTGGCTATGACTGTGGAGGACCAACCAAGGGCAGTCTCCCCATCTACCATTGAGGGTGAGCAAACTGCACTGGTTTCATCCACCAATGACAACGAGGCAACTCTGGCTATGACTGTGGAGGACCAACCAAGTGCAGTCTCCCCATCTACCATCGAGGGTGAGCAAACTGCACTGGTTCCATCCACCAGTGACAATGAGGCAACACTGGCTATGACTGTGGAGGACCAACCAAGTGCAGTCTCCCCATCTACCATCGAGGGTGAGCAAACTGCACTGGTTCTATCCACCAATGACAACGAGGAAACTCTGGCTATGACTGTGGAGGACCAACCAAGGGCAGTCTCCCCATCTACCATTGAGGGTGAGCAAACTGCACTGGTTTCATCCAACAGTGACAATGAGGCAACTCTGGCTATAACTGTGGAGGACCAACCAAGTGCATTCTCCCCATCTACCATTGAGGGTGAGCAAATTGCACTGGTTCCATCCACCAGTGAGATTAAACTGGATACAGTTAATGAGAACCAGCAAAATTCACTCACTCCTTCTAATGGTGAGGTTGAAAACAAATTTTGGGCTTCATTTGCCAACTTTATGAAGCAACAACAACCTCCAAAGTGCAAAATAAGTGAGTCATCACCTCTGGTCCCTTCATATCTTGGAGACAAAATGTCTGTGTGGAGTTCACTTTCATCCATCCCCACCATGAACAAGAAGACATCTGAACTGGTCCCATCCTGCAGTATCAGGAAACTATATGCTGAAACCTTCACCTTCCATGAGGAACTTGGAGAAGGGAGCTTTGGGAAAGTGGTGTTGGCCACCCATCCAGCCACTAACCAAAAGCTGGCGGTAAAGTTCATCTCAAAGAGAAAACTACTGAGATGTGGACCCTGCATGGCACTCACAGAAAGATGGATTCTGGAAGAAGGCAGAGAGTGCCCATACATCACCCATATTTATGGATCTTTCCAAACAAACGTAAGTCTTTTAATCTCCCAATTTCTTCTTCTCTTTCCTGTATTGCGCTCCACTATTGATCCAGACTCCCTACAATAGTTATGCAAATGGTGACTTTTTTTGGTAGTCAAAACTTACACATGGCAAAGCATCCCCCTGCCCCATGAGATGACAGTGTTCAGACCCGTCATCTAGTCCTTCAGGCACTAAGTGCTGAATTGGAGGAGGCAGAAGAAAGCTTAACTTGTGTCCCACATCAGGTTCTTCTGAGGGCTCTGGCTATTGATCAGGACAATGCAGTAAAGGTGAAAGAAGAAGTCTCTAGAGTGCTTCCTACAAGGCTGGAGCTTAGTGACATAAACTGTACAGAGTAGAGGCTTTCCTTCAAGAAACCACATACTGAGAGGCCGCCATTACTGACTTCAGACATTACTAGTTGCCTGGCTATCTCTGGCCTTAAAACTTTGAGTCACTGAGTCAGAACACGTCTACAACTGGCAAGGCAGGATAAATCAGGACTCCTGATCGACATACATCTTTCAGGATGGGAAGCCAAAATATAGAAGTCATTGGGCCACCATAACAACTTGACAAAACTAGTATTGTGGTAAAGGTCTTCCAGCAATGGCGGTCTAATATTCTTCTCTGTCTGGGTTTCCTGAGTTCCTCCCCAGGAAGCATTTAGTAAAGATGCCACACTGCACTCTCTGCTGGTGTGCGTGTCTTCATTTATTCCTTCACAAAGTGAAAACTTCAATGTCTATAACGTAACCTGTTTTTCCTATTTTCACAGAACCATCTGGCCTTTGTTATGGAGTTTCTGTGCGGAGGAGATCTCTCCGACCTGATAAGAAATTCAGCTCCACTTCCTCTGGACACCTTAAGGTAAGTTTGTCAGGGTCACTTTGGAGTCGGGGGAGGCTGACCACTGAGAACAGGCAGTGACCTATCCAGGCCCCTCCAGCTGATCCCATCCATCTATACCCCTATGTACTATAGGGAGAACTCACTTTATCTTTACCATTAACTGGTGTGTGATGATTTTTGATGCTAATCCATGTATTTCTCTCTCCATCAGAAACCTAACAGCGGAAATTATTTGCGGCCTGCAATTCCTGCATGACAAAGAGATCGTTCACAGAGATCTCAAGCCAGAAAATATCCTGTTAGACAACGCTGGCCATGCCAGAGTTGCGGATTTTGGCTTGTCAGCGAAGGGAGTCACCCAGGCTAAGAGAAGTAACGAACATACAGGGACACCAATCTACATGGCTCCAGAAGTAAGTATGCTCCCGATATCAGATTTAATTAGAACATTTATCAAGATATACCCATTATTATGGTTGGATATGGAGAAGAGATAAAGGGGTGCTCCACTTCCACTAAATAGAGAATGTCTCCACTGGTGACCCGGTTGCTTTTAATGGGTTTCCAGGCTAGAACCATATCCCCAACAAAAGCTGGGAAGTTCTGAGTCATGGAGCAGTGTTGGGGCTTCTTTGTAGGGGACATTGAGGCCGAGTGTAGATGGATTCATCTGCCTGGCCCATTTCACACATATGAATGGGGTAAAACCTCCAGTAACTGCTCACCCACTGTTTCCCTTCTCCTCTTTAACATGGGGAGCGCTTGTGAAAATTGAGCTATTGGGGTCAGTATACCTTCATCCACCTACTTTAATTGGGGCAATTAAAGGGCACCTCTAGGCAAAGCCCCAGAGTGTTTAATCCCTTTCTATTTTATCCGACACGTAAAAAAAAAAAAAGGGGTTTTGACTATACATCCTGTTTAAGCCCCACCTCCAATATTCGCAAGCTCCACTTCAGTTTGATGCCGTTTCACTGCAATTTTAGTCATGCATGAGCTTTATACATCACATATGTCGCTATGTTGTCATCTCTGTCCTCTGCCTGGTCTGACAATGTGCTCATCCCTCTTTCTCTTATGTTTCTACAGGTCTTGCAAAAAATGTATTATTTCAGTATGGTTGACTATTTCTCCCTTGGAGTCATAGTATACGAGATGGCGTTTGGGAAACATCCCTTCTACACCACGGAGGACTGGGAAGAAATAAAGACAAATATTCTTGAAATGGAGCCAGATTATGAGGAGGGTATGGACCCTGACCTCCATAACCTCTTAGTTAAGGTAAGTTACAGAGAGCCTTAAGCTCCTCTATTGCTCAGATATTGTTATTGGTCATGCAGCATCTCATTATATTTCATTCTTCATTACAGCTTCTGTGGAAAGACCAAGAGGAACGAAACCATCTAGTCAGTGACATCAGGAACAATCCGTTCTTCAAGACCATCGACTGGGCAGAGTTAGAGCGAAAAAAAGCAATGCCACCTAAATCCGAACCAGTAAGTATACAGATAATAGAGTCCAAAGACATTGGACGGGGAGGGGAGATTTTCAGCAGCAGGCTCCTCACCATCTAAGACATTTGTTTTAAACAGACTTTTCAGACCTGTCTATGAATTCGTGATCACTATATAATCATACAGTAGGGTCTGAATGATTTCTGTTCATTATTGGAGTTAATTATTGTGTATGTTATCTGACCACTAGAGGGAGCTAGGGTGGAAGGAGCCTACTTGGTGAAATCTGCTGCACTTTGGGTGTGGGGTTCATCATACTTTGTTACCACTCTCTGTATCAATTAGAAGCAGTAATGAATGTCTTTTTCTCTGTCTAGATTTGTGAGGAACCATCAAATAACAGCATGCCCTTGAATGAGTATATCAACTACCTGGCCTGGGAGGCTCCAATATCACGATATGAGCAGGAGTATTTCACAGGCTTTTCATACATGAGCGACAGTCTGAAGATGTCACCAATGGACTTATTTTCACATCCACCATTATCGCCAGAGAAGAAGCCTAATTTTGCTGACTGTAGTGATGACAGTGAGTGTCAGAAGGAGGAACCAATGGACAGGTCTCCAATATTACCACTGAACATCCATGGACCAGTATCAAATCCAATGGAGAACCATTATAAGGCGGCTCTTCAACAATTGGCAGAGCAAATGGTCTTTCTTCAGCCATCACCAGCAGTCAGACAGGAGAATCTCTTCACACCCTGGCCAATGGATTATGAGGAGGCTCATATGAACCTAAAAGAGCCAGGGGAGCAGAATGATATCGATGACTTTGGCTACCAGATTCAGCAGCCACCACAGGAATTCTTCCCAGCGGCATACTGCCAGGAGAATGTGTTTACACCATTGCCGATGTACCATGAAGAGGCTCATAACAATGTCATAGAGCCAGGGGAGCAGAATTATATTGATGACTTTGGCTACCAGATTCAGCAGCCACCACAGGACTTCTTCCCAACGGCATACTGCCAGGAGAATGTGTTTACACCATGGCCGATGCACCATGAAGAGGCTCATAACAATGTCATAGAGCCAGGGGAGCAGAATTACATCGATGACTTTGGCTACCAGATTCAGCAGCCACCACAGGACTTCTTCCCAGCAGCATACTGCCAGGAGAATGTGTTTACACCGTGGCCGATGTACCATGAAGAGGCTCATAACAATGTCTTAGAGCCAGGGGAGCAGAATTACATTGATGGCTTTGGCTACCAGATTCAGCAGCCACCACAGGACTTCTTCCCAGCAGCATACTGCCAGGAGAATGTGTTTACACCGTGGCCGATGTACCATGAAGAGGCTCATAACAATGTCATAGAGCCAGGGGAGCAGAATTACATCGATGACTTTGGCTACCAGATTCAGCAGCCACCACAGGACTTCTTCCCAGCAGCATACTGCCAGGAGAATGTGTTTACACCGTGGCCGATGTACCATGAAGAGGCTCATAACAATGTCATAGAGCCAGGGGAGCAGAATTACATCGATGACTTTGGCTACCAGATTCAGCAGCCACCACAGGACTTCTTCCCAGCAGCATACTGCCAGGAGAATGTGTTTACACCGTGGCCGATGTACCATGAAGAGGCTCATAACAATGTCATAGAGCCAGGGGAGCAGAATTACATCGATGACTTTGGCTACCAGATTCAGCAGCCACCACAGGACTTCTTCCCAGCAGCATACTGCCAGGAGAATGTGTTTACACCGTGGCCGATGTACCATGAAGAGGCTCATAACAATGTCATAGAGCCAGGGGAGCAGAATTACATCGATGACTTTGGCTACCAGATTCAGCAGCCACCACAGGACTTCTTCCCAGCAGCATACTGCCAGGAGAATGTGTTTACACCGTGGCCGATGTACCATGAAGAGGCTCATAACAATGTCATAGAGCAAGGGGAGCAGAATTACATTGATGACTTTGGCTACCAGATTCAGCAGCCACCACAGGTCTTCTTCCCAGCAGCATACTGCCAGGAGAATGTGTTTACACCGTGGCCGATGTACCATGAAGAGGCTCATAACAATGTCATAGAGCCAGGGGAGCAGAATTACATCAATGACTTTGGGTACCAGATTCAGCAGCCACCACAGAACTTCTTCCCAACGGCATACTGCCAGGAGAATGTGTTTACACCGTGGCCGATGTACCATGAAGAGGCTCATAACAATGTCATAGAGCCAGGGGCAGAGGCGGCTCTAGGCTTTGTGAGGCCTTAGGCAAAATTTAGACACGAGGCCCCACTCACGCCCATAATGGATAAAAAAAAATTCAAAGAGAGGGGGAGGAAGAGGGAGGGAGGGGGAGAGGAAGAGAGAGAGAAGGGGAGGGGAAGAGAGAGAGAGGGGGAGGGGAAGAGAGGGAGGAGAGAGAGAAGGGGGAAGGGAGAGAGAGAAGGGGGAAGGGAGAGAGGGGGGGAAGGGAGAGAGAGGGGGGAAGGGAGAGAGAGGGGGGAAGGAAGAGAGAGAGAGGGGGGAAGGGAGAGAGGGGGGAGGGGGGAAGGCGGGAGAGAGGGGGGAGGAAGAGAGAGAGAGGGGGAGCGGGAGAGAGAGAGGGGAGGAAGAGAGAGAGAGGGGGAGTGGGAGAGAGAGGGGGAGAGAGGGGAGAGAGGGGGGGAGGGGGGAGGGGGAGAGAGGGGGGAGGGAGGAAGGTGGAGAGAGAGATCTCTAGCCCCGTTCCTGTCTGCAGCCCCTCCTGTGTACCATGTCCCAGTCTGCAGTGCCTGTCTATGGGAAGTTGTGTGTGATGCTCGGTACTTTACCTTCCATGCCAGCAGGGTGTTCATGACGGCCAGCAGCAGGCAGGGTCCATTCTCAGTCTGGGTGGGGACAGTGTCCTGCTCCTTCCAGAGGATCTGGTTGCTGTGAGATGGAGTGTGCGTTTTCTTATATTCGGTGTGCGTTTAATATATTCGGTGTGCGTTTATTATATTTGTTTTTCTTATATTCGGGCAGCACAGTGGTGTAGTGGGTAGCACTTTCGCCTAGCAGTAAAAAGCGTCACTGGTTCAAATCCCAACCATGACACTACCTGCTCAGAGTTTGCATGTTCTCCCTGTGCCTGCGTGGGTTTCCTCCGGGTACTCCGGTTTCCTCCCACACTCCAAAGACATGCTGGTAGGTTAATTGGCTTCTGTCCAAGAAATTGGTGATATCCTTGAAATCCTTGATGGTAGGGACTGATGTGAGTGTGTACTCACTCAGGATGGACTGGTGTCTTTATTCAACCTTACTAACTATGTAACTATGAGAGCCCATCACCAGAAACACTGATCCCTGAAAGCTGTGAAGTGAATATACCAAGCACACCAGAAGAAATGTTTGACCAAAGCAAACCTGTGCAGGAGTCAGAACAAGAGGTGGAACTCATATTGCCTAACTCAAGTTCCCCACCAGATCTGGTGCATGCAATTGCCAAGATGGCTGCCTCAACTGCTAACTGCTTTGTGTCTCCAGGGAGAAATCTGCTGTGTAAATTGGAATAAAATGTAAACCAAAAGTAATGCGTTTGTGTATGGATTTTGTTAAGCACTTTTGAATAATATATATTTTTTGTAAAATGATAGGATTATTTTGTATTCTCATTTACAGCCAGGAGGTGGAGCACTCAGCTCCTTTTCAAGTATTTTCTAGGCTATCCTAAGCAACTTGGCTGAAAAAAAGCCTGCTGTTTACTATATAGCTCAATAGCTCTCTCTGACCCTCCCTGTAACCACAATACCATCCCTCCCTATATCCCCAAGAATAACTGCCCCTGTAACTCCAATACTATCCCTCCCTATATCCCCAATACTATCCCTCCCTATATCCCCAAGAATAACTCTCCCATTAACCCCAATACTATACCTTCCTATATCCCCAAGAACATCCTTCACTGTAACCCCAGTAATAACCCTCCCTGTAACCCCAATACTAACCCTCCCTATTTCCCCTATAATAACCCTCCCTGTAACCCGAACACTAACCCTCCCTATATCCCCAAGAATAACCCTCCCTGTAACCCCAATACTATCCCTCCTTATATCCCCAACAATAACCCCCCCGTAACCCCAAAACTAACCCTCCCTATATCCCCAAGAATAACCTTCCCTGTAACCCTAATACAAACCCTCCCTATACCCCTAAGAATAACTCTCCCTGTAACCCCAATACTAACCCTCCCTATATCCTCAAGAATAACCCTCCTTGTAAACCCAATTCTAACCCTCCCTATATCCACAAGAATACCCCCCCTGTATCCCCAATACTAACCCTCCCTATATCCCCAAGAATAACCCTCCCTGTAACCCCAATACTATCCCTTCCTATATCCCCAAGAATAACCCTCCCTGTAACCCCAATACTAATCCCCCCTATAGCCCCAAGAGTAACCCTCCCTGTAACTGAACCCAGTAAATCTAGTGAGAAGGGGGGGTTGAGCCCCGAGTTCGCCTTTAAAAAGCTGGTCTGTAATGTCGGCATCTATAATGCCTCAGGAGCCCTAAAACACACCAATGGTCACATCATGAAGTGGAAGTTCTCCATGCTTGAAAAGAACTGTTTGGCGGCTCAAACTGTCTCATCTCTATATGGAGGATCCCATCCCAGCACAGTGTTCTCTTCTGCCTCTGGCTCCCCAGGTATAAAATACACAATCTACTTCATCTTGTCTTCCTAGATAGTCCTGTTCCTCTCTCTCCACCTCTGTCCAATCACACATACATTATATTACCAAAAGTATTGGGACACACAAACTTTCCAACCGGGCCATAGCTGAATGATGGCTACAGTGTGGTTGGATAATTCTGGGAGGTGCACAATGATGTCCCCCCAGAATCACGATCCCCACACACACCCTGGGGCGCACACACAGGAGTGTCCATGCTCGCCGTGTACTCGGGGCCCAGCGTATCACAAATCGGGGTAAAGGGCTGCTGGGATTGGCCCTTTACCCCGATCCATGACGCCAGCCCACAACAAACCATCTCTGCTACCAAACACCTGCCTGCCCAAGAGCCTCTTCCACCATCACCTATGGCAACCTCAGTTTCAGCCCAATATACTCTACTCCCCACCAAATATCAATACTCTGTTTCTTCCTGTTGCACATACCCTGCCTTTAATCCAACTGCCTCTTTCCCGTTGCCTACTATCCCTCAAGAACTTCCCCTAGCTACTGTTACCTCTTCCTTGCCATATTCCAACCCTTCTCTCCAGTCTGCTTCATCCCCCTACCTATAGATCTGCAGCTACCTACAGGTCTTCAGTAGCTAAATCTAAAGAGACGGAAGTTCTTTCCTACCCATTTGATCCTGCCAGTAACGCAACCTGCCTCCACACCAACCAACCTGCTCCAGTCTGCCTGCATGCCAGCTGAACCTGATCACCCACCTGATTCTGCCAAACATCTGCCTGCTATCCAGCCAGTGTCTCCGTCTAAACTTCCTATGCTCCAGTCTGATGTGCCTGACGTCCCAGTGCCCGCTGTCCAGCCTGACGTCCCAGTGCCCGCTGTCCAGCCTGATGTCCTGCTCCCGTCCTTCCAGTCTGATGCCTTCTAATCTGATGCACCTGACGTGTCACTGCCTGCCTTCCAGCCTGACGTGCCGCTGCCTGCCTTCCGGTCTGATGCGCCAGTTTCCCGGTCCGATGTGTGCCTGTGCCCGCTGCCCAGCCTGATGTGCCTGTTGCCCTGTTCAAGGTGACTGCTGCCCAGTCCGACAACCCGGACCCTGCCGATGACCTGGAGCCCTCTGTCTACCTTGATGCCCTGCCTGAAGAGCCTGTTGCACAGCCTGATATACCCCCCATCCAGTATTCTGTTTGACGCCATAGACTATGGACAATTTCAGCCAATTGGAGCGTCCGGAGGCCGCTCCTTTGAGGGGGGGGTACTGTCAGGAAAGGGTCTGTCCGCTGGTAATCCATCATTTGGCATGCAGTACTGAGGTCCACCAGCAGGTGTCTCCTGGCAGTTTGTAACTGTCAGGAGAGACTTTCCCTGCTGGTGTTATGTCACCATTGGGCCACAGTACTAGCGTCCACCAGCGGATGAATCCTGGCAGTAAGGAGCAGGCAACACTTCCTGCACTCAGGTGTTACTTGAGGACAATTAATGCAGTCTTATAAATACCCAGCAAGCCCACACATGCTTGCCTTGGTATCTTTCTCCCTGGATCCTGACCTTGAGCCTGTATCTGACCCCATCCTGGACCTGTCCCTCCTGTTTGCCTTGGATCCCTGCTCTACAGCCCATCATCCATCTTTCCTCGCCCTGTCCCGTTGGTTCCCCATCCTTACCCATCTGCTGACCCCCTGTGTATGACCTCGGCCTGGCTTTTGTTACAATTCTGGTATTCCCCAATATTTGTATATATCATTGTTTGTGGTTTTTGGGTTGGTTGTGCACTATTATATTCACTTACTATTCACTTGTGTAAATAAACACCATTATTTTTCACTTACATGTGTTTCTAGTTTCCTCTGTGGAGTCCACACAGTCTGGTCTACTAATTCTCTGACAGATAGGTTGTCAGGAAATTGGGTGTGCAATTTATGTCCCTAGAACACCTGAAGGTGCTCCCTGTATGTTGGGCCTCTGTATGTGGCCAGGATTAGGGATGAGCTTCGAGTCGAACTCGTGTACGACACGAACATTGCCTGTTCGGAACGGCAAACAATTTGGGGTGTTCACAGCAAATTCAGAAAGCCGTGGAACACCCTGTAAAAGTCTACGGGAGAAATCTAAAGTGCTAATTTTAAAGGCTTATATGCAAGTTATTGTCATAAAAAGGGTTTGGAGCCCTGGGTCCTGCCCCAGGGGACATGTATCAATGCAAACTTTTAAAAACTGCAGTTTTTTTCGGGAGCAGTGATTTTAATAATGCTTAAAGTGAAACAATAAAAGTGTAATATTCCTTTAAATTTCATACGGGGGGTGTCTATAGTATGCCTGTAAAGGGGCGCATGTTTCCCGTGATTAGAACTGTCCCTGCACAAAGTGTCATTTCTGCAGGAAAAAAAAGTAATTTAAAAGCACTTGTTTCTATAATGAATTGTCGGCTCCCCGTAATACATAGAACAGTCATTGATTTAAAAAAACAAACATGGGGTCCCCCCTCCAAATTCAATTACCAGACCCTTCAGGTCTGGTATGGCTATTAAGGGGAACTCCACGCCAAAAAAAGGCGTGGAGTCCCCCCCCTGCTGTGGAACAGAGATGACAGTTGCTCTTTAAATATTATGATTTAAAAGCGAGTTGCTTTAAATAAAATACACCCTGCGGTTAGGTGTGCTGAAGTGCAAGGAAGATGTTGATAAGGGGGGAGAGCAGAGTGAAAGACAGAAAAAGTCAGTGTGCTGGATGGGAATGGTGAGGTTACCTGTACAGTTAGGCCGAGCACACACGGATCAAAATTCAGTGGGTTCAACAGCTATGTATGTAGCTTCCCCTGTTGGACACAAGCTAATCATTAGATTGGCTTCTGCTGCCTATTTCCTGATGTCAGCATACAATGTGGATGGTCTTCAATAGAGAACCTGTGGCGCCGCCCACCCCCCCGCTGCCAGGGTGTGTGAAGAGCAGTGGGCGGCGCCACAGTTCAAAGTCAGCGCGGCAACGACGGCTGCCGCTTGGAGGCCAGGAGATGTAATGTCCTGTCGGGGGAGTCCGTTCAGTGAGTATGAGGGGGCCAGTCTGTGGATGTGGGGGCCGGTCAGTCTGGATGTCAGAGGGGCACCAGATGTAATGAGGGGCTCCACTGATGGACACAGATGTGAGGAAGGTACCTCTGATGGGTCACCTGATGTAAGGACAGACTCCGCTTTGGACACCTGATGGCAGGCAACGTGGCTAGTGCCGCGCTCATGGCTCCCACTGATTCTGCATTTATGGTGAGTTGAATGATTTCATTTCATATTACAATGTAATAATAGAAATGATGCGCTTCAATCATCCTGACACCATAACAATCATGGCACCGGGATGATTGAAGCGCTAACACCAGGTAGGGGGGGGGGGGCTGCTGTCTCCCGTTTCTCTCCCCCCGAATCTCAGACTCTAACACACCCCTTTGAGCCACGCCCACATGTAAGCAATGCCCATATTTTTCTGCCGCATTTTTTACCTTTTTTTTGCCACACCTATAACCGCATGCCCCGCCCCTAATTATAATACAACTCCGCCTACTGCCAAAAAAGTGTCCCGATTATTATTTTTTTATTTATTTTTTTACAATGTTGGCAACTATGCCAGGAGGACCCCACTGCTGACAGAGACATAGAAAAGCAAGACTACAGTTTGCCAAAATGTACTTGAGTAAGCCAAAATCCTTCTGGGAAAACCTCTTGTGAACAGATGAGACCAAGATAGAGCTTTTTGGTAAAGCACATCATTCTACTGTTTACCAAAAAACGAAATGAGGCCTACAAAGAAAAGAAAACAGTACCTACAGTGAAATATGGTGGAGGTTCAATGATATTTTGGGTATGTTTTGCTGCCTCTAGCACTGGGTGCCTTGAATGTGTGCAAGGCATCATGAAATCTGAGGACTACCAAAGGATTTTGGGTCACACTGTAGAACCCAGTGTCAGAAATCTGGGTTTGCGTCCGAGATCTTACAGACAGACAGCGGGAGGAGCTGTTATTAGGCCAACAAGGTCAGCCTGTTATGGTGAATACGGTAAAAACTGACTGTCAGCGGGAGCTGTTATTATGCCAACAAGGTCAGCCTCTTATGGTGAATACGGTAAAAACTGACTGTCAGCGGGAGCTGTTATTATGCCAACAAGGTCAGCCTGTTATGGTAAATACGGTAAAAACTGACAGACAGCGGGAGCTGTTATTATGCCAACAAGGTCAGCCTGTTATGGTGAATACGGTAAAAACTGACAGACAGCGGGAGGAGCTGTTATTAGGCCAGCAAGGTCAGCCTGTTATGGTGAATACGGTAAAAACTGACAGACAGCGGGAGGAGCTGTTATTAGGCCAGCAAGGTCAGCCTGGTGAATACGGTAAAAACTGAGACAGCGGGAGGAGCTGTTAGTAGGCCAGCAAGGTCAGCCTGTTATGGTGAATACGGTAAAAACTGACAGACAGCGGGAGGAGCTGTTATTATGCCAGCAAGATCAGCCTGTTATGGTGAACACGGCAAAAACTGACACACAGCGGGAGCTAGTATTAGGCCAGCAAGGTCAGCCTGTTATGGTGAATATGGCAAAAACTGACAGACGGCGGGAGGAGCTGTTATTATGCCAGCAAGGTCAGCCTGTTATGGTGAATACGGTAAAAACTGACAGACATCGGGGGGAGCTGTTATTATGCCAGAAAGGTCGGCCTGTCATGGTGAATACGGTATAAAGTGACAGACAGCGGGGGGAGCTGTTATCATGCGAGCAAGGTCAGCCTGTCATGATGAATACGGTAAAAAGTGACAGACAGCGGGGGGAGCTTTTATTATGCCAGCAAGGTCAGCCTGTTATGGTGAACACGGTAAAAAGTGCCGGACAGCAGGAGGAGCTGCTATTATGCCAGCAAGGTCAGCCTGTTATGGTGAATACGGTAAAAACTGACAGACAGCGGGAGCTGTTATTATGCCAACAAGGTCAGCCTGTTATGGTGAATACGGTAAAAACTGACACACAGCGGGAGGAGCTGTTATTAGGCCAGCAAGGTCAGGCTGGTATGGTGAATACGGTAAAAACTGACAGACAGCGGGAGGAGCTGTTATTATGCCAGCAAGGTCAGCCTGTTATGGTGAATACGGTAAAAACTGACAGACAGCGGGAGGAGCTGTTATTAGGCCAGCAAGGTCAGCCTGTTATGGTGAATACGGTAAAAACTGACAGACAGCGGGAAGAGCTGTTATTAGGCCAGCAAGGTCGGCCTGTTATGGTGAATACGGTAAAAACTGAAAGACAGCGGGGGGAGCTGTTATTAGGCCAGCAAGGTCGGCCTGTCATGGTGAATACGGTAAAAACTGACAGACAGCGGGGAGAGCTGTTATTAGGCCAGCAAGGTCAGCCAGTTATGGTGAATATGGTAAAAACTGACAGACAGCGGGGGGAGCTGTTATTAGGCCAGCAAGGTCGGCCTGTCATGGTGAATACGGTAAAAACTGACAGACAGCGGGGAGAGCTGTTATTAGGCCAGCAAGGTCAGCCAGTTATGGTGAATATGGTAAAAACTGACAGACAGCGGGAGGAGCTGTTATTAGGCCAGCAAGGTCAGCCTGTTATGGTGAATACGGTAAAAACTGACAGACAGCGGGAGGAGCTGTTATTATGCCAGCAAGGTCGGCCTGTCATGGTGAATATGGTAAAAAGTGACAGACAGCGGGAGGAGCTGTTATTAATCCAACAAGGTCAGCCAGTTAGGGTGAATACGGTAAAAACTGACAGACAGCGGGAGGAGCTGTTATTAGGCCAGCAAGGTCAGCCTGTTATGGTGAATACGGTAAAAACTGACAGACAGCGGGAGGAGCTGTTATTAGGCCAACAAGGTCAGCCTGTTATGGTGAATACGGTAAAAACTGACAGACAGCGGGAGCTGTTATTAGGCCAACAAGGTCAGCCAGTTATGGTGAATATGGTAAAAACTGACAGACAGCGGGAGGAGCTGTTATTAGGCCAGCAAGGTCAGCCTGTTATGGTGAATACGGTAAAAACTGACAGACAGCGGGAGGAGCTGTTATTAGGCCAGCAAGGTCAGAATGTTATGGTGAATACGGTAAAAACTGACAGACAGCGGGAGGAGCTGTTATTAGGCCAACAAGGTCAGCCTGTTATGGTGAATACGGTAAAAACTGACAGACAGCGGGAGCTGTTAGGCCAACAAGGTCAGCCTGTTATGGTGAATACGGTAAAAACTGACAGACAGCGGGAGCTGTTATTAGGCCAGCAAGGTCAGCCTGTTATGGTGAATACGTTAAAATCGAACAGACAGCGGGAGGAGCTGTTATTAGGCCAGCAAGGTCAGCCTGTTATGGTGAATACGGTAAAAACTGACAGACAGCGGGAGCTGTTATTAAGCCAACAAGGTCAGCCTGTTATGGTGAATACGGTAAAAACTGACAGACAGCGGGAGCTGTTAGTAGGCCAACAAGGTCAGCCTGTTATGGTGAATACGGTAAAAACTGACAGACAGCGGGAGGAGCTGTAATTATGGCAGCAAGGTCAGCCTGTTATGGTGAATACGGGAAAAAGTGCCGGACAGCGGGAAGAGCTGTTATTATGCCAGCAAGGTCAGCCTGTTATGGTGAACACGGTAAAAAGTGCCGGACAGCGGGAGGAGCTGTTATTATGCCAGCAAGGTCAGCCTGTTATGGTGAATACGGTAAAAACTGACAGACAGCGGGAGGAGCTGTTATTAGGCCAGCAAGGTCAGCCTGTTATGGTGAATACGGTGAAATCTAACAGACAGTGGGAGGAGCTGTTATTAGGCCAGCAAGGTCAGCCTGTTATGGTGAATACGGTAAAAACTGACAGACAGCGGGAGCTGTTATTAGGCCAACAAGGTCAGCCTGTTATGGTGAATACGGTAAAAACTGACAGACAGCGGGAGCTGTTAGTAGGCCAACAAGGTCAGCCTGTTAGGGTGAATACGGTAAAAACTGACAGACAGCGGGAGGAGCTGTTATTAGGCCAGCAAGGTCAGCCTGTTATGGTGAATACGGTAAAAACTGACAGACAGCGGGAGGAGCTGTTATTAGGCCAACAAGGTCAGCCTGTTATGGTGAATACGGTAAAAACTGACAGACAGCGGGAGCTGTTATTAGGCCAACAAGGTCAGCCAGTTATGGTGAATATGGTAAAAACTGACAGACAGCGGGAGGAGCTGTTATTAGGCCAGCAAGGTCAGCCTGTTATGGTGAATACGGTAAAAACTGACAGACAGCGGGAGGAGCTGTTATTAGGCCAGCAAGGTCAGAATGTTATGGTGAATACGGTAAAAACTGACAGACAGCGGGAGGAGCTGTTATTAGGCCAACAAGGTCAGCCTGTTATGGTGAATACGGTAAAAACTGACAGACAGCGGGAGCTGTTAGGCCAACAAGGTCAGCCTGTTATGGTGAATACGGTAAAAACTGACAGACAGCGGGAGCTGTTATTAGGCCAGCAAGGTCAGCCTGTTATGGTGAATACGTTAAAATCGAACAGACAGCGGGAGGAGCTGTTATTAGGCCAGCAAGGTCAGCCTGTTATGGTGAATACGGTAAAAACTGACAGACAGCGGGAGCTGTTATTAAGCCAACAAGGTCAGCCTGTTATGGTGAATACGGTAAAAACTGACAGACAGCGGGAGCTGTTAGTAGGCCAACAAGGTCAGCCTGTTATGGTGAATACGGTAAAAACTGACAGACAGCGGGAGGAGCTGTAATTATGGCAGCAAGGTCAGCCTGTTATGGTGAATACGGGAAAAAGTGCCGGACAGCGGGAAGAGCTGTTATTATGCCAGCAAGGTCAGCCTGTTATGGTGAACACGGTAAAAAGTGCCGGACAGCGGGAGGAGCTGTTATTATGCCAGCAAGGTCAGCCTGTTATGGTGAATACGGTAAAAACTGACAGACAGCGGGAGGAGCTGTTATTAGGCCAGCAAGGTCAGCCTGTTATGGTGAATATGGTAAAAACTGACAGGCAGCGGGAGGAGCTGTTATTAGGCCAGCACGGTCAGCCTGTTATGGTGAATACGGCAAAAACTGACAGACGGCGGGAGGAGCTGTTATTATGGCAGCAAGGTCAGCCTGTTATGGTGAATACGGTAAAAACTGACAGACAGCGGGAGGAGCTGTTATTATGCCAACAAGGTCAGCCTGTTATGGTGAATACGGTAAAAACTGACAGACAGCGGGAGGAGCTGTTATTAGGCCAGCAAGGTCAGCCTGGTGAATACGGTAAAAACTGACAGACAGCGGGAGGAGCTGTTAGTAGGCCAGCAAGGTCAGCCTGTTATGGTGAATACGGTAAAAACTGACAGACAGCGGGAGCTGTTATTATGCCAGCAAGGTCAGCCTGTTATGGTGAATACGGTAAAAACAGACAGACAGCGGGAGGAGCTGTTATTAGGCCAGCAAGGTCAGCCTGTTATGGTGAATACGGTAAAAACTAACAGACAGCGGGAGGAGCTGTTATTAGGCCAACAAGGTCAGCCTGTTATGGTGAATACGGTAAAAACTGACAGACAGCGGGAGGAGCTGTTATTAGGCCAGCAAGGTCAGCCTGTTATGGTGAATATGGTAAAAACTGACAGGCAGCGGGAGGAGCTGTTATTAGGCCAGCACGGTCAGCCTGTTATGGTGAATACGGCAAAAACTGACAGACGGCGGGAGGAGCTGTTATTATGGCAGCAAGGTCAGCCTGTTATGGTGAATACGGTAAAAACTGACAGACGGCGGGAGGAGCTGTTATTAGGCCAGCAAGGTCAGCCTGTTATGGTGAATACGGTAAAAACTGACAGACAGCGGGAGGAGCTGTTATTATGCCAGCAAGGTCGGCCTGTCATGGTGAATATGGTAAAAAGTGACAGACAGCGGGAGGAGCTGTTATTAATCCAACAAGGTCAGCCTGTTAGGGTGAATACGGTAAAAACTGACAGACAGCGGGAGGAGCTGTTATTAGGCCAGCAAGGTCAGCCTGTTATGGTGAATACGGTAAAAACTGACAGACAGCGGGAGGAGCTGTTATTAGGCCAACAAGGTCAGCCTGTTATGGTGAATACGGTAAAAACTGACAGACAGCGGGAGCTGTTATTAGGCCAACAAGGTCAGCCAGTTATGGTGAATATGGTAAAAACTGACAGACAGCGGGAGGAGCTGTTATTAGGCCAGCAAGGTCAGCCTGTTATGGTGAATACGGTAAAAACTGACAGACAGCGGGAGGAGCTGTTATTAGGCCAGCAAGGTCAGAATGTTATGGTGAATACGGTAAAAACTGACAGACAGCGGGAGGAGCTGTTATTAGGCCAACAAGGTCAGCCTGTTATGGTGAATACGGTAAAAACTGACAGACAGCGGGAGCTGTTAGGCCAACAAGGTCAGCCTGTTATGGTGAATACGGTAAAAACTGACAGACAGCGGGAGCTGTTATTAGGCCAGCAAGGTCAGCCTGTTATGGTGAATACGTTAAAATCGAACAGACAGCGGGAGGAGCTGTTATTAGGCCAGCAAGGTCAGCCTGTTATGGTGAATACGGTAAAAACTGACAGACAGCGGGAGCTGTTATTAAGCCAACAAGGTCAGCCTGTTATGGTGAATACGGTAAAAACTGACAGACAGCGGGAGCTGTTAGTAGGCCAACAAGGTCAGCCTGTTATGGTGAATACGGTAAAAACTGACAGACAGCGGGAGGAGCTGTAATTATGGCAGCAAGGTCAGCCTGTTATGGTGAATACGGGAAAAAGTACCGGACAGCGGGAAGAGCTGTTATTATGCCAGCAAGGTCAGCCTGTTATGGTGAACACGGTAAAAAGTGCCGGACAGCGGGAGGAGCTGTTATTATGCCAGCAAGGTCAGCCTGTTATGGTGAATACGGTAAAAACTGACAGACAGCGGGAGGAGCTGTTATTAGGCCAGCAAGGTCAGCCTGTTATGGTGAATATGCTAAAAACTGACAGGCAGCGGGAGGAGCTGTTATTAGGCCAGCACGGTCAGCCTGTTATGGTGAATACGGCAAAAACTGACAGACGGCGGGAGGAGCTGTTATTATGGCAGCAAGGTCAGCCTGTTATGGTGAATACGGTAAAAACTGACAGACAGCGGGAGGAGCTGTTATTATGCCAACAAGGTCAGCCTGTTATGGTGAATACGGTAAAAACTGACAGACAGCGGGAGGAGCTGTTATTAGGCCAGCAAAGTCAGCCTGGTGAATACGGTAAAAACTGACAGACAGCGGGAGGAGCTGTTAGTAGGCCAGCAAGGTCAGCCTGTTATGGTGAATACGGTAAAAACTGACAGACAGCGGGAGGAGCTGTTATTAGGCCAGCAAGGTCAGCCTGGTGAATACGGTAAAAACTGACAGACAGCGGGAGGAGCTGTTAGTAGGCCAGCAAGGTCAGCCTGTTATGGTGAATATGGTAAAAACTGACAGGCAGCGGGAGGAGCTGTTATTAGGCCAGCACGGTCAGCCTGTTATGGTGAATACGGTAAAAACTAACAGACAGCGGGAGCTTTTATTATGCCAGCAAGGTCAGCCTGTTATGGTGAATACGGTAAAAACAGACAGACAGCGGGAGGAGCTGTTATTAGGCCAGCAAGGTCAGCCTGTTATGGTGAATACGGTAAAAACTAACAGACAGCGGGAGGAGCTGTTATTAGGCCAACAAGGTCAGCCTGTTATGGTGAATACGGTAAAAAATGACAGACAGCGGGAGCTGTTATTAGGCCAGCAAGGTCAGCCTGTTATGGTGAATACGGTGAAATCTAACAGACAGTGGGAGGAGCTGTTATTAGGCCAGCAAGGTCAGCCTGTTATGGTGAATACGGTAAAAACTGACAGACAGCGGGAGCTGTTATTAGGCCAACAAGGTCAGCCTGTTATGGTGAATACGGTAAAAACTGACAGACAGCGGGAGCTGTTAGTAGGCCAACAAGGTCAGCCTGTTAGGGTGAATACGGTAAAAACTGACAGACAGCGGGAGGAGCTGTTATTAGGCCAGCAAGGTCAGCCTGTTATGGTGAATACGGTAAAAACTGACAGACAGCGGGAGGAGCTGTTATTAGGCCAACAAGGTCAGCCTGTTATGGTGAATACGGTAAAAACTGACAGACAGCGGGAGCTGTTATTAGGCCAACAAGGTCAGCCAGTTATGGTGAATATGGTAAAAACTGACAGACAGCGGGAGGAGCTGTTATTAGGCCAGCAAGGTCAGCCTGTTATGGTGAATACGGTAAAAACTGACAGACAGCGGGAGGAGCTGTTATTAGGCCAGCAAGGTCAGAATGTTATGGTGAATACGGTAAAAACTGACAGACAGCGGGAGGAGCTGTTATTAGGCCAACAAGGTCAGCCTGTTATGGTGAATACGGTAAAAACTGACAGACAGCGGGAGCTGTTAGGCCAACAAGGTCAGCCTGTTATGGTGAATACGGTAAAAACTGACAGACAGCGGGAGCTGTTATTAGGCCAGAAAGGTCAGCCTGTTATGGTGAATACGTTAAAATCGAACAGACAGCGGGAGGAGCTGTTATTAGGCCAGCAAGGTCAGCCTGTTATGGTGAATACGGTAAAAACTGACAGACAGCGGGAGCTGTTATTAGGCCAACAAGGTCAGCCTGTTATGGTGAATACGGTAAAAACTGACAGACAGCGGGAGCTGTTAGTAGGCCAACAAGGTCAGCCTGTTATGGTGAATACGGTAAAAACTGACAGACAGCGGGAGGAGCTGTAATTATGGCAGCAAGGTCAGCCTGTTATGGTGAATACGGGAAAAAGTGCCGGACAGCGGGAAGAGCTGTTATTATGCCAGCAAGGTCAGCCTGTTATGGTGAACACGGTAAAAAGTGCCGGACAGCGGGAGGAGCTGTTATTATGCCAGCAAGGTCAGCCTGTTATGGTGAATACGGTAAAAACTGACAGACAGCGGGAGGAGCTGTTATTAGGCCAGCAAGGTCAGCCTGTTATGGTGAATATGGTAAAAACTGACAGGCAGCGGGAGGAGCTGTTATTAGGCCAGCACGGTCAGCCTGTTATGGTGAATACGGCAAAAACTGACAGACGGCGGGAGGAGCTGTTATTATGGCAGCAAGGTCAGCCTGTTATGGTGAATATGGTAAAAACTGACAGACAGCGGGAGGAGCTGTTATTATGCCAACAAGGTCAGCCTGTTATGGTGAATACGGTAAAAACTGACAGACAGCGGGAGGAGCTGTTATTAGGCCAGCAAGGTCAGCCTGGTGAATACGGTAAAAACTGACAGACAGCGGGAGGAGCTGTTAGTAGGCCAGCAAGGTCAGCCTGTTATGGTGAATACGGTAAAAACTGACAGACAGCGGGAGCTGTTATTATGCCAGCAAGGTCAGCCTGTTATGGTGAATACGGTAAAAACAGACAGACAGCGGGAGGAGCTGTTATTAGGCCAGCAAGGTCAGCCTGTTATGGTGAATACGGTAAAAACTAACAGACAGCGGGAGGAGCTGTTATTAGGCCAACAAGGTCAGCCTGTTATGGTGAATACGGTAAAAACTGACAGACAGCGGGAGGAGCTGTTATTAGGCCAGCAAGGTCAGCCTGTTATGGTGAATATGGTAAAAACTGACAGGCAGCGGGAGGAGCTGTTATTAGGCCAGCACGGTCAGCCTGTTATGGTGAATACGGCAAAAACTGACAGACGGCGGGAGGAGCTGTTATTATGGCAGCAAGGTCAGCCTGTTATGGTGAATACGGTAAAAACTGACAGACAGCGGGAGGAGCTGTTATTATGCCAACAAGGTCAGCCTGTTATGGTGAATACGGTAAAAACTGACAGACAGCGGGAGGAGCTGTTATTAGGCCAGCAAGGTCAGCCTGGTGAATACGGTAAAAACTGACAGACAGCGGGAGGAGCTGTTAGTAGGCCAGCAAGGTCAGCCTGTTATGGTGAATATGGTAAAAACTGACAGGCAGCGGGAGGAGCTGTTATTAGGCCAGCACGGTCAGCCTGTTATGGTGAATACGGTAAAAACTAACAGACAGCGGGAGCTGTTATTATGCCAGCAAGGTCAGCCTGTTATGGTGAATACGGTAAAAACAGACAGACAGCGGGAGGAGCTGTTATTAGGCCAGCAAGGTCAGCCTGTTATGGTGAATACGGTAAAAACTAACAGACAGCGGGAGGAGCTGTTATTAGGCCAACAAGGTCAGCCTGTTATGGTGAATACGGTAAAAACTGACAGACAGCGGGAGCTGTTATTAGGCCAAAAAGGTCAACCTGTTATGGTGAATACGGTAAAAACTGACAGACAGCGGGAGGAGCTGTTATTACGCCAGCAAGGTCAGCCTGTCATGGTGAATACGGTAAAAAGTGACAGACAGCGGGGGGAGCTTTTATTATGCCAGCAAGGTCAGCCTGTTATGGTGAACACGGTAAAAAGTGCCGGACAGCGGGAGGAGCTGTTATTATGCCAGCAAGGTCAGCCTGTTATGGTGAACACGGAAAAAACTGACAGACAGCGGGAGGAGCTGTTATTAGGCCAACAAGGTCAGCCTGTTATGGTGAATATGGTAAAAACTGACAGACAGCGGGAGGAGCTGTTATTAGGCCAACAAGGTCAGCCTGTTATGGTGAACACGGAAAAAACTGACAGACAGCGGGAGGAGCTGTTATTAGGCCAACAAGGTCAGCCTGTTATGGTGAATATGGTAAAAACTGACAGACAGCGGGAGGAGCTGTTATTAGGCCAACAAGGTCAGCCTGTTATGATGAATACGGTAAAAACTGACAGACAGCGGGAGCTGTTATTATGCCAACAAGGTCAGCCTGTTATGGTGAATACGGTCAAAACTATCAGACAGCGGGAGCTGTTATTAGGCCAACAAGGTCAGCCTGTTATGGTGAATACGGTAAAAACTGACAGACAGCGGGAGCTGTTATTAGGCCAAAAAGGTCAGCCTGTTCTGGTGAATACGGTAAAAACTGACAGACAGCGGAGGGAGCTGTTATTAGGCCAGCAAGGTCGGCCTGTCATGGTGAATACGGTAAAAAGTGACAGACAGCGGGGGGAGCTTTTATTATGCCAGCAAGGTCAGCCTGTTATGGTGAACACGGTAAAAAGTGCCGGACAGCGGGAGGAGCTGTTATTATGCCAGCAAGGTCAGCCTGTCATGGTGAATACGGTAAAAACTGACAGACAGCGGGGGGAGCTGTTATTATGCCAGCAAGGTCGGCCTGTCATGGTGAATACGGTAAAAAGTGACAGACAGCGGGGGGAGCTGTTATTATGCCAACAAGGTCAGCCTGTCATGGTGAATACGGTAAAAAGTGACAGACAGCGGGGGGAGCTTTTATTATGCCAGCAAGGTCAGCCTGTTATGGTGAACACGGTAAAAAGTGCCGGACAGCGGGAGGAGCTGTTATTATGCCAGCAAGGTCAGCCTGTTATGGTGAACACGGAAAAAACTGACAGACAGCGGGAGGAGCTGTTATTAATCCAACAAGGTCAGCCTGTTAGGGTGAATATGGTAAAAACTGACTGACAGCGGGAGCTGTTATTATGCCAACAAGGTCAGCCTGTTATGGTGAAAACGGTAAAAACTGACAGACAGCGGGAGGAGCTGTTATTAGGCCAACAAGGCCAGCCTGTTATGGTGAATACGGTAAAAACGAACAGACAGCGGGAGCTGTTATTAGGCCAACAAGGTCAGCCTGTTATGGTGAATACGGTAAAAACTGACAGACAGCGGGAGCTGTTATTAGGCCAAAAAGGTCAGCCTGTTATGGTGAATACGGTAAAAACTGACAGACAACGGGAGCTGTTATTAGGCCAACAAGGTCAGCCTGTTATTGTGAATACGGTATAAATTGACAGACAGCGGGAGCTGTTATTAGGCCAGCAAGGTCGGCCTGTCATGGTGAATACGGTAAAAACTGACAGACAGCGGGCGGAGCTGTTATTAGGCCAACAAGGACAGCCTGTTCTGGTGAATACGGTAAAAACTGACAGACAGCGGGAGCTGTTATTAGGCCAACAAGGTCAGCCTGTTATGGTGAATACGGTAAAAACTGACAGAAAGCGGGCGGAGCTGTTATTAGGCCAACAAGGACAGCCTTTTATGGTGAATACGGTAAAAACTGACAGACAGCGGGAGGAGCTGTTATTAGGCCAACAAGGTCAGCCTATTATGGTGAATACGGTAAAAACTGACAGACAGCGGGAAGAGCAGTTATTAGGCCAACAAGGTCAGCCTGTCATGGTGAATACGGTAAAAAGTGACAGACAGCGGGGGGAGCTTTTATTATGCCAGCAAGGTCAGCCTGTTATGGTGAACACGGTAAAAAGTGCCGGACAGCGGGAGGAGCTGTTATTATGCCAGCAAGGTCAGCCTGTTATGGTGAACACGGAAAAAACTGACAGACAGCGGGAGGAGCTGTTATTAATCCAACAAGGTCAGCCTGTTAGGGTGAATATGGTAAAAACTGACTGACAGCGGGAGCTGTTATTATGCCAACAAGGTCAGCCTGTTATGGTGAAAACGGTAAAAACTGACAGACAGCGGGAGGAGCTGTTATTAGGCCAACAAGGCCAGCCTGTTATGGTGAATACGGTAAAAACGAACAGACAGCGGGAGCTGTTATTAGGCCAACAAGGTCAGCCTGTTATGGTGAATACGGTAAAAACTGACAGACAGCGGGAGCTGTTATTAGGCCAAAAAGGTCAGCCTGTTATGGTGAATACGGTAAAAACTGACAGACAACGGGAGCTGTTATTAGGCCAACAAGGTCAGCCTGTTATTGTGAATACGGTATAAATTGACAGACAGCGGGAGCTGTTATTAGGCCAGCAAGGTCGGCCTGTCATGGTGAATACGGTAAAAACTGACAGACAGCGGGCGGAGCTGTTATTAGGCCAACAAGGACAGCCTGTTCTGGTGAATACGGTAAAAACTGACAGACAGCGGGAGCTGTTATTAGGCCAACAAGGTCAGCCTGTTATGGTGAATACGGTAAAAACTGACAGAAAGCGGGCGGAGCTGTTATTAGGCCAACAAGGACAGCCTTTTATGGTGAATACGGTAAAAACTGACAGACAGCGGGAGGAGCTGTTATTAGGCCAACAAGGTCAGCCTATTATGGTGAATACGGTAAAAACTGACAGACAGCGGGAAGAGCAGTTATTAGGCCAACAAGGTCAGCCTGTTATGGTGAATACGGTAAAAACTGACAGACAGCGGGAGCTGTTATTAGGCCAAAAAGGTCAGCCTGTTATGGTGAATACGGTAAAAACTGACAGATAGCGGGAGGAGCTGTAATTAGGCCAACAAGGTCAGCCTGTTATGGTGAATACGGTAAAAACTGACAGACAGCGGGAGGAGCTGTTATTAGGCCAACAAGATCAGCCTGTTATGGTGAATACGGTAAAAACTGACAGACAGCGGGAAGAGCAGTTATTAGGCCAACAAGGTCAGCCTGTTATGGTGAATACGGTAAAAACTGACAGACAGCGGGAGGAGCTGTTATTAGGCCAACAAGGTCAGCCTGTTATGGTGAATACGGTAAAAACTGACAGACAGCGGGAGCTGTTATTAGGCCAACAAGGTCAGCCTGTTATGGTGAATACGGTAAAAACTGACAGACAGCGGGAGCTGTTATTAGGCCAGCAAGGTCAGCCTGTTATGGTGAATACGGTATAAACTGACAGACAGCGGGAGGAGCTGTTATTAGGCCAACAAGGTCAGCCTGTTATGGTGAATACGGTAAAAACTGACAGACAGCGGGAGCTGTTATTATGCCAACAAGGTCAGCCTGTTATGGTGAATACGGTAAAAACTGACTGACAGCGGGAGCTGTTATTAGGCCAACAAGGTCAGCCTGTTATGGTGAATACGGTAAAAACTGACAGACAGCGGGAGCTGTTATTGGGCCAAAAAGGTCAGCCTGTTATGGTGAATACGGTAAAAACTGACAGACAGAGGGAGGAGCTGTTATTAGGCCAGCAAGGTCAGCCTGTTATGGTGAATACGGTAAAAACTGACAGACAGCGGGAGGAGCTGTTATTAGGCCAACAAGGTCAGCCTGTCATGGTGAATACGGTAAAAACTGACAGACAGCGGAGGGAGCTGTTATTATGCCAGCAAGCTCAGCCTGTCACGGTGAATACGGTAAAAAGTGACAGACAGCGGGCGGAGCTGTTATTAGGCCAACAAGGACAGCCTGTTATGGTGAATACGGTAAAAACTGACAGACAGCGGGAGCTGTTATTAGGCCAACAAGGTCAGCCTGTTATGGTGAATACGGTAAAAACTGACAGACAGCGGGCGGAGCTGTTATTAGGCCAACAAGGACAGACTGTTATGGTGAATACGGTAAAAACTGACAGACAGCGGGAGGAGCTGTTATTAGGCCAACAAGGTCAGCCTGTTACGGTGAATACGGTAAAAACTGACAGACAGCGGGAAGAGCAGTTATTAGGCCAACAAGGTCAGCCTGTTATGGTGAATACGGTAAAAACTGACAGACAGCGGGAGCTGTTATTAGGCCAAAAAGGTCAACCTGTTATGGTGAATACGGTAAAAACTGACAGACAGCGGGAGGAGCTGTAATTAGGCCAACAAGGTCAGCCTGTTATGGTGAATACGGTAAAAACTGTCAGACAGCGGGAGGAGCTGTTATTAGGCCAACAAGGTCAGCCTGTTATGGTGAATACAGTAAAAACTGACAGACAGCGGGAGGAGCTGTTATTAGGCCAACAAGGTCAGCCTGTTATGGTGAATACGGTAAAAACTGACAGACAGCGGGAGGAGCTGTTATTAGGCCAACAAGGTCAGCCTGTTATGGTGAATATGGTAAAAACTGACAGACAGCGGGAGCTGTTATTAGGCCAACAAGGTCAGCCTGTTATGGTGAATACGGTAAAAACTGACAGACAGCGGGAGCTGTTATTAGGCCAGCAAGGTCAGCCTGTTATGGTGAATACGGTAAAAACTGACAGACAGCGGGAGCTGTTATTAGGCCAACAAGGTCAGCCTGTTATGGTGAATACGGTAAAAACTGACAGACAGCGGGAGCTGTTATTAGGCCAGCAAGGTCAGCCTGTTTTGGTGAATACGGTATAAACTGACAGACAGCGGGAGCTGTTATTATGCCAACAAGGTCAGCCTGTTATGGTGAATACGGTAAAAACTGACAGACAGCGGGAGCTGTTATTAGGCCAGCAAGGTCAGCCTGTTTTGGTGAATACGGTATAAACTGACAGACAGCGGGAGCTGTTATTATGCCAACAAGGTCAGCCTGTTATGGTGAATATGGTAAAAACTGACAGACAGCGGGAGGAGTTGTTATTAGGCCAACAAGGTCAGCCTGTTATGGTGAATACGGTAAAAACTGACAGACAGCGGGAGCTGTTATTATGCCAACAAGGTCAGCCTGTTATGGTGAATACGGTAAAAACTGACTGACAGCGGGAGCTGTTATTATGCCAACAAGGTCAGCCTGTTATGGTGAATACGGTCAAAACTATCAGACAGCGGGAGCTGTTATTAGGCCAACAAGGTCAGCCTGTTATGGTGAAAACGGTAAAAACTGACAGACAGCGGGAGCTGTTATTAGGCCAAAAAGGTCAGCCTGTTATGGTGAATACGGGAAAAACTGACAGACAGCAGGAGGAGCTGTTATTAGGCCAACAAGGTCGGCCTGTCATGGTGAATACGGTAAAAAGTGACAGACAGCGGGGGGAGCTTTTATTATGCCAGCAAGGTCAGCCTGTTATGGTGAACACGGTAAAAAGTGTGGGACAGCGGGAGGAGCTGTTATTATGCCAGCAAGGTCGGCCTGTCATGGTGAATACGGTAAAAAGTGACAGACAGCGGGGGGAGCTGTTATTATGCCAGCAAGGACAGCCTGTCATGGTGAATACTGTAAAAAGTGACAGACAGCGGGGGGAGCTTTTATTATGCCAGCAAGGTCAGCCTGTTATGGTGAACACAGTAAAAAGTGCCGGACAGCGGGAGGAGCTGTTATTATGCCAGCAAGGTCAGCCTGTTATGGTGAACACGGAAAAAACTGACAGACAGCGGGAGGAGCTGTTATTATGCCAACAAGGTCAGCCTGTTATGGTGAATACGGTAAAAACTGACAGACAGCGGGAGGAGCTGTTATTAGGCCAGCAAGGTCAGCCTGGTGAATACGGTAAAAACTGACAGACAGCGGGAGGAGCTGTTAGTAGGCCAGCAAGGTCAGCCTGTTATGGTGAATACGGTAAAAACTGACAGACAGCGGGAGGAGCTGTTAGTAGGCCAGCAAGGTCAGCCTGTTATGGTGAATACGGTAAAAACTGACAGACAGCGGGAGCTGTTATTATGCCAGCAAGGTCAGCCTGTTATGGTGAATACGGTAAAAACAGACAGACAGCGGGAGGAGCTGTTATTAGGCCAGCAAGGTCAGCCTGTTATGGTGAATACGGTAAAAACTAACAGACAGCGGGAGGAGCTCTTATTAGGCCAGCAAGGTCAGCCTGTTATGGTGAATACGGGAAAAACTGACAGACAGCAGGAGGAGCTGTTATTAGGCCAACAAGGTCAGCCTGTTATGGTGAATACGGTAAAAACTGACAGACAGCGGAGGGAGCTGTTATTATGCCAGCAAGGTCGGCCTGTCATGGTGAATACGGTAAAAAGTGACAGACAGCGGGGGGAGCTTTTATTATGCCAGCAAGGTCAGCCTGTTATTGTGAACACGGTGAAAAGTGCCGGACAGCGGGAGGAGCTGTCATTATGCCAGCAAGGTCAGCCTGTCATGGTGAATACGGTAAAAACTGACAGACAGCGGGGGGAGCTGTTATTATGCCAGCAAGGTCGGCCTGTCATGGTGAATACGGTAAAAAGTGACAGACAGCGGGGGGAGCTGTTATTATGCCAGCAAGGTCAGCCTGTCATGATGAATACGGTAAAAAGTGACAGACAGCGGGGGGAGCTTTTATTATGCCAGCAAGGTCAGCCTGTTATGGTGAACATGGTAAAAAGTGCCGGACAGCAGGAGGAGCTGTTATTATGCCAGCAAGGTCAGCCTGTTATGGTGAACACGGCAAAAACTGACAGACAGCGGGAGGAGCTGTTATTAGGCCAACAAGGTCAGCCTGTTATGGTGAATATGGTAAAAACTGACAGACAGCGGGAGGAGCTGTTATTAGGCCAACAAGGTCAGCCTGTTATGGTAAATACGGTAAAAACTGACAGACAGCGGGAGCTGTTATTATGCCAACAAGGTCAGCCTGTTATGGTGAATACGGTAAAAACTGACTGACAGCGGGAGCTGTTATTATGCCAACAAGGTCAGCCTGTTATGGTGAATACGGTCAAAACTAACAGACAGCGGGAGCTGTTATTAGGCCAACAAGGTCAGCCTGTTATGGTGAATACGGTAAAAACTGACAGACAGCGGGAGCTGTTATTAGGCCAAAAAGGTCAGCCTGTTATGGTGAATACGGTAAAAACTGACAGACAGCGGAGGGAGCTGTTTTTAGGCCAGCAAGGTCGGCCTGTAATGGTGAATACGGTAAAAAGTGACAGACAGCGGGGGGAGCTTTTATTATGCCAGCAAGGTCAGCCTGTTATGGTGAACACGGTAAAAAGTGCCGGACAGCGGGAGGAGCTGTTATTATGCCAGCAAGGTCAGCCTGTCATGGTGAATACGGTAAAAACTGACAGACAGCGGGGGGAGCTGTTATTATGCCAGCAAGGTCGGCCTGTCATGGTGAATACGGTAAAAAGTGACAGACAGCGGGGGGAGCTGTTATTATGCCAGCAAGGTCAGCCTGTCATGGTAAATACGGTAAAAAGTGACAGACAGCGGGGGGAGCTTTTATTATGCCAGCAAGGTCAGCCTGTTATGGTGAACACTGTAAAAAGTGCCAGACAGCGGGAGGAGCGGTTATTATGCCAGCAAGGTCAGCCTGTTATGGTGAACACGGAAAAAACTGACCGACAGCGGGAGGAGCTGTTATTAGGCCAGCAAGGTCAGCCTGTCATGGTGAATACGGTAAAAACTGACAGACAGCGGGGGGAGCTGTTATTATGCCAGCAAGGTCGGCCTGTCATGGTGAATACGGTAAAAAGTGACAGACAGCGGGGGGAGCTGTTATTATGCCAGAAAGGTCAGCCTGTCATGGTGAATACGGTAAAAAGTGACAGACAGCGGGGGGAGCTTTTATTATGCCAGCAAGGTCAGCCTGTTATGGTGAACACGGTAAAAAGTGCCGGACAGCAGGAGGAGCTTTTATTATGCCAGCAAGGTCAGCCTGTTATGGTGAACACGGCAAAAACTGACAGACAGCGGGAGGAGCTGTTATTAGGCCAACAAGGTCAGCCTGTTATGGTGAATATGGTAAAAACTGACAGACAGCGGGAGGAGCTGTTATTAGGCCAACAAGGTCAGCCTGTTATGGTGAATACGGTAAAAACTGACAGACAGCGGGAGCTGTTATTATGCCAACAAGGTCAGCCTGTTATGGTGAATACGGTAAAAACTAACAGACAGCGGGAGGAGCTGTTATTAGGCCAACAAGGTCAGCCTGTTATGGTGAATACGGTAAAAACTGACAGACAGCGGGAGGAGCTGTTATTAGGCCAGCAAGGTCAGCCTGTTATGGTGAATACGGTAAAAACTGGCAGACAGTGGGAGCTGTTATTAGGCCAACAAGGTCAGCCTGTTATGGTGAATACGGTAAAAACTGACAGACAGCGGGAGGAGCTGTTATTACGCCAGCAAGGTCAGCCTGTCATGGTGAATACGGTAAAAAGTGACAGACAGCGGGGGGAGCTTTTATTATGCCAGCAAGGTCAGCCTGTTATGGTGAACACGGTAAAAAGTGCCGGACAGCGGGAGGAGCTGTTATTATGCCAGCAAGGTCAGCCTGTTATGGTGAACACGGAAAAAACTGACAGACAGCGGGAGGAGCTGTTATTAGGCCAACAAGGTCAGCCTGTTATGGTGAATATGGTAAAAACTGACAGACAGCGGGAGGAGCTGTTATTAGGCCAACAAGGTCAGCCTGTTATGGTGAACACGGAAAAAACTGACAGACAGCGGGAGGAGCTGTTATTAGGCCAACAAGGTCAGCCTGTTTTGGTGAATATGGTAAAAACTGACAGACAGCGGGAGGAGCTGTTATTAGGCCAACAAGGTCAGCCTGTTATGATGAATACGGTAAAAACTGACAGACAGCGGGAGCTGTTATTATGCCAACAAGGTCAGCCTGTTATGGTGAATACGATCAAAACTATCAGACAGCGGGAGCTGTTATTAGGCCAACAAGGTCAGCCTGTTATGGTGAATACGGTAAAAACTGACAGACAGCGGGAGGAGCTGTTATTAGGCCAGCAAGGTCAGCCTGTTATGGTGAATACGGTAAAAACTGACAGACAGCGGGAGGAGCTGTTATTAGGCCAACAAGGTCAGCCTGTTATGGTGAATACGGTAAAAACTGACAGACAGCGGAGGGAGCTGTTATTATGCCAGCAAGGTCAGCCTGCCATGGTGAATACGGTAAAAAGTGACAGACAGCGGTGGGAGCTGTTATTATGCCAGCAAGGTCGGCCTGTTATGGTGAACACGGTAAAAAGTGCCGGACAGCAGGAGGAGCTGTTATTATGCCAGCAAGGTCAGCCTGTTATGGTGAACACGGCAAAAACTGACAGACAACGGGAGGAGCTGTTATTAGGCCAACAAGGTCAGCCTGTTATGGTGAATATGGTAAAAACTGACAGACAGCGGGAGGAGCTGTTATTAGGCCAACAAGGTCAGCCTGTTATGGTGAATATGGTAAAAACTGACTGACAGCGGGAGCTGTTATTATGCCAACAAGGTCAGCCTGTTATGGTGAATACGGTAAAAACTGACAGACAGCGGGGGGAGCTGTTATTAGGCCAGCAAGGTCAGCCTGTCATGGTGAATACAGTAAAAACTGACAGACAGCGGGAGGAGCTGTTATTAGGCCAACAAGGACAGCCTGTTATGGTGAATACGGTAAAAACTGACTGACAGCGGGAGCTGTTATTATGCCAACAAGGTCAGCCTGTTATGGTGAATACGGTAAAAACTGTCAGACAGCGGGGGGAGCTGTTATTAGGCCAGCAAGGTCAGCCTGTCATGGTGAATACGGTAAAAACTGACAGACAGTGGGAGGAGCTGTTATTAGGCCAACAAGGACAGCCTGTTATGGTGAATACGGTAAAAACTGACAGACAGCGGGAGGAGCTGTTATTAGGCCAACAAGGTCAGCCTGTTATGGTGAATACGGTAAAAACTGACAGACAGCGGGAGCTGTTATTAGGCCAAAAAGGTCAGCCTGTTATGGTGAATACGGTAAAAACTGACAGACAGCGGGAGGAGCTGTAATTAGGCCAACAAGGTCAGCCTGTTATGGTGAATACGGTAACAACTGTCAGACAGCGGGAGGAGCTGTTATTAGGCCAACAAGGTCAGCCTGTTATGGTGAATACAGTAAAAACTGACAGACAGCGGGAGGAGCTGTTATTAGGCCAACAAGGTCAGCCTGTTATGGTGAATACGGTAAAAACTGACAGACAGCGGGAGGAGCTGTTATTAGGCCAACAAGGTCAGCCTGTTATGGTGAATACGGTAAAAACTGACAGACAGCGGAGGGAGCTGTTATTATGCCAGCAAGGTCAGCCTGCCATGGTGAATACGGTAAAAAGTGACAGACAGCGGGGGGAGCTGTTATTATGCCAGCAAGGTCGGCCTGTCACGGTGAATACGGTAAAAAGTGACAGACAGCGGGCGGAGCTGTTATTAGGCCAACAAGGACAGCCTGTTATGGTGAATACGGTAAAAACTGACAGACAGCGGGAGCTGTTATTAGGCCAACAAGGTCAGCCTGTTATGGTGAATACTGTAAAAACTGACAGACAGCGGGCGGAGCTGTTATTAGGCCAACAAGAACAGCCTGTTATGGTGAATACGGTAAAAACTGACAGACAGCGGGAGGAGCTGTTATTAGGCCAACAAGGTCAGCCTGTTATGGTGAATACGGTAAAAACTGACAGACAGCGGGAAGAGCAGTTATTAGGCCAACAAGGTCAGCCTGTTATGGTGAATACGGTAAAAACTGACAGACAGCGGGAGCTGTTATTAGGCCAAAAAGGTCAACCTGTTATGGTGAATACGGTAAAAACTGACAGACAGCGGGAGGAGCTGTTATTAGGCCAACAAGGTCAGCCTGTTATGGTGAATACGGTAAAAACTGTCAGACAGCGGGAGGAGCTGTTATTAGGCCAACAAGGTCAGCCTGTTATGGTGAATACAGTAAAAACTGACAGACAGCGGGAGGAGCTGTTATTAGGCCAACAAGGTTAGCCTGTTATGGTGAATACGGTAAAAACTGACAGACATCGGGAGGAGCTGTTATTAGGCCAACAAGGTCAGCCTGTTATGGTGAATACGGTAAAAACTGACAGACAGCGGGAGCTGTTATTAGGCCAACAAGGTCAGCCTGTTATGGTGAATACGGTAAAAACTGACAGACAGCGGGAGCTGTTATTAGGCCAGCAAGGTCAGCCTGTTTTGGTGAATACGGTATAAACTGACAGACAGCGGGAGCTGTTATTATGCCAACAAGGTCAGCCTGTTATGGTGAATACGGTAAAAACTGACTGACAGCGGGAGCTGTTATTAGGCCAACGAGGTCAGCCTGTTATGGTGAATACGGTAAAAACTGACAGACAGCTGGAGCTGTTATTAGGCCAAAAAGGTCAGCCTGTTATGGTGAATACGGTAAAAACTGACAGACAGCGGGAGGAGCTGTTATTAGGCCAGCAAGGTCAGCCTGTTATGGTGAATACGGTAAAAACTGACAGACAGCGGGAGGAGCTGTTATTAGGCCAACAAGGTCAGCCTGTTATGGTGAATACGGTAAAAACTGACAGACAGCGGAGGGAGCTGTTATTATGCCAGCAAGGTCAGCCTGCCATGGTGAATACGGTAAAAAGTGACAGACAGCGGTGGGAGCTGTTATTATGCCAGCATGGTCGGCCTGTTATGGTGAACACGGTAAAAAGTGCCGGACAGCGGGAGGAGCTGTTATTATGCCAGCAAGGTCAGCCTGTTATGGTGAACACGGCAAAAACTGACAGACAACGGGAGGAGCTGTTATTAGGCCAACAAGGTCAGCCTGTTATGGTGAATATGGTAAAAACTGACAGACAGCGGGAGGAGCTGTTATTAGGCCAACAAGGTCAGCCTGTTATGGTGAATATGGTAAAAACTGACAGACAGCGGGAGCTGTTATTATGCCAACAAGGTCAGCCTGTTATGGTGAATACGGTAAAAACTGACTGACAGCGGGAGCTGTTATTATGCCAACAAGGTCAGCCTGTTATGGTGAATACGGTAAAAACTGACAGACAGCGGGGGGAGCTGTTATTAGGCCAGCAAGGTCAGCCTGTCATGGTGAATACGGTAAAAACTGACAGACAGCGGGAGGAGCTGTTATTAGGCCAACAAGGACAGCCTGTTATGGTGAATACGGTAAAAAATGACTGACAGCGGGAGCTGTTATTATGCCAACAAGGTCAGCCTGTTATGGTGAATACGGTAAAAACTGACAGACAGCGGGGGGAGCTGTTATTAGGCCAGCAAGGTCAGCCTGTCATGGTGAATACGGTAAAAACTGACAGACAGTGGGAGGAGCTGTTATTAGGCCAACAAGGACAGCCTGTTATGGTGAATACGGTAAAAACTGACAGACAGCGGGAGGAGCTGTTATTAGGCCAACAAGGTCAGCCTGTTATGGTGAATACGGTAAAAACTGACAGACAGCGGGAGCTGTTATTAGGCCAGAAAGGTCAGCCTGTTATGGTGAATACGGTAAAAACTGACACACAGCGGGAGGAGCTGTAATTAGGCCAACAAGGTCAGCCTGTTATGGTGAATACGGTAAAAACTGTCAGACAGCGGGAGGAGCTGTTATTAGGCCAACAAGGTCAGCCTGTTATGGTGAATACGGTAAAAACTGACAGACAGCGGGAGCTGTTATTAGGCCAACAAGGTCAGCCTGTTATGGTGAATACGGTAAAAACTGACAGACAGCGGGAGCTGTTATTAGGCCAGCAAGGTCAGCCTGTTATGGTGAATACGGTATAAACTGACAGACAGCTGGAGGAGCTGTTATTAGGCCAACAAGGTCAGCCTGTTATGGTGAATACGGTAAAAACTGACAGACAGCGGGAGCTGTTATTATGCCAACAAGGTCAGCCTGTTATGGTGAATACGGTAAAAACTGACTGACAGCGGGAGCTGTTATTAGGCCAACAAGGTCAGCCTGTTATGGTGAATACGGTAAAAACTGACAGACAGCGGGAGCTGTTATTAGGCCAAAAAGGTCAGTCTGTTATGGTGAATACGGTAAAAACTGACAGACAGCGGGAGGAGCTGTTATTAGGCCAGCAAGGTCAGCCTGTTATGGTGAATACGGTAAAAACTGACAGACAGCGGGAGGAGCTGTTATTAGGCCAACATGGTCAGCCTGTTATGGTGAATACGGTAAAAACTGACAGACAGCGGAGGGAGCTGTTATTATGCCAGCAAGGTCAGCCTGTCATGGTGAATACGGTAAAAAGTGACAGACAGCGGGGGGAGCTGTTATTATGCCAGCAAGGTCGGCCTGTCATGGTGAATACGGTAAAAAGTGACAGACAGCGGGGGGAGCTTTTATTATGCAAGCAAGGTCAGCCTGTTATGGTGAACACGGTAAAAAGTGCCGGACAGCGGGAGGAGCTGTTATTATGCCAGCAAGGTCAGCCTGTTATGGTGAACACGGCAAAAACTGACAGACAACGGGAGGAGCTGTTATTAGGCCAACAAGGTCAGCCTGTTATGGTGAATATGGTCAAAACTGACAGACAGCGGGAGGAGCTGTTATTAGGCCAACAAGGTCAGCCTGTTATGGTGAATATGGTAAAAACTGACAGACAGCGGGAGCTGTTATTATGCCAACAAGGTCAGCCTGTTATGGTGAATACGGTAAAAACTGACTGACAGCGGGAGCTGTTATTATGCCAACAAGGTCAGCCTGTTATGGTGAATACGGTCAAAACTAACAGACAGCGGGAGCTGTTATTATGCCAACAAGGTCAGCCTGTTATGGTGAATATGGTCAAAACTAACAGACAGCGGGAGCTGTTATTAGGCCAACAAGGTCAGCCTGTTATGGTGAATACGGTAAAAACTGACAGACAGTGGGAGCTGTTATTAGGCCAAAAAGGTCAGCCTGTTATGGTGAATACGGTAAAAACTGACAGACAGCGGGAGGAGCTGTTATTAGGCCAGCAAGGTCAGCCTGTTATGGTGAATACGGTAAAAACTAACAGACAGCGGGAGGAGCTGTTATTAGGCCAACAAGGTCAGCCTGTTATGGTGAATACGGTAAAAACTGACAGACAGCGGGAGGAGCTGTTATTAGGCAAGCAAGGTCAGCCTGTTATGGTGAATACGGTAAAAACTGACAGACAGCGGGAGCTGTTATTAGGCCAACAAGGTCAGCCTGTTATGGTGAATACGGTCAAAACTAACAGACAGCGGGAGCTGTTATTAGGCCAACAAGGTCAGCCTGTTATGGTGAATATGGTATAAACTGACAGACAGCGGGAGGAGCTGTTATTAGGCCAATAAGGTCAGCCTGTTATGGTGAATACGGTAAAAACTGACAGACAGCGGGAGCTGTTATTATGCCAACAAGGTCAGCCTGTTATGGTGAATACGGTCAAAACTATCAGACAGCGGGAGCTGTTATTAGGCCAACAAGGTCAGCCTGTTATGGTGAATACGGTAAAAACTGACAGACAGCGGGAGCTGTTATTAGGCCAAAAAGGTCAGCCTGTTATGGTGAATACGGTAAAAACTGACAGACAGCGGAGGGAGCTGTTATTAAGCCAGCAAGGTCGGCCTGTCATGGTGTATACGGTAAAAAGTGACAGACAGCGGGGGGAGCTTTTATTATGCCAGCAAGGTCAGCCTGTTATGGTGAACACGGTAAAAAGTGCCGGACAGCGGGAGGAGCTGTTATTATGCCAGCAAGGTCAGCCTGTCATGGTGAATACGGTAAAAACTGACAGACAGCGGGGGGAGCTGTTATTATGCCAGCAAGGTCGGCCTGTCATGGTGAATACGGTAAAAAGTGACAGACAGCGGGGGGAGCTGTTATTATGCCAGCAAGGTCAGCCTGTCATGGTGAATACGGTAAAAAGTGACAGACAGCGGGAGGAGCTGTTATTAATCCAACAAGGTCAGCCTGTCATGGTGAATATGGTAAAAACTGACTGACAGCGGGAGCTGTTATTAGGCCAGCAAGGTCAGCCTGTTATGGTGAATACGGTAAAAACTGACAGACAGCGGGAGGAGCTGTTATTAGGCAAGCAAGGTCAGCCTGTTATGGTGAATACGGTAAAAACTATCAGACAGCGGGAGCTGTTATTAGGCCAAAAGGTCAGCCTGTTATGGTGAATACGGTAAAAACTGACAGACAGCGGGAGCTGTTATTAGGCCAAAAAGGTCAGCCTGTTATGGTGAATACGGTAAAAACTGACAGACAGCGGAGGGAGCTGTAATTAGGCCAGCAAGGTCGGCCTGTCATGGTGAATACGGTAAAAAGTGACAGACAGCGGGGGGAGCTTTTATTATGCCAGCAAGGTCAGCCTGTTATGGTGAACACGGTAAAAAGTGCCGGACAGCGGGAGGAGCTGTTATTATGCCAGCAAGGTCAGCCTGTCATGGTGAATACGGTAAAAACTGACAGACAGCGGGGGGAGCTGTTATTATGCCAGCAAGGTCGGCCTGTCATGGTGAATACGGTAAAAAGTGACAGACAGCGGGGGGAGCTGTTATTATGCCAGCAAGGTCAGCCTGTCATGGTGAATACGGTAAAAAGTGACAGACAGCGGGAGGAGCTGTTATTAATCCAACAAGGTCAGCCTGTCATGGTGAATATGGTAAAAACTGACTGACAGCGGGAGCTGTTATTAGGCCAGCAAGGTCAGCCTGTTATGGTGAATACGGTAAAAACTGACAGACAGCGGGCGGAGCTGTTATTAGGCCAACAAGGACAGCCTGTTATGGTGAATACGGTAAAAACTGACAGACAGCGGGAGCTGTTATTAGGCCAACAAGGTCAGCCTGTTATGGTGAATACGGTAAAAACTGACAGACAGCGGGCGGAGCTGTTATTAGGCCAACAAGGACAGCCTGTTATGGTGAATACGGTAAAAACTGACAGACAGCGGGAGGAGCTGTTATTAGGCCAACAAGGTCAGCCTGTTATGGTGAATACGGTAAAAACTGACAGACAGCGGGAAGAGCAGTTATTAGGCCAACAAGGTCAGCCTGTTATGGTGAATACGGTAAAAACTGACAGATAGCGGGAGCTGTTATTAGGCCAAAAAGGTCAACCTGTTATGGTGAATACGGTAAAAACTGACAGACAGCGGGAGGAGCTGTAATTAGGCCAACAAGGTCAGCCTGTTATGGTGAATACGGTAAAAACTGTCAGACAGCGGGAGCTGTTATTAGGCCAACAAGGTCAGCCTGTTATGGTGAATACGGTAAAAACTGACAGACAGCGGGAGCTGTTATTAGGCCAACAAGGTCAGCCTGTTATGGTGAATACGGTAAAAACTGACAGACAGCGGGAGCTGTTATTAGGCCAGCAAGGTCAGCCTGTTTTGGTGAATACGGTATAAACTGACAGACAGCAGGAGCTGTTATTATGCCAACAAGGTCAGCCTGTTATGGTGAATACGGTAAAAACTGACTGACAGCGGGAGCTGTTATTAGGCCAAAAAGGTCAGCCTGTTATGGTGAATACGGTAAAAACTGACAGACAGCGGGAGGAGCTGTTATTAGGCCAGCAAGGTCAGCCTGTTATGGTGAATACGGTAAAAACTGACAGACAGCGGGAGGAGCTGTTATTAGGCCAACAAGGTCAGCCTGTTATGGTGAATACGGTAAAAACTGACAGACAGCGGAGGGAGCTGTTATTATGCCAGCAAGGTCAGCCTGCCATGGTGAATACGGTAAAAAGTGACAGACAGCGGGGGGAGCTTTTATTATGCCAGCAAGGTCAACCAGTTATGGTGAACACGGTAAAAAGTGCCGGACAGCGGGAGGAGCTGTTATTATGCCAGCAAGGTCAGCCTGTTATGGTGAACACGGAAAAAACTGACAGACAGCGGGAGGAGCTGTTATTAGGCCAACAAGGTCAGCCTGTTATGGTGAATACGGTAAAAACTGACAGACAGCGGGCGGAGCTGTTATTAGGCCAACAAGGACAGCCTGTTATGGTGAATACGGTAAAAACTGACAGACAGCGGGAGGAGCTGTTATTAGGCCAACAAGGTCAGCCTGTTATGGTGAATACGGTAAAAACTGACTGACAGCGGGAGCTGTTATTAGGCCAGCAAGGTCAGCCTGTTATGGTGAATACGGTAAAAACTGACAGACAGCGGGCGGAGCTGTTATTAGGCCAACAAGGACAGCCTGTTATGGTGAATACGGTAAAAACTGACAGACAGCGGGAGCTGTTATTAGGCCAACAAGGTCAGCCTGTTATGGTGAATACGGTAAAAACTGACAGACAGCGGGCGGAGCTGTTATTAGGCCAACAAGGACAGCCTGTTATGGTGAATACGGTAAAAACTGACAGACAGCGGGAGGAGCTGTTATTAGGCCAACAAGGTCAGCCTGTTATGGTGAATACGGTAAAAACTGACAGACAGCGGGAAGAGCAGTTATTAGGCCAACAAGGTCAGCCTGTTATGGTGAATACGGTAAAAACTGACAGATAGCGGGAGCTGTTATTAGGCCAAAAAGGTCAACCTGTTATGGTGAATACGGTAAAAACTGACAGACAGCGGGAGGAGCTGTAATTAGGCCAACAAGGTCAGCCTGTTATGGTGAATACGGTAAAAACTGTCAGACAGCGGGAGGAGCTGTTATTAGGCCAACAAGGTCAGTCTGTTATGGTGAATACAGTAAAAACTGACAGACAGCGGGAGGAGCTGTTATTAGGCCAACAAGGTCAGCCTGTTATGGTGAATACGGTAAAAACTGACAGACAGCGGGAGCTGTTATTATGCCAACAAGGTCAGCCTGTTATGGTGAATACGGTAAAAACTGACAGACAGCGGGAGCTGTTATTAGGCCAACAAGGTCAGCCTGTTATGGTGAATACGGTAAAAACTGACAGACAGCGGGAGCTGTTATTAGGCCAGCAAGGTCAGCCTGTTTTGGTGAATACGGTATAAACTGACAGACAGCGGGAGCTGTTATTATGCCAACAAGGTCAGCCTGTTATGGTGAATACGGTAAAAACTGACTGACAGCGGGAGCTGTTATTAGGCCAAAAAGGTCAGCCTGTTATGGTGAATACGGTAAAAACTGACAGACAGCGGGAGGAGCTGTTATTAGGCCAGCAAGGTCAGCCTGTTATGGTGAATACGGTAAAAACTGACAGACAGCGGGAGGAGCTGTTATTAGGCCAACAAGGTCAGCCTGTTATGGTGAATACGGTAAAAACTGACAGACAGCGGAGGGAGCTGTTATTATGCCAGCAAGGTCAGCCTGCCATGGTGAATACGGTAAAAAGTGCCGGACAGCGGAGGAGCTGTTATTATGCCAGCAAGGTCAGCCTGTTATGGTGAACACGGAAAAAACTGACAGACAGCGGGAGGAGCTGTTATTAGGCCAACAAGGTCAGCCTGTTATGGTGAATACGGTAAAAACTGACAGACAGCGGGCGGAGCTGTTATTAGGCCAACAAGGACAGCCTGTTATGGTGAATACGGTAAAAACTGACAGACAGCGGGAGGAGCTGTTATTAGGCCAACAAGGTCAGCCTGTTATGGTGAATACGGTAAAAACTGACAGACAGCGGGAAGAGCAGTTATTAGGCCAACAAGGTCAGCCTGTTATGGTGAATACGGTAAAAACTGACAGATAGCGGGAGCTGTTATTAGGCCAAAAAGGTCAACCTGTTATGGTGAATACGGTAAAAACTGACAGACAGCGGGAGGAGCTGTAATTAGGCCAACAAGGTCAGCCTGTTATGGTGAATACGGTAAAAACTGTCAGACAGCGGGAGGAGCTGTTATTAGGCCAACAAGGTCAGCCTGTTATGGTGAATACAGTAAAAACTGACAGACAGCGGGAGGAGCTGTTATTAGGCCAACAAGGTCAGCCTGTTATGGTGAATACGGTAAAAACTGACAGACAGCGGGAGGAGCTGTTATTAGGCCAACAAGGTCAGCCTGTTATGGTGAATACGGTAAAAACTGACAGACAGCGGGAGCTGTTATTAGGCCAACAAGGTCAGCCTGTTATGGTGAATACGGTAAAAACTGACAGACAGCGGGAGCTGTTATTAGGCCAGCAAGGTCAGCCTGTTTTGGTGAATACGGTATAAACTGACAGACAGCGGGAGCTGTTATTATGCCAACAAGGTCAGCCTGTTATGGTGAATACGGTAAAAACTGACTGACAGCGGGAGCTGTTATTAGGCCAACAAGGTCAGCCTGTTATGGTGAATACGGTAAAAACTGACAGACAGCGGGAGCTGTTATTAGGCCAAAAAGGTCAGCCTGTTATGGTGAATACGGTAAAAACTGACAGACAGCGGGAGGAGCTGTTATTAGGCCAGCAAGGTCAGCCTGTTATGGTGAATACGGTAAAAACTGACAGACAGCGGGAGGAGCTGTTATTAGGCCAACAAGGTCAGCCTGTTATGGTGAATACGGTAAAAACTGACAGACAGCGGAGGGAGCTGTTATTATGCCAGCAAGGTCAGCCTGCCATGGTGAATACGGTAAAAAGTGACAGACAGCGGGAGGAGCTGTTATTATGCCAGCAAGGTCAGCCTGTTATGGTGAATACGGTAAAAAGTGCCGGACAGCGGGAGGAGCTGTTATTATGCCAGCAAGGTCAGCCTGTTATGGTGAACACGGCAAAAACTGACAGACAACGGGAGGAGCTGTTATTAGGCCAACAAGGTCAGCCTTTTATGGTGAATATGGTAAAAACTGACAGACAGCGGGAAGAGCTGTTATTAGGCCAACAAGGTCAGCCTGTTATGGTGAATATGGTAAAAACTGACAGACAGCGGGAGCTGTTATTATGCCAACAAGGTCAGCCTATTATGGTGAATACGGTAAAAACTGACTGACAGCGGGAGCTGTTATTATGCCAACAAGGTCAGCCTGTTATGGTGAATACGGTAAAAACTGACAGACAGCGGGGGGAGCTGTTATTAGGCCAGCAAGGTCAGCCTGTCATGGTGAATACGGTAAAAACTGACAGACAGCGGGAGGAGCTGTTATTAGACCAACAAGGACAGCCTGTTATGGTGAATACGGTAAAAACTGACTGACAGCGGGAGCTGTTATTATGCCAACAAGGTCAGCCTGTTATGGTGAATACGGTAAAAACTGACAGACAGCGGGGGGAGCTGTTATTAGGCCAGCAAGGTCAGCCTGTCATGGTGAATACGGTAAAAACTGACAGACAGTGGGAGGAGCTGTTCTTAGGCCAACAAGGACAGCCTGTTATGGTGAATACGGTAAAAACTGACAGACAGCGGGAGGAGCTGTTATTAGGCCAACAAGGTCAGCCTGTTATGGTGAATACGGTAAAAACTGACAGACAGCGGGAGCTGTTATTAGGCCAAAAAGGTCAGCCTGTTATGGTGAATACGGTAAAAACTGACAGACAGCGGGAGGAGCTGTAATTAGGCCAACAAGGTCAGCCTGTTATGGTGAATACGGTAAAAACTGTCAGACAGCGGGAGGAGCTGTTATTAGGCCAACAAGGTCAGCCTGTTATGGTGAATACAGTAAAAACTGACAGACAGCGGGAGGAGCTGTTATTAGGCCAACAAGGTCAGCCTGTTATGGTGAATACGGTAAAAACTGACAGACAGCGGGAGGAGCTGTTATTAGGCCAACAAGGTCAGCCTGTTATGGTGAATACGGTAAAAACTGACAGACAGCGGGAGCTGTTATTAGGCCAACAAGGTCAGCCTGTTATGGTGAATACGGTAAAAACTGACAGACAGCGGGAGCTGTTATTAGGCCAGCAAGGTCAGCCTGTTATGGTGAATACGGTATAAACTGACAGACTGCGGGAGGAGCTGTTATTAGGCCAACAAGGTCAGCCTGTTATGGTGAATACGGTAAAAACTGACAGACAGCGGGAGCTGTTATTATGCCAACAAGGTCAGCCTGTTATGGTGAATACGGTAAAAACTGACTGACAGCGGGAGCTGTTATTAGGCCAACAAGGTCAGCCTGTTATGGTGAATACGGTAAAAACTGACAGACAGCGGGAGCTGTTATTAGGCAAAAAAGGTCAGTCTGTTATGGTGAATACGGTAAATACTGACAGACAGCGGGAGGAGCTGTTATTAGGCCAGCAAGGTCAGCCTGTTATGGTGAATACGGTAAAAACTGACAGACAGCGGGAGGAGCTGTTATTAGGCCAACAAGGTCAGCCTGTTATGGTGAATACGGTAAAAACTGACAGACAGCGGAGGGAGCTGTTATTATGCCAGCAAGGTCAGCCTGTCATGGTGAATACGGTAAAAAGTGACAGACAGCGGGGGGAGCTGTTATTATGCCAGCAAGGTCGGCCTGTCATGGTGAATACGGTAAAAAGTGACAGACAGCGGGGGGAGCTTTTATTATGCAAGCAAGGTCAGCCTGTTATGGTGAACACGGTAAAAAGTGCCGGACAGCGGGAGGAGCTGTTATTATGCCAGCAAGGTCAGCCTGTTATGGTGAACACGGCAAAAACTGACAGACAACGGGAGGAGCTGTTATTAGGCCAACAAGGTCAGCCTGTTATGGTGAATATGGTAAAAACTGACAGACAGCGGGAGGAGCTGTTATTAGGCCAACAAGGTCAGCCTGTTATGGTGAATATGGTAAAAACTGACAGACAGCGGGAGCTGTTATTATGCCAACAAGGTCAGCCTGTTATGGTGAATACGGTAAAAACTGACTGACAGCGGGAGCTGTTATTATGCCAACAAGGTCAGCCTGTTATGGTGAATACGGTCATAACTAACAGACAGCGGGAGCTGTTATTATGCCAACAAGGTCAGCCTGTTATGGTGAATATGGTCAAAACTAACAGACAGCGGGAGCTGTTATTAGGCCAACAAGGTCAGCCTGTTATGGTGAATACGGTAAAAACTGACAGACAGTGGGAGCTGTTATTAGGCCAAAAAGGTCAGCCTGTTATGGTGAATACGGTAAAAACTGACAGACAGCGGGAGGAACTGTTATTAGGCCAGCAAGGTCAGCCTGTTATGGTGAATACGGTAAAAACTAACAGACAGCGGGAGGAGCTGTTATTAGGCCAACAAGGTCAGCCTGTTATGGTGAATACGGTAAAAACTGACTGACAGCGGGAGGAGCTGTTATTAGGCCAACAAGGTCAGCCTGTTATGGTGAATACGGTAAAAACTGACAGACAGCGGGAGGAGCTGTTATTAGGCCAACAAGGTCAGCCTGTTATGGTGAATACGGTCAAAACTAACAGACAGCGGGAGCTGTTATTAGGCCAACAAGGTCAGCCTGTTATGGTGAATATGGTATAAACTGACAGACAGCGGGAGGAGCTGTTATTAGGCCAATAAGGTCAGCCTGTTATGGTGAATACGGTAAAAACTGACAGACAGCGGGAGCTGTTATTAGGCCAACAAGGTCAGCCTGTTATGGTGAATACGGTAAAAACTGACAGACAGCGGGAGCTGTTATTAGGCCAGCAAGGTCAGCCTGTTATGGTGAATACGGTATAAACTGACAGACTGCGGGAGGAGCTGTTATTAGGCCAACAAGGTCAGCCTGTTATGGTGAATACGGTAAAAACTGACAGACAGCGGGAGCTGTTATTATGCCAACAAGGTCAGCCTGTTATGGTGAATACGGTAAAAACTGACTGACAGCGGGAGCTGTTATTAGGCCAACAAGGTCAGCCTGTTATGGTGAATACGGTAAAAACTGACAGACAGCGGGAGCTGTTATTAGGCCAAAAAGGTCAGTCTGTTATGGTGAATACGGTAAATACTGACAGACAGCGGGAGGAGCTGTTATTAGGCCAGCAAGGTCAGCCTGTTATGGTGAATACGGTAAAAACTGACAGACAGGGGGAGGAGCTGTTATTAGGCCAACAAGGTCAGCCTGTTATGGTGAATACGGTAAAAACTGACAGACAGCGGAGGGAGCTGTTATTATGCCAGCAAGGTCAGCCTGTCATGGTGAATACGGTAAAAAGTGACAGACAGCGGGGGGAGCTGTTATTATGCCAGCAAGGTCGGCCTGTCATGGTGAATACGGTAAAAACTGACAGACAGTGGGAGCTGTTATTAGGCCAAAAAGGTCAGCCTGTTATGGTGAATACGGTAAAAACTGACAGACAGCGGGAGGAGCTGTTATTAGGCCAGCAAGGTCAGCCTGTTATGGTGAATACGGTAAAAACTAACAGACAGCGGGAGGAGCTGTTATTAGGCCAACAAGGTCAGCCTGTTATGGTGAATACGGTAAAAACTGACTGACAGCGGGAGGAGCTGTTATTAGGCCAACAAGGTCAGCCTGTTATGGTGAATACGGTAAAAACTGACAGACAGCGGGAGGAGCTGTTATTAGGCCAACAAGGTCAGCCTGTTATGGTGAATACGGTCAAAACTAACAGACAGCGGGAGCTGTTATTAGGCCAACAAGGTCAGCCTGTTATGGTGAATATGGTATAAACTGACAGACAGCGGGAGGAGCTGTTATTAGGCCAATAAGGTCAGCCTGTTATGGTGAATACGGTAAAAACTGACAGACAGCGGGAGCTGTTATTAGGCCAACAAGGTCAGCCTGTTATGGTGAATACGGTAAAAACTGACAGACAGCGGGAGCTGTTATTAGGCCAGCAAGGTCAGCCTGTTATGGTGAATACGGTATAAACTGACAGACTGCGGGAGGAGCTGTTATTAGGCCAACAAGGTCAGCCTGTTATGGTGAATACGGTAAAAACTGACAGACAGCGGGAGCTGTTATTATGCCAACAAGGTCAGCCTGTTATGGTGAATACGGTAAAAACTGACTGACAGCGGGAGCTGTTATTAGGCCAACAAGGTCAGCCTGTTATGGTGAATACGGTAAAAACTGACAGACAGCGGGAGCTGTTATTAGGCCAAAAAGGTCAGTCTGTTATGGTGAATACGGTAAATACTGACAGACAGCGGGAGGAGCTGTTATTAGGCCAGCAAGGTCAGCCTGTTATGGTGAATACGGTAAAAACTGACAGACAGCGGGAGGAGCTGTTATTAGGCCAACAAGGTCAGCCTGTTATGGTGAATACGGTAAAAACTGACAGACAGCGGAGGGAGCTGTTATTATGCCAGCAAGGTCAGCCTGTCATGGTGAATACGGTAAAAAGTGACAGACAGCGGGGGGAGCTGTTATTATGCCAGCAAGGTCGGCCTGTCATGGTGAATACGGTAAAAAGTGACAGACAGCGGGGGGAGCTTTTATTATGCAAGCAAGGTCAGCCTGTTATGGTGAACACGGTAAAAAGTGCCGGACAGCGGGAGGAGCTGTTATTATGCCAGCAAGGTCAGCCTGTTATGGTGAACACGGCAAAAACTGACAGACAACGGGAGGAGCTGTTATTAGGCCAACAAGGTCAGCCTGTTATGGTGAATATGGTAAAAACTGACAGACAGCGGGAGGAGCTGTTATTAGGCCAACAAGGTCAGCCTGTTATGGTGAATATGGTAAAAACTGACAGACAGCGGGAGCTGTTATTATGCCAACAAGGTCAGCCTGTTATGGTGAATACGGTAAAAACTGACTGACAGCGGGAGCTGTTATTATGCCAACAAGGTCAGCCTGTTATGGTGAATACGGTAAAAACTGACTGACAGCGGGAGCTGTTATTATGCCAACAAGGTCAGCCTGTTATGGTGAATACGGTCATAACTAACAGACAGCGGGAGCTGTTATTATGCCAACAAGGTCAGCCTGTTATGGTGAATATGGTCAAAACTAACAGACAGCGGGAGCTGTTATTAGGCCAACAAGGTCAGCCTGTTATGGTGAATACGGTAAAAACTGACAGACAGCGGGAGGAGCTGTTATTAGGCCAACAAGGTCAGCCTGTTATGGTGAATACGGTCAAAACTAACAGACAGCGGGAGCTGTTATTAGGCCAACAAGGTCAGCCTGTTATGGTGAATACGGTAAAAACTAACAGACAGCGGGAGGAGCTGTTATTAGGCCAACAAGGTCAGCCTGTTATGGTGAATACGGTAAAAACTGACTGACAGCGGGAGGAGCTGTTATTAGGCCAACAAGGTCAGCCTGTTATGGTGAATACGGTAAAAACTGACAGACAGCGGGAGGAGCTGTTATTAGGCCAACAAGGTCAGCCTGTTATGGTGAATACGGTCAAAACTAACAGACAGCGGGAGCTGTTATTAGGCCAACAAGGTCAGCCTGTTATGGTGAATATGGTATAAACTGACAGACAGCGGGAGGAGCTGTTATTAGGCCAATAAGGTCAGCCTGTTATGGTGAATACGGTAAAAACTGACAGACAGCGGAGGGAGCTGTTATTAGGCCAGCAAGGTCGGCCTGTCATGGTGAATACGGTAAAAAGTGACAGACAGCGGGGGGAGCTTTTATTATGCCAGCAAGGTCAGCCTGTTATGGTGAACACGGTAAAAAGTGCCGGACAGCGGGAGGAGCTGTTATTATGCCAGCAAGGTCAGCCTGTCATGGTGAATACGGTAAAAACTGACAGACAGCGGGAGCTGTTATTATGCCAACAAGGTCAGCCTGTTATGGTGAATACGGTCAAAACTATCAGACAGCGGGAGCTGTTATTAGGCCAACAAGGTCAGCCTGTTATGGTGAATACGGTAAAAACTGACAGACAGCGGGAGCTGTTATTAGGCCAAAAAGGTCAGCCTGTTATGGTGAATACGGTAAAAACTGACAGACAGCGGAGGGAGCTGTTATTAGGCCAGCAAGGTCGGCCTGTCATGGTGAATACGGTAAAAAGTGACAGACAGCGGGGGGAGCTTTTATTATGCCAGCAAGGTCAGCCTGTTATGGTGAACACGGTAAAAAGTGCCGGACAGCGGGAGGAGCTGTTATTATGCCAGCAAGGTCAGCCTGTCATGGTGAATACGGTAAAAACTGACAGACAGCGGGGGGAGCTGTTATTATGCCAGCAAGGTCGGCCTGTCATGGTGAATACGGTAAAAAGTGACAGACAGCGGGGGGAGCTGTTATTATGCCAGCAAAGTCAGCCTGTCATGGTGAATACGGTAAAAAGTGACAGACAGCGGGAGGAGCTGTTATTAATCCAACAAGGTCAGCCTGTCATGGTGAATATGGTAAAAACTGACTGACAGCGGGAGCTGTTATTAGGCCAGCAAGGTCAGCCTGTTATGGTGAATACGGTAAAAACTGACAGACAGCGGGAGGAGCTGTTATTAGGCAAGCAAGGTCAGCCTGTTATGGTGAATACGGTAAAAACTGACAGACAGCGGGAGCTGTTATTAGGCCAACAAGGTCAGCCTGTTATGGTGAATATGGTAAAAACTGACAGACAGCGGGAGGAGCTGTTATTAGGCCAACAAGGTCAGCCTGTTATGGTGAATACGGTAAAAACTGACAGACAGCGGGAGCTGTTATTAGGCCAACAAGGTCAGCCTGTTATGGTGAATACGGTAAAAACTGAAAGACAGCGGGAGGACCTGTTATTAGGCCACCAAGGTCAGCCTGTCATGGTGAATACGGTAAAAACTGACAGACAGCGGGAGCTGTTATTAGGCCAGCAAGGTCAGCCTGTTATGGTGAATACGGTAAAAACTGACAGACAGCGGGAGGAGCTGTTATTAGGCCAACAAGGTCAGCCTGTTATGGTGAATACAGTAAAAACTAACAGACAGCGGGAGCTGTTATTAGGCCAACAAGGTCAGCCTGTTATGGTGAATACGGTAAAAACTGACAGACAGCGGGAGCTGTTATTAGGCCAAAAAGGTCAGCCTGTTATGGTGAATACGGTAAAAACTGACAGACAATGGGAGCTGTTATTAAGCCAACAAGGTCAGCCTGTTATGGTGAATACGGTATAAACTGACAGACAGAGGGAGCTGTTATTATGCCAACAAGGTCAGCCTGTTATGTTGAATACGGTAAAAACTGACAGACAGCGGGTGGAGCTGTTATTAGGCCAAGGACAGCTTGTTATGGTGAATACGGTAAAAACTGACAGACAGCGGGAGCTGTTATTAGGCCAACAAGGTCAGCCTGTTATGGTGAATACGATAAAAACTGACAGACAGCGGGAGCTGTTATTAGGCCAAAAAGGTCAGCCTGTTATGGTGAATACGGTAAAAACTGACAGACAGCGGGAGGAGCTGTTATTAGGCCAACAAGGTCAGCCTGTTATGGTGAATACGGTAAAAACTGACAGACAGCGGGAGGAGCTGTTATTAGGCCAACAAGGTCAGCCTGTTATGGTGAATACGGTAAAAACTGACAGACAGCGGGAGCTGTTATTAGGCCAACAAGGTCAGCCTGTTATGGTGAATACGGTATAAACTGACAGACAGAGGGAGGAGCTGTTATTACGCCAGCAAGGTCAGCCTGTTATGGTGAATACGGTCAAAACTGACAGACAGCGGAGGGAGCTGTTATTAGGCCAGCAAGGTCGGCCTGTCATGGTGAATACGGTAAAAAGTGACAGACAGCGGGGGGAGCTTTTATTATGCCAGCAAGGTCAGCCTGTTATGGTGAACACGGTAAAAAGTGCCGGACAGCGGGAGGAGCTGTTATTATGCCAGCAAGGTCAGCCTGTCATGGTGAATACGGTAAAAACTGACAGACAGCGGGGGGAGCTGTTATTATGCCAGCAAGGTCGGCCTGTCATGGTGAATACGGTAAAAAGTGACAGACAGCGGGGGGAGCTGTTATTATGCCAGCAAAGTCAGCCTGTCATGGTGAATACGGTAAAAAGTGACAGACAGCGGGAGGAGCTGTTATTAATCCAACAAGGTCAGCCTGTCATGGTGAATATGGTAAAAACTGACTGACAGCGGGAGCTGTTATTAGGCCAGCAAGGTCAGCCTGTTATGGTGAATACGGTAAAAACTGACAGACAGCGGGAGGAGCTGTTATTAGGCAAGCAAGGTCAGCCTGTTATGGTGAATACGGTAAAAACTGACAGACAGCGGGAGCTGTTATTAGGCCAACAAGGTCAGCCTGTTATGGTGAATATGGTAAAAACTGACAGACAGCGGGAGGAGCTGTTATTAGGCCAACAAGGTCAGCCTGTTATGGTGAATACGGTAAAAACTGACAGACAGCGGGAGCTGTTATTAGGCCAACAAGGTCAGCCTGTTATGGTGAATACGGTAAAAACTGAAAGACAGCGGGAGGACCTGTTATTAGGCCACCAAGGTCAGCCTGTCATGGTGAATACGGTAAAAACTGACAGACAGCGGGAGCTGTTATTAGGCCAGCAAGGTCAGCCTGTTATGGTGAATACGGTAAAAACTGACAGACAGCGGGAGGAGCTGTTATTAGGCCAACAAGGTCAGCCTGTTATGGTGAATACAGTAAAAACTAACAGACAGCGGGAGCTGTTATTAGGCCAACAAGGTCAGCCTGTTATGGTGAATACGGTAAAAACTGACAGACAGCGGGAGCTGTTATTAGGCCAAAAAGGTCAGCCTGTTATGGTGAATACGGTAAAAACTAACAGACAATGGGAGCTGTTATTAAGCCAACAAGGTCAGCCTGTTATGGTGAATACGGTATAAACTGACAGACAGAGGGAGCTGTTATTATGCCAACAAGGTCAGCCTGTTATGTTGAATACGGTAAAAACTGACAGACAGCGGGTGGAGCTGTTATTAGGCCAAGGACAGCTTGTTATGGTGAATACGGTAAAAACTGACAGACAGCGGGAGCTGTTATTAGGCCAACAAGGTCAGCCTGTTATGGTGAATACGATAAAAACTGACAGACAGCGGGAGCTGTTATTAGGCCAAAAAGGTCAGCCTGTTATGGTGAATACGGTAAAAACTGACAGACAGCGGGAGGAGCTGTTATTAGGCCAACAAGGTCAGCCTGTTATGGTGAATACGGTAAAAACTGACAGACAGCGGGAGGAGCTGTTATTAGGCCAACAAGGTCAGCCTGTTATGGTGAATACGGTAAAAACTGACAGACAGCGGGAGCTGTTATTAGGCCAACAAGGTCAGCCTGTTATGGTGAATACGGTATAAACTGACAGACAGAGGGAGGAGCTGTTATTACGCCAGCAAGGTCAGCCTGTCATGGTGAATACGGTAAAAAGTGACAGACAGCGGGGGGAGCTTTTATTATGCCAGCAAGGTCAGCCTGTTATGGTGAACACAGTAAAAAGTGCCGGACAGCGGGAGGAGCTGTTATTAGGCCAACAAGGTCAGCCTGTTATGGTGAATATGGTAAAAACTGACAGACAGCGGGAGGAGCTGTTATTAGGCCAACAAGGTCAGCCTGTTATGGTGAATACGGTAAAAACTGACAGACAGCGTGAGCTGTTATTATGCCAACAAGGTCAGCCTGTTATGGTGAATACGGTCAAAACTAACAGACAGCGGGAGCTGTTATTATGCCAACAAGGTCAGCCTGTTATGGTGAATACGGTCAAAACTAACAGACAGCGGGAGGAGCTGTTATTAGGCCAACAAGGTCAGCCTGTTATGGTGAATACAGTAAAAACTGACAGACAGCGGGAGCTGTTTTTATGCCAACAAGGTCAGCCTGTTATGGTGAATTCGGTAAAAACTGACAGACAGCGGGAGCTGTTATTAGGCCAAAAAGGTCAGCCTGTTATGGTGAATATGGTAAAAACTGACAGACAGCGGGAGGAGCTGTTATTAGGCCAAGTCAGCCTGTTATGGTGAATACGGTAAAAACTGACAGACAGCGGGAGGAGCTGTTATTAGGCCAGCAAGGTCAGCCTGTTATGGTGAATACGGTATAAACTGACAGACAGCGGGAGGAGCTGTTATTAGGCCAACAAGGTCAGCCTGTTATGGTGAATACGGTATAAACTGACAGACAGCGGGAGGAGCTGTTATTAGGCCAACAAGGTCAGCCTGTTATGGTGAATACGGTAAAAACTGAAAGACAGCGGGAGGAGCTGTTATTAGGCAAGCAAGGTCAGCCTGTTATGGTGAATACGGTAAAAACTGACAGACAGCGGGAGCTGTTATTAGGCCAACAAGGTCAGCCTGTTATGGTGAATACGGTAAAAACTGACTGACAGCGGGAGCTGTTATTATGCCAACAAGGTCAGCCTGTTATGGTGAAAACGGTAAAAACTGACAGACAGCGGGAGGAGCTGTTATTAGGCCAACAAGGTCAGCCTGTTATGGTGAATACAGTAAAAACTGACAGACAGCGGGAGCTGTTATTAGGCCAACAAGGTCAGCCTGTTATGGTGAATACGGTAAAAACTGACAGACAGCGGGAGGAGCTGTTATTAGGCAAGCAAGGTCAGCCTGTTATGGTGAATACGGTAAAAACTGACAGACAGCGGGAGCTGTTATTAGGCCAAAAAGGTCAGCCTGTTATGGTGAATACGGTAAAAACTGACAGACAGCGGGAGGAGCTGTTATTAGGCCAACAAGGTCAGCCTGTTATGGTGAATACGGTAAAAACTGAAAGACAGCGGGAGGAGCTGTTATTAGGCCACCAAGGTCAGCCTGTCATGGTGAATACGGTAAAAACTGACAGACAGCGGGAGCTGTTATTAGGCCAGCAAGGTCAGCCTGTTATGGTGAATACGGTAAAAACTGACAGACAGCGGGAGGAGCTGTTATTAGGCAAGCAAGGTCAGCCTGTTATGGTGAATACGGTAAAAACTGACAGACAGCGGGAGCTGTTATTAGGCCAACAAGGTCAGCCTGTTATGGTGAATACGGTAAAAACTCACTGACAGCGGGAGCTGTTATTATGCCAACAAGGTCAGCCTGTTATGGTGAAAACGGTAAAAACTGACAGACAGCGGGAGGAGCTGTTATTAGGCCAACAAGGTCAGCCTGTTATGGTGAATACAGTAAAAACTAACAGACAGCAGGAGCTGTTATTAGGCCAACAAGGTCAGCCTGTTATCGTGAATACGGTAAAAACTGACAGACAGCGGGAGCTGTTATTAGGCCAAAAAGGTCAGCCTGTTATGGTGAATACGGTAAAAACTGACAGACAACGGGAGCTGTTATTAGGCCAACAAGGTCAGCCTGTTATGGTGAATACGGTATAAACTGACAGACAGAGGGAGCTGTTATTATGCCAACAAGGTCAGCCTGTTATGTTGAATACGGTAAAAACTGACAGACAGCGGGTGGAGCTGTTATTAGGCCAAGGACAGCCTGTTATGGTGAATACGGTAAAAACTGACAGACAGCGGGAGCTGTTATTAGGCCAACAAGGTCAGCCTGTTATGGTGAATACGGTAAAAACTGACAGACAGCGGGAGGAGCTGTTATTAGGCCAGCAAGGTCAGCCTGTTATGGTGAATACGGTAAAAACTAACAGACAGCGGGAGGAGCTGTTATTAGGCCAACAAGGTCAGCCTGTTATGGTGAATACGGTAAAAACTGACAGACAGCGGGAGGAGCTGTTATTAGGCCAGCAAGGTCAGCCTGTTATGGTGAATACGGTATAAACTGACAGACAGAGGGAGGAGCTGTTATTACGCCAGCAAGGTCAGCCTGTCATGGTGAATACGGTAAAAAGTGACAGACAGCGGGGGGAGCTGTTATTATGCCAGCAAGGTCAGCCTGTTATGGTGAACACGGTAAAAAGTGCCGGACAGCGGGAGGAGCTGTTATTATGCCAGCAAGGTCAGCCTGTTATGGTGAACACGGAAAAAACTGACAGACAGCGGCAGGAGCTGTTATTAGGCCAACAAGGTCAGCCTATTATGGTGAATATGGTAAAAACTGACAGACAGCGGGAGGAGCTGTTATTAGGCCAACAAGGTCAGCCTGTTATGGTGAATACGGTAAAAACTGACAGACAGCGGGAGCTGTTATTATGCCAACAAGGTCAGCCTGTTATGGTGAATACGGTAAAAACTGACTGACAGCGGGAGCTGTTATTATGCCAACAAGGTCAGCCTGTTATGGTGAATACGGTCAAAACTAACAGACAGCGGGAGCTGTTATTAGGCCAACAAGGTCAGCCTGTTATGGTGAATACGGTAAAAACTGACAGACAGCGGGAGCTGTTATTAGGCCAAAAAGGTCAGCCTGTTATGGTGAATACGGTAAAAACTGACAGACAGCGGAGGGAGCTGTTATTAGGCCAGCAAGGTCGGCCTGTCATGGTGAATACGGTAAAAAGTGACAGACAGCGGGGGGAGCTTTTATTATGCCAGCAAGGTCAGCCTGTTATGGTGAACACGGTAAAAAGTGCCGGACAGCGGGAGGAGCTGTTATTATGCCAGCAAGGTCAGCCTGTCATGGTGAATACGGTAAAAACTGACAGACAGCGGGGGAGCTGTTATTATGCCAGCAAGGTCAGCCTGTCATGGTGAATACGATAAAAACTGACAGACAGCGGGGGGAGCTGTTATTATGCCAGCAAGGTCAGGCTGGTATGGTGAATACGGTAAAAACTGACAGACAGCGGGAGGAGCTGTTATTAGGCCAGCAAGGTCAGGCTGGTATGGTGAATACGGTAAAAACTGACAGACAGCGGGGAGCTGTTATTAGGCCAGCAAGGTCGGCCTGTCATGGTGAATACGGTAAAAAGTGACAGACAGCGGGGGGAGCTTTTATTATGCCAGCAGGGTCAGCCTGTTATGGTGAACACGGAAAAAACTGACAGACATGCTTAAGCTCAAAAAAGCTCAAAGAAGCTCCACAAAAAGAGCACAAGCTTCTTCAAACTCGAATAAAAGCTCAAATCCCTAAAACAGATATTTTTTGACCTGCGGTGTGCATGAACCCCAAGTCAGATCCTCATCTTAATTGATGTGATTTGGATCTGACATTACAGGAAGATTACCCAGGCATTCCCTGAAGGTGCCTTGAAGTCACATTGCTATAATCTTTTTATATGGACTAAACTTAAGGACTTAAGTTTCCATTATTTCTTATGGGGAAATTCACTTTGATATAAGAGGGCTTTGGACTACAGGCACATTTCTGGAACACATTATGCTCACAATCCATGGTTTTACTGTAGGTATAATTAAGGTACGATAACTAATACAATTAAAACAAACTGAATTTCACATTACAAAGCTTTATCCTGTAGTATGATTTAAGAGCTATGAAAGAACACAGGGCCTAACTGAATGAGTTTAAGGATAATAAAGTTGACATCACAACATCCAGTCATAGTAGAGCTGTGCGATTAATTGTTAAAAAAATCGCATTTCCACAATTCATGTAACAAGTGCAGAGGAGTTCCTGCTCACAGCTGTAAAAAAATAAAAAATAAGTAAAAAAGCAGCCGGTAAAGTTTATCACAAGATTGCTCAGCTCTGACAGATAAAAAGAAACATGGGGGGTTATTTACTAAAACTGCATGGTGCAAAATCTGGTGTGCTCTGCATTGAAACCAATCAACTTCCAGGTTTTATTGTCAAAGCTTAATTGAACAAGTTGAAGTTGGAAGCTGTTTGGCCACCATGCACAGCTGCACCAGATTCTGAGTGCACCAGTGTTAGTAAATCCCCCCCATTGCATCATTTGGTTCTTTTAGAGATCAAAGGGATGTACTTCAGTCTGTAAATTAGGTCAGTTTAACCACTTAAAGCGGAGTTCAACTCCTCCCTCTGTCTCCTCCCTCCCTCCGGTACCGCATTTGGAACCTTTCAGGGGGAGGGGGGGAACGGGTATTTGTTTTTGACAGGTCTCCCTCCCCACTTCCACGGATGACGCCATGGCACCATCCCTCGGAAGTTCACCCCCCTCGTCCTTCGCCGTCAGGCCAATTAGAAAGCACTGCATGTTTCGTGCATGCGGAGTAGGGGACTGGCTGTGAGACTGAAAGGCTTCACTGTAAGTTTTCCTTATCAGGAATGGCGGCAGCAGCACCTGACAGCTGACTCAAAAATCGGCCCGGTAGGTTTCCTAATATTAAAAGTCAGCAGCTACAGTATTTGTAGCTGCTGACTTTGAATAAAAAAAAAAAAAAAAGTTTTAAAGACTAAGCCCTTTTCTGACACTTGTTGCTTACAAGTTAAAATCAGTATTTTTTGCTAGAAAATTACTTGGAAACCCCTAAACATTTTATATATATATTATATATATATATATATATATATATATATAAAATGTTTAGGGGTTTCCAAGTAATTTTCTAGAAAAAAATACTGATTTTTAACTTGTAAGCAACAAGTGTCAGAAAAAGGCTTAGTCTTTAAAACTTTTTTTTTTTTTTTAATTCAAAGTCAGCAGCTACAAATACTAATTATATATATATATATATATATATATATATATATATATATATATATATATATATATATATATATATATATATTTTTTTTTTTTTTTATCAGAGACCCCAGAGAATAAAATGGTGGTTGTTGAAATATTTTATGGCACACTGTATTTGCGCAGGCACTTCAATGAATTAAAAAAATAAACAGTAAAGTTAGGCATATTTTTTGTATCATATGATGTTACGCCGAGAATCGTGATCTTTATTCTAAGCAAATAAATTGTGATTCTCATTTTATCCACAATTGTGCAGCTCTAAGTCATAGGCAAAAGATATTATGTTATTTAATTTCTCTGAACATGATTGGATGTTCACATGTTCACTTCTTTTCATTGCAATTCACCTCACTTGGCTCATTGATAAATCAGGCCCACAGTCTACCCGTACATAGTTGGAAGGATCTCCTGAGTATAAAGCTTGGTGGCAAGAATGCTGGGATTTCAGCCTGTCACTTTGGGCAGGCCTTACAGTCATTTTGTATGGATAAGTGTATCTTATCCAGCTTCATCTTCAGTTTTTCATTTTGTACAATATGCATAGTCATCTTTTCCTCCTACTTCTGGGATATATCTGCAACGATAATAATAGTTTGACAATAATTAATGCATTTTCAGTATCAAAAAATTTGACAAAATATGGCACTCGTGGTTTAACTCTAGCACCACTGTAGGATAAAAGTGGGGGCATGAGAATAACGGGCATTGGGCCAGCTAAGTTCTCCTTCTATGTGATCTAATACTTAATTTTTTATTTTATTTTTACGCTAAGGGGTAATTCCTGCTAAGAAAGGTACTGTAGACTGTATATAGCAGTACCACGCATACATGAGTAACAGGAAACGGTTGATCCTCCATAATTATCGAGATGTGACTGGTAGGTGGGAGGGGGTTTGTTTAGATAGCAGGTCTTTGTTAGATAGGTAGGCCACTTGGCCTGGTTATGGATACTGTCCTAGTGGACATATCCACTGTTGTATGTTATACATATAAAACTCAATAAAAAGATAAAAAAGAAAAAATGAATGCATTTTCATTTAAAAAGTGGACATCTATAAAAATATTGAATATTAAATACAAATAAATGACATGATGTCAGTGATGTATTGGAAATGACTGACTTATGTCAGTGCACCTCCTTTAATACGAAATATTGCTACTGGAATCTGTTGGAATAAAAATATGGGAGTTGCCATTGCCGACTATATTGTGAAGGTTACATGGATTTCATTCTCATTTCTGAGATGGACCAAGCATGGGCATATTAGGTATCCTAACAATTTATTGACGGCACACTTGTTGCAGGTTAGTGACGCACTAAGTAGTAAAGCTAAGTGACAGCCCTAGGTCTTTGTGTTCAACACAATTCAACAATGAAGGAAAAATAAATGATACCCCTGACAGTTGTTTGACTTTTATACAAGTACCCCTCATGTTATGTGCTTTTCTAAGTTTGTAGAAGTGGACACCTTTTTGACCTCAGATGAACAGAAAGTGCACAATTTTACTCGGCATGGCCTCCTGAGGGCCAGTGGTTTCCTCCTGTACAATGAGCAGCATTAGATATCCTGCACATAAACCAGGCCTGTCTCTAGAGAATAAAGACTTGATCCAGTGTATTGTTTGACCTTTACAAGCTCCCTCGCTGGTACCCACAACTTGTCCTGGTCTTCACCCAGGTTCAGTGTCTTTAGACATCTTGATTGGTCAGCTCAGGATTACATAACTCATACACACATGTACAGAGTTTTTTCATTCCAGCACAGATTAGTGCACATGGTTAACTATAGGCAAAACATTTTTTTCCATTTCTGGATAGAGTAAGGGAGGGTTATAACCCCTGTCAGATTTTTTTGCCATCTGTGTCCCATTGGTGAGATTTACCTTCACTTCCTGTCCCATAGCCAAACAGGAAGTGAAAAGAAATCCCTGCAAATTAAGGGAATTCCTTGGTGACCCCCAGGTCACCAGAACTAGTGAGATGTCTCCTCTATTACTTTTCTGGGGAAACCCCAAAATGTGGGGTTTTCTTTTACTTTCACTTGCAATGATACATGGTAAATAGGACAAATAGAGAGGGTGAATCTCCTTAACGGAGGCACAGGCATCAATAAAAACTGACAAGTGTTTTAATCATTCTCCACTCTATCCAAAAAAAAAAAAAAAAGTTTTGCCTTAGTTATACTTTATAGCGATATTAATACCGAAAACTGAATCTATGGCAGCTTACCAATCATTAGATGTGGTGGCTGCATTATGTGCATTATCTTTTTAAGCTTTTTTTTCCCATTCTGTTTTCACCTGGTGATCTGGTCAGTAACATACTCTCTGTATTAGGGAGCAACGCTGACAGCAGCATTGTCAGACTTGGTGGGAGGGGAGTGATAGATGCACTAGCAGATTTAAATACACTAACAAACTGAAGCCAAATTCCAGCTAACACTTTTTAAGCAGGTCATTTTTTGTAGATGATTGTTTATTTGTATTTCTACTGCACCCGATCTGGGGTGGCTTCTATAGTATTACCCTTGCTGTCATAACCCTGTGTTGAATGTTTTGGAAAATATGTAAAAACTTTTTTCTTCTATAAAATAAAGAATGCAAAAAAGATTATAGCAAAATATTTCTGAGAATATGTAATCTGAGAGCTGAGTGGAGGGAAGGGACAGCCTCCATACACAGGCTCATAAGAAAACATACACAATTGAGGTCTGAACAGTGTGTGGTATTTGTAGATGGACATGTGCTTGGGGCGCTATGGGAGTGGAGGGGGGGGGGGGGGGGGACTACTAGCTCAAGTGGAGAGGAGAGTCTGCACTGGGGGAGGGGTGTGTCTATACTTATAGAGGGGGTCTGCACTGAGGCAGGTCTATTCTGATGGAGAAGGGGGGTCTGCACTGAGGGGGGTCTATGCTGATGGAGGGAGGTGTCTTTGCTGAGGGAGGTCTATGCTGATGGAGGGGGGTCTGCACTGAGAGGGGTCTATACTAAGGGAGGGGGTCTATATTGAGGAAGAGGGGGGTCTTTACTGAGGGGGAGGTCTATACTGATGGAGGGGGGGTCTGTACTGAGAGAGAGCGGTCAATACTGCGGGAAGGGGGTCTGTACTTATTGGGTGGGTTTATACTGAGGAAAGTCGGTGTCTGTACTAAGTGAGGGGGTCTGTACTTAGTGGGAGGGTCTGTACTCAGGGAGGGGGGTCTGTACTGAAGGGGGACTATAGTTTGTGAAGGGGGGCACCAATTTTTTCTGCACCAGGTGACACCGACCTAAGTGACGCCGCCATCTAAAAATACATACAATTTGAAAATATGTAAAATAACATAACATATACTGAAATTCAGGTATATGTATTAAACCTCAGTCCATATAATTCATTTCTTTCTAACACTCACCTTATCCACCTTAGGGCCTTATAGTATGCTCGGCACTCTGGGGGTGATTCCATCCATTCCTACACTTGAAAAAAAGAAATGTTGTTAGAGGATAGATGAGGAAACGATATACTAGGTAGAACTAATATGAGATGGGTGACTGGAACTATGCTAGCTATTTTATGCATTTTATTGAACTTTCTCCCTGGTACACCTGAATGTTTTTTTTTCTGTAGATAACTTACATATTCATTGCTGGTAGTGTTGTAGTTGGGCCAGTAACATGATGCACTGCATGAGGAATTCCACCCATGTTCCCCATGGTGTTTGAAGGCATCATCTGAGACCACATTGGATAGCCAAATGGTGGCTGTAGTGTTGGTGGAGCTGCAGGAAGGCCAGGAGGTGTATAGTGGTGATGGTGATGTACTGAGGTGGGACGCCCCTTCTCTGCTCTAAGCACCACAGGGTTGGCATAGCTAGGATCCTAAAAAGGAAACGCAGAATGGATCTTTTAGAATCAAAGTTAAATAGAAAACATATAAAGCATATAAGAAGGCACTTTATAAGGGCCTTTGTATACTGGTGAATGAAAATGATTACCCTTTAAATCCTATGTAACTGTTCACATCTGTAGCATTGCATTTTGAAAAGTCCTGTATGCAACGTCTTTGGTGCGCTTTTCAAAAGCACACCAAAAACACACATTTCATTATAATTCAATGGGATTGCACCAAAAACACATCAAAAACACACCAGCAGTGAGTTTTGGTGAGTTTTTTGAGTCATATGTCCAAGTTTCACAGGTGCATGCTGGGAGTCAGGAAACCAAAAGACACATCAAAAAACAAATTAAAAAACGTGTTTAAATTGCATACCGCATTTTTAAGTGCACCAGTGTGAAAGGTAGGGATGGGCGAACGATTTGGCCTGAGCATGACCTCGGGCCAAACATTGGCTGTTCGCTGAACAACCGAATTATCAGTTTGTTTGGCCCGCAAAACGACCACAATGCACTGCGCTGCCGCTGAAGCAACGAAAGCTTTGCCCAATTAGGGCACAGAGCACTGTCAGGGCCATAATTGGACGCTGTCATGATGATTCTATCCAAACATGGCTCATTGCTGTTAGTCCCATCCCACACTATAAAGGTATTCTTTCAAAAGCGGCAATTTTCAGCTTTATATCAGCATGGAAAGAGATAGAACAAGGTTCTGTTCAGTGCTATTAGACAGTGTGCTATAGTGTGCTATTATGATTCTATTGTCAGTGTAGAATATCAGTTTAGTGTGAATCTAGGGATAGTTCAGTGTGAGTGTAGTGCGACCATTCATCTTTACAGTAGTGTGAATGTAGCAGTGGCGGCCCGTGCATTGAGGGTGCATGGGTGCCGTCCCCTTTTCCCTGTCGCCGCCTCCCTATACATGCGCCCGGCCCCTTCCAGGACACCGGACAAATGGATTCCTATGGCGGGGTGGGCACAAGTGGCTGCATATGATGGGCACAAGTGGCTGCATTTGACAGACACAAATGGCTGCATAGATTGGCACAAGTGGCTGCATATGATGGGGCACAAGAGGCTGCATATGATGGGCACATATGGCTGCATATGATGGAGCACAAGTAGCTGCATACTGTATGATGGGCACAGTGCGTCATTTGATGGGCAAAAAGGCTGCATTTGATGGGCACAGTATTTTTTTTAGTTTGTTTGCATCCAGCCATCACTGTGGGGATAGTTCAGTCAGTTTGAGTGTAGTGCGACCACCATTTATCTTTACATTAGTGTGAATGTAGGGCTAGTTCAGTCAGTGTGAGTGTAGTGACCATTTAACACAGTATATTTCATTGCGTTACTGCAAGTTTAACGCTGAAAATTTCAGTGTGTTAGGTGCTGTTTAATGCAGTACATTTCTGTGCATTACTGCACGCTTAACGCAGTAAATTTCAGTGTGTTACTGCAAGTTTAACGCCATATATCTCAGTGCATTACGTGCTGTTTAACCTCTCTAGCGGTTTTCCCGAGTGTGGCTCGGGGGTTAAATTTCAGTACCATTACTGTATGAAATTATTTCACATTCCTTTTGTCTCCAGCTTTGTCCAATGCCCTGCATGCAGTTTTATATGATATATATGGTTGTTTCTGCATGGAAACTGGAGATTTTCCTTAGCAACCAAAAAGTGTCCCTTTACGTCAAAAGTGGTTTTAGACCAGCTAAAAAACAGCTATAGTAAATTAGAACACTTGCAGAATTAAGCAATAGTGAATCGTGGGGAAATGAATTGAATTATTATTATATTATTATTTATATCTATTTATTATAATTTATGATTTTGTGTTTAACCCCTTCCCGCCGAGCGTACGCAGATCTGTGTACTCGGCTTCCGGGGGCTATCCAGCCATAACAACCGAAGCGGCTAAAAGCCGCTTGGCTGTTATGCTGGAGGAGCGGGAGGGGACGTCCCCCTCCCGCCGCTGTTACCAGTGCTCCCGCTCAATCGGGAGCACCGATTCAAGCGCCGATGCCTCTGGCTGCTGGGGAGGAACTGGAATGAAGCCGTAATCGGCTTCATTCCAGTATCCTAATAGTAAACACGGAAGCGACTTCCCGTTTACTCGGCTGCCAAAGGTGCCAGTTTAAAAAAAATATACAGTATTTAGAATCGCCGTTTTCGGCGATCTGAACACATTGAAGTGTAAAGGAGGGATGGGGGGTCTTTTAGACCCCCGATCCCTCCATAAAGAGTACCTGTCACCACCTATTACTGTCACAAGGGATGTTTACATTCCTTGTGACAGCAATAAAAGTGATCGAATTTTTATTTTATTTTTTAAAAAATGTATTCATTTAAAAAAAAAAAAAAAAATTCCAGAGCAATACCCAGACCATAACCCAATTACTTGCATTTAAGGCTTCAAAATGGGCACTTTTGATTTTTCACATTTGCGTTCCATAGACTTCAAATGGGGTTCGTTATTCGGTTCCGAACTTTAGCGATGTTCGAAAGTTCTGTTGCAAACCGAACTGGGGGTTTATTTGGTCTCTTCTGGTCTGTTAAATACACCATGAAATGTTTTGCTTCTGTTTGATATGTGCAAAACAGTACCTGTTGATCTTTCCAGAAATCTTGTCAGTCGATAAATTCCTCTGCTCTCTACTGTAGCTGTGTTGCATTCTTCTCATTTACAGTACATTGTTTAATTTATCTATGAGGACTACAAACCCTGCTGCTCTTTATATGGAGAAAATGAGAGAGGAACGTTTCTATAGTCCTATCCTGTTTTTGTTGCCCTGAAATAGTAAAGTTAGGGAGTCTTGTAACCCTAGGAAAAGGTGCGTTTTACTGGCAGATTTACCAGGTGCAAATAAGGGTTAAAAAAAAAAGAAAACAAATGCAACCACCATATGTAAGGACTGGTAAGCTGCAATTTGTTATTTTCTTTTTGTGTTCAAATATGCATTAACTCTTCCTGCACCCAAAAGTATCCTCTACTTTTATCTCCAATATCCAAGGACCGCATGTTGAATCAATCTCCTCACCTTCTAAGATTGCGCAGACGTTCAGGGATTTTTACCAATTCTTGTACAAAATACCAGGGCCCCAATCATCAGGTTCCCCTTCTGCTACAGAGGAGAACAAGTCCTCTTATATCATGGAAACTGCCCTCCCCACTTTGGATGAGGAAAGCGTTACCGAAATTGAAACACCTATTACAGCAGATGAAGTGGCGAAAGCCATTGCGAGTATACCAACTGGCAAGAGCCCAGGGCCAGACGGCTTTACCCCGAAGTTTTATAAACTATTTTCTCCCCTTCTTACTCCTTTCCTCACTAAAGTATTCAACTCTGTGTCAGAGGGCTCAGTGTTCCCCCCACAAACGCTTGAGGCTCATATATCCCTTATCCCAAAACCAGAGAAGGACCCAACTATATGTGAAAATTATAGGCCAATATCCTTGATTGGGGTGGATTTGAAGATCTTCACTAAAGTGGTGGCCAACAGAATACAACCATTGTTGCCCAGATTGATCCACTTAGACCAAGTGGGATTTGTGAGTGGCTGAGAAGCAAGGGATAAAATCCTTCTTTTATCCGACTATGCCCGAACCCACAATATTCCTTTATGTCTCTTAAGAGTCGATGCAGAGAAGGTATTTGACCGAGTGGTTTGGCAAATTCTTCGGCTGTCTTTACAACAAATAGGACTGGGAGCCCACATGATCTCAAGGATAATGTCCCTCTACTCCTCTCCATCTGCTAGGATAAGACTGAATGGCTCTCTGTCGCTGGCATTCTCTATCTCTAATGGGAATGGGAATCTCTAAGGGTGCCCTCTGTCTCCCCTTCTATATTTTCTCACCATCGAACATTTAGCTATTGCCCTGCGAAACACTCCCTCTGTGCACGGAATAACGGTTGGGCCCACTCAAACTAAACTTACTCTATTCAGAGAGATGACCTACTCCTATTTGTGACACATCCACACTCGTCCCTGCCCTCAGTGTTGCAGGAGTTTCAGAGATTCGGGGAAGTCAGTAACTTCAAAGTAAACTACAGTAAATCGGAAATTCTCAATATTTCTTTGCCAAAGTCAGACCTACACAGACTCTCGACTGCCTTCTCCTTTAAAACAGGATCCACCTCCATCCGATACCTTGGTATTCAAATACTGGAGGATGCATCCCAACTTTTCTCCAAGAATTTTACCCTATTACTTCTTAGAACTCAAGCCGATCTGTCTACCTACACGCAGGCATGTACTGGCCATCGGGACTACCGGGAGATTCCCGGTGGGCCGATGGCTCAGTGGGCCGGTTTCAGTGACAGCCTAGCCAAATGAATGGCTGCGCTACTCGCACAGCCATTCATTTGAGCACCGCTGTACTTCCGAGAACAGCGCGGCGCACTTCGGCTCTTTCCGCCCCCACTCGGCGCTCTCATAACACATCTTCGGCCACCTCCGGCCCACAGTCGTCCTTTTCCGCCACCGCTCGGCTTCCCCCGCCCTGCTCCTCTCCGACAGCGAACAAAACTCGGCTATCTCCGGCGGCCCCCGCGGTAACGGACGCTGTGAGTTTAAATGAGCTGGGGGCCGCCATGAGAGCAGCCGACAGGCAGAGAAGTCCCTGGAGCAGACGAGGGAGCCTGGAGGATGGCGGTGCTGCAGGAACCCATCCAGGTAACCGGCCGGCCCATTGAATACTGTATATAGCACATGGCTATATATATATATATATATATATATATATATATATAGCTGTATACAGAATATGGCTGTGTGTATGTGTATATATATATATACATATACATATACATATACATAGCAAAGGATGTGGTGCTAAATAAAATAACATAAAAAATTCATTTGGTGAAAATAATGGTTAAAATAATATGCAAAATCCAACATAGCTAAAAGTTCACCAAAACTGTCAATTAATATTAAAATGTGCATAAAAATATTTTCAGCAAAAAAATCATATATAAAAATGCTTATAATTAAAAACCCCCCTTTTTTTGCACTCTTTTTGCACTTTAATACCAAGGACATAGTTTGGATAAAATGGTTTTAATTATAAGCATCGTTTATATACGAATTTTTTGCTGAAATTTTTATGCACATTTCAATATTAATTGACACGTTTGATGTACTTTTAGCTATGTTGGATTTTTTGTATTATTTGAATCATTATTTGCACCAAATGGATTTTTTTTATGTTATTTTGGTTAGCATCACATCCTTTGCTATATATTCAATTTATCTGTGGCTTTGTGTAAGGCCCCTTTCACACATGCGGATGATATGTCCGTATTTCATCCATCCGTTTGCAGATGAAATACGGGCATACATTCATCCCTATGGGATAGCGGGTGTCTGCGGATGAACATCCGCAGACACCAGATTTCATCCGCCTCCGCAACAGTCTGCACAGCGGATCGGATGAACATGGACAGACGGTCCGTGCGCATCCGATCCCCATAGAGGAGAGCAGAGATCTGACAGGGCGTTCCCTGCACAGTGTGCGGAGACCGCCCTGTCCGCAGCCAGCTCAGCGGGGACAACGGAGCGATCCCCACTGAGCGAGCGGATCATCACGGGGCGGATCATTACTGATCCGTCCCGTGTGAAAGGGGCTTAAACCTGTTTGATGTTGGCAGCTTCTCATTACTGCGGTTGATCAAAAATAGGTGTGCGCATTAGTTGTTTATTTTAAAATATATAATGCAGAGCCAGACTTCGGGCAGGTGACAGGGGGACACCAGGGGGTGGGGGGGCTGGAAAATAAAAGATCACCAGCAGTGTGCTGTCGGCTTCTGAGTTTGCATACTCCTGCTATGTGTCTAGCCGGGCCGTGATGACGTCACTCTCGTGCAAGTGCGCATTATACTGTTTTTGTGCGTGTTTGCAAAATTGGAGTGGGCCGGTCTGGATGAAGTCCAGGGCCAAATTTTTGTCCCAGTCCAGCCCTGCCTACACGTTCAAATGGCTCTCCTGGCTTGCTAGGGTGAACACCTTGAAAATGGATGTCCTTCCCCGGTTTTTGTACCTATTTCAGATAATCCCTATATACATACCTAACTCCTATTTTCAAAAATTTCGCCAGCTGTTCTTTAAATTTATTTTGAATTCAGCCAGTCCTAGAATTCGATACAAAACGTTATCTCTTCCGAAAGCGAGAGGGGGAACTGAAGCCCCAGACACTTCATTGTACCATAAGGCAGCAATACTTACTCGCATACTGGACTGGTTCCATAATCATACGACCAAGCTCTGGGTTCACTTGGAAAGCCATATGAATTCCATTGATCTCTCAGCTCTCCCATGGACCACACCCGCAAATCATAGGGGTTCACACCCCCTCTGTGACCTCACTCGTCAAACAATCCAAATTTGGGATCTCTAGCGGGAACATATCAAATCCCTTGGGGCCTATGACCCCCCTATTTGGGACTCCAGTCTTCCCACCGGCTATGCACGTGAGAAGCTTTGGACCTTTGCAAAAAGAAGACCATAGGAGGCTTTCCCAGGTTCTCTGAGCAGACACCACTCTAAAGCCAGATACCCCTCTCAGATCGCTTTCTCAATACCCTATGCGGTGGCTCCAGAAACAACAACTGACTTCCTATATCCGAACCTTCCCATCCATATCAGATATTCTAGCTGAAGCGAAAGGATTCAAGGATATGCTCCTCCAACGCACGTGGTATTGCAGCTTTAGCTTTATCTCCCTTTTGCTGAATGCTTCTAACCCTGATCTCCCACCCTATATGAAGGCTTGGGAAAAAGATTTACAACACACCGTCTTCCCCATTGACTGGCAAAAATGCTTTATTCTAACGCACAAACTCTCTCTAGCCACTAAAACCCAAGAAAAGGGGTTCAAACTGGTGACAAAGTGGTATAGATGCCCTTCGACTATACATCACTTCAACTCGACAACGGAGGATACCTGTTGGCGATGTTTAAGCACCAGGGGTAACATGCTCCACGTTTGGTGGGAATGCCCCCCCATACAGAAATTCTGGCAACAGATCTTCCTACTATACTGCAAACTGACTGTACCTTCCCTGGGGGAGTGGGCTATTGAAGTGGACCGCATTAGAGACCTTGAACGTCTTTTGGCTGAGGAATCTAATAAACGAACAGTTCTCTCTTAGCTCTTGTACACACGGTCAGACATTCAGACAACCAAATCCGTCGGATTTTTTCAGAAACTGTTGCATACAAACGGTTGGACAAAGTTGTCGGAAAATCCGATCGTTCAGAACATGATGACGTTATTTCGTTACGACTGGACTACGTTCAGGCTAGTAGCCAATAGCTTTGATGTAGGAATTTGATCTGAGCATGCGTGGCACTTCCGATCGGAATTCTCTACAGATGATCAGAGTATGTCCGATCAGAGCATTTTGTCGGCAAATTTTACCAACAAGTTGGAAAACGTGGTCCGTCGGATACTCCAATGGAAACAGTCCGATGGAGACCACACACAGTCGGAATATCCGACAAAACGGTCCGATCGGACACATTCCGTCGGAATCTCCGACCGTGTGTACAAGGGCTTACATGGACTTCATGGTCCATGTTCCGCTACTCATCAGACTTAATTTCCTGGGCAAAGGGCAACCTAGGCAGCACCACCTCATGACCATGTTGGAGCGACTCCTGTTCCTAATCTTTCTGCTTTCCCTACTTTTCCTCAACCCCTTCTCTTTGTATAATTGTACTCCTCAGGATTCTCAGAATCCAGATGCAAAATACGACCTTCACACGCAAACCCTCTACAGCATAACAGGTTTCTAGAATAAGTTGGATTTTAGTAATACATGAAGTGTACACATAATCCCCTCCCTTACAGTGAGAGGGCCCTTTAGTTATCCATGTTATGTCTCAGCATGTTGTTCTAAATAATGTTTTTACTTTGTTATTGACACACTGTTGTCTATGTGGAATGCATTTCCCTCTCTGTTTCTTTCAATAAAATAATATTGAATTAAATATGCATTAACTATGTTTAGTGAAATGTTTCACAGCTGAGAAGATGAAACGACTTTCTTCTCCAGATAGAATGTAAGGCGCAAAGAGGCATTAGAAATGTTTAGCTTGATTGAACATTGCTTCTTTGAGGACACTGTGGATCTAAACTCAAAAAGCTACCCGAAAGCTGTGTTTATAGTGTTGTCAGAAGGATTGAATAAAATTAGAAGGGCTGATTTACCTTTTCTGGAGGAAATATTATTTCAGCTGATCTTTCCGTTTTGAAAAGATCACGTAAACAAAAGACTAGGCTTGTTGGTTATGCGAGGATCACTTGAGAAAACCAGGTGCAGCATTTTGTTCAGGAAAATTACATATTTCAGCCTCTATATTCTCCTTTATTCATATACTGCAGGTATGTCTGGCCCGTGGGCCAAGTGTGGCCAGCATTCCGGTTTAATATAGCCCCCCTGGTAATTTGGATATATATCTTATTTATCTGTGCTGCCTCGGAGGGGACAGGGCATCAGATTACTTACAGGAGAATCTCCTGTATACTTGGCGGCGTCTATAATAGGAAGTCCCGTCTCTTAGGCTGGCATTAGATGACTGTTCTGTCTATCATAGGAGGCGGGACTTTGTATTAAAGAGGCTACTGAGTAAACAGGAAATTCTCATGTATGTAATCTGTCGGCGCTCGTCCCGCCCCCCTCCCTGTCCCCTCCGAGGCTGCAGATGGGCATGGATCAGGCTGCACTGAATGCAATGGTAAGGCTGCATTCATGGCAATGGTGAGGCTGCATTCATGGCAATGGTGAGGCTGCATTCATGGCAATGGTGAGGCTGCATTCATGGCAATGGTGAGGCTGCATTCATGGCAATGGTGAGGCTGCATTCATGGCAATGGTGAGGCTGCATTCATGGCAATGGTGAGACTGCATTCATGGCAATGGTGAGACTGCATTCATGGCAATGGTGAGACTGCATTCATGGCAATGGTGAGACTGCATTCATGGCAATGGTGAGACTGCATTCATGGCACTTGTGAGGCTGCATTCATGGCACTTGTGAGGCTGCATTCATGGCACTTGTGAGGCTGCATTCATGGCACTTGTGAGGCTGCATTCATGGCAATGGTGAAACTGCATTCATGGCAATAGTAAGGCTGCATTCATGGCAATGGTAAGACTGCATTAATTGGCAATGGTAAGGCTGCATTCATGGCAATGGTGAGACTGCATTCATGGCAATGGTGAGGCTGCAGATGGGTACTGACCCTTATTTTGCTTCACAGTTCTTTATTTAAAATTTAAGTTTTTTACTTCCCTCTTAAAGTGAAGGTGCGTGTTATACGCTGCTAAATACGGTATAGCCAAATAACACGCCCAAGCTCATCCTTAGTCCTGACCGGCACTCAGGGGATTCGTTAGGGGCCACAAAAGATATATATATCCAAATAACATGCCCAAGCTCATCTCTTCACCGCACACAGCCACAAAGGAAAGAGAATTCTTGTTGGGCAGTTTATTAGTGCTGGGACGAACACACTTAGACTGAATATTAATGGTTCAAAGAATGTCAGGCAAAATGGTTTCTAATCCCTGGTCCACTCTATCCAAAATGTAAAACAATAAATGCATAAATAATATGCTAGATAGGGATAACATTTTCAATGGAGTAATACATTTTGGGTAGATTTTTATTTAAGGTATCAGTGTAATGTAAGCAGGCATTATGTAAAAACGACTGAATGATAAATTAGGTGAAAACATTACCTGGTGGATCTGAGATGGGGCAGGCGGTACATTTCCGGCAGGTTGGGACAGTGCCATAGGAGGCAGTGCTTTCAGCATCATGTTCTGCATGATGATCTGATGCATCTGGGCGTTCTGCATAAGCATCATCTCCACCATGTCTTCAAAAGCAAGAGGACAGAAAACATAAATTCTCCAGACACACTGCATTTTCTGTACAATATTTTGAATGGCTTGCAGCACAGATGCTCTCTGAAAGTATCTGCCTTCCACGTATTTCGTACTCTAATGCCCTATACACCCGATCGGACTTTCCGCCAACAAAACCGTGGACTTTTGTTCGAAGGTTGTTGGCTCAAACTTGTCTTGCATACATACGGTCACACAAATGTTGGGCAACAATTCCGAAAGTTGGAACACGGTGACGTACAAGATGTACGGCAAGTCCAGAAAAAGGAAGTTCAATAGCCAGTGCGGCTCCTTCTGCTTGATTCCGAGCATGCGTGAACTTTTGTGCGACGGACTTGTGTACACACAATCGGACTTTCCAACAACAAAGTTTTGTTGGCGGAAAATTTGAGAACCTTCTAGCAAACAATTGTTGGTCGGAAAGTCCGACAGCAAATGTTCGATGTAGCATACACACGGTCGGACTTTCCGACAACAAGCTCACATCCAACATTTCCCGTCGGAAAATCTGACCGCGTGTACGTGGCATTAAACATCATTCAAGCATATTATGTGTTAGGGGAGATGCTACATAGATAACCAGTACTGAGGTAATGTCACTAATGAAGATTCAAATTGGTTCCGTTACCTGAAAAACACCCATTAAAGTTGGCACCACATCCCAAATTGAAAAATAAAGTAGAAGAAAGTTTTGGGAAAAGGGATTTTGCAAAATAATAATTCCAAAGCAATTATATAGAACATTTTTTATACAATTTCATTACAATCAGGATTGTAATAAACTAATATACTAATACACGTTCTTTTCGGATCAAGGGTGAATGAAAAGGAATATCTATTGCATACTAGCCCTAGTGTGCAATAGATATTCCTTTTCATTCACCCTTGATCCGAAAAGACCGTCTATGTAAACCATTGTTGAGTTTTTTGTTCTCCCTTTCTTGTACAACGATTTTAATCTTGATTGTAATAAAATTGTATAAAAAACTTTCTATATATTTACTTTGGAATTATTATTTTGCACCATTAAAATCCCTTTTCCCAATTTCTCTTCCCTAATGAAGAGTTTATGTAATCAAGTCTTCATATAATAATTTCACAATTACATTTCAGTAATTACCTAACTAAAGCAAAAGGCTAGTATTAATGTGAATAGTATTTTAGTAGGAAGGAAAAAAAGGCATTTAAAATCAATAAGGTTTGATAAAGATTTAACAAGATTATGGGTCTGCATGAAAAACTGATCAAATATTTATAGAATATACCAAATGTTATTAATTTCTTTAAAAGCATAAATACAATGACCATATCCATAAGTAGTTGAATCTTAAAATACTGTTAGAAAGCACCGGTTATTTATAAGAAATCTGGCTTTTACCCCAAAAGGAATAACTATTACCAAACCGAAAATTGCACTACGGGCATATCCCACTTTTAAGTACGCAATGGTGTTTATTTACTAAAGCTGAAAAGTGCAAAATCAGGCTCCCTTCTGCATAGAAACCAATGAGCCTCTAACCCCAGCTTGTTCAATTAAGCTTTGCTAATAAAACCTGGAAGCTCATTGGTTTCTATGCAGAAGTGAGCCTGATTTTGCACTTTCCAGCTTTAGTAAATAAACCCCATTGTGTACTTAAAAGTGGGGTATGCCTGTACTGTTGTACCATAAGGCTGAGTTCACACTGCTGCACGAAGAGGCTCACAGCAGGGGGCCAGTGCATCTCAGTTCACCATATTAGCTCTGATTTCGGTAAAAAATTTTGGCTGATTTCAGACCTGAAAAGGACCAGAAGACCCACAGGACTCCTGTGCAATTTGCTCCGGAGATGTGTGAACCGACTCCATAGAGAGCCAGTCACAATCTCCTAAGATAAATGTTAAGGGCATACATCAAAAACATATATATATTTTGTTAGGATCTTAATGTTGTGCTAATTATAACTTTTGCATCGTAATATAAAGATTTATATATTTTTCAATAGAGGGTTCTTTGGCTGTCGTACTGTAATAGCATTTTAAAAGAGTTTGTGTACAGATTGTCAATAACTGACCTTCTTTAATGCTGCCTGAGCGTGGTTGCTGATAGGCCTGTGGAGGAGGAATCTGAGTGATAAGTGGCTGCTGTGGAGGTAGCTGCTGAATTATGGTTGCCGGTTGCTGGGGTAACTATAAATAAAAACAGTGATATTAAGTTAACATCTAAGAACATCTAAGAATTTAGGATAAAACTCTGTCAAAGCTCAATATATGCCTTTTATGAAAAAACTTTCTTAGGTTGCCCTGAAGCCTCCTTTGGTGGCAGAATGATGTCCCAAGACTGCAGGTGTAAGCCAGACCTAAGCAGTGTACCAAACATATGGAAGAAACATGAGTGGTGTAACCCTGTTTTTTTTGATAAACAAAATTCAAACATCATCCGACAAGGCACCACGGTCAACTATAAACTTGGCACCACAAAAGCTGTGTCAAAGGAGTGGTCCATTGAAGGGGGCGGTGGTAGAGTTATAAGATGATGGATTCCACCAGGCCACTGAGGTATATGAAGGCCAGAGACAATCTGTGTGGGACTGGTACAGAGTGGACACCCTAAAAAGAAAAGCTATGCATTCCTACTTGTCCTGAACCTCTGCTTACCACCTGTGCTTTTCCTACCCAGCGGTGCTCTTTCCCTACCTATTGCCTCACAGCAAGTAAACCCCCCATATTTATAGAGTCCCAAATAGAGATGGCTGTCCAAATCTCATGGGACTTCGGCATCCAACAGTATCACTATCCTCCCCAAGATGCACGCCCAGAGCTAAAGATAGGAGATGTTTCCTCCTAATTGAACTCTTCCCAATCTGAAGAGACAGTGCAGGTTGGAGAAAATACTGCAATCTGCTCTTGCCAACACGGGGGCAGGGGGAGAATGGAGCAAAGTCTGGAAGAATTCATTTCCATTGTAATTGTAGAACCCCCCTGGGTTTACTGGGAGCAGGGATGTACCTCCAGATACAGGGAACAAGCTTACATTCACCCCAGGGCTGAGTCCTTGGCTATAATGGGAAGTTAGAACAGAATTTAGAGGCAAGTCACTTTAAGTATTTTTCAATGCTTTAATGAGAAATTGAGTAATAGGAGAAAGGGTTAGTGGAGGTTTCAGATACCCTTTTTAGAAGATCACTTACAGACTCCTTGAATCCCAAGGCAAAAGAGCTTTCTTTTATAAGATCTTGGATACCTGGATAGATCTCTCACACAGACCTAGCAGCCAGTAGAATGTCTGGACAAGTCTCTCTCACAGACTTAGCAGCCAGTAGATCTCCTGGATAAGTCTCTCTCACAGACTTAGCAGCCAGGAGCTAGTTACCTTGTTTAGATTGTAGAACATCTTGACAGTACCAGAACCTTTAAGCTGACCCGGCAATACTGCAAACAGGATTAGATATAGGTGCATCCTCCAAACGAGTCACCAGGTCCTCCTGAGAGACCAGCCTTCATCCTAGCTCTCTCCAGCAAGGTTCTGCCCCTGCATCTCCTCAGCTTGGCTCGGCTTCCTCCACACAGGCAAGGCAATCTAAGGACTGCCTCAGGATTAGTAGGCCCGAGACAGGCTTCTGGGCCTACTTGCAGAACTTGCAGCAGCACCTCTTTGGGCAAGGAGGGCCCCGAGGAAACAAACTGACTTGAGCACATGGCATTTGTTCAATAAATACCCCTTCCCAGAATGCACAGCTGCCAAGAACCTCCTACTGGGCTGTTTCCGGTAGAATAATATTCATTACATAGCTCAACCTAGTTGTAATTCTCATACTGCCCTGTGGTACCAGTGACACCTATTGGCAACAGTGCGAAATGCACAACTCAGTCGAGTTTAGAACAGAACCGAAATTACAATCAAATCTGAGCTGTTTACAGCTCAGCCAAAAACTAAATTTACACTATAGCCCCATTTTAGGAACAGGGGGCTACACAATATTAGTGAGCAACAAAATAATGCTGATGATGTTTCCTAATAGTTTTTATACTGTCCAAAGTAGGTTTCAGAAGACTGACGCATCTAAATGTGGCTAGCATGGCCTCCTTTATGTTCTTGGTTCTGCTTGGCAGTCCTGCAATTTTTGGAAATGCATGGCACAAGCAGACCTAAACTGCCAACCCTTCTGCATCCATTTTTTCTTTGTTTGTGATGGCTTTCCCAGCTATAAATGTAACTTGCAAATGTAAAATGTAAGTTTCCATCATTCTAACAAGACCTCATACAGCAAGGTGTTCATTGACTCTAGAATCATATCACCTTGTTGCGTCCTGAAGACATTGCATTAGCCCAGGATTTTTTTTGTAAGAAAACTTTGAGACATGGTGATAAAGAAAACATGAAAAAAAGCGATATAATTAAGTTAGTTAAATTAAGTTAAAGTGGGAGTAAACTCCCATGCATGACTTTTATCTACAGGTAAGCCTATAGTAAAATGTACCTATATGTACAATAAATATTGCCTAAACATGCATAGGAGAGATTTAATTTTGATGCAGCCTGTGACGTCACTGACGCATGCACTCTGAAGGAACGGCATACCGTGCTGTTCCTTCTAAGTCCTGTGCCGTGAACAGTGGCTCCTGCCTGCGCACATGCGCGGGAGTAATGTCATTGCAGCTCCGGCCCCTCACACAGCTGGAGTCCGTGAACCTGGAAGGAAGACCAGATACAGATGGAAGCACCTTCTGCGATGAAAACGCTCCACTGGATAGCTTAGTTCTACGGTAAGTTTCACATAATGCATGCAATACATACTAGGTCATTATGGCTTTACCTTGCAGGATTAAAAAAAAAAAAAGAACAAAACAAAACAGCGGTAAACAGTTAAGGCATAGAGATTATGAAACAAAAAGCCAATCAATTTTTGCGCATCATACAGAACATTAATAAGGAATGATGCAGTATACTCTTTTAATTGTAATCAGGCACTGGTACCCATACCTGCTGCTGAATGATCCTGGGAGGCTCTGGTGGAGGAGGAGGAGGATAAAAGCGTACTAGTGGTTCTGGTGGAGGTGATGAGTGGTAAAAATGCATAGGGGCAGCCACAGGTTCTATACTGATCTTTTTCCTGCGGGTCCCTTCCCAGGTATGTGGCCGGGCAATCTCTTCTAGGAGGTGTTGTTCCTGCAAAAGAAAGCACAAGAATCACATTTGGAGAAAACAAATATTCTTTCACAGAAGTATATAATGTATTTGTGATGATGCTAAGACTGTGTAGCAAATCCCTGTATTTCTTTGCTGTGTTTGTGCAGCAATTTATTATACTCACTCTCAGTTTGTGCAACAAATCCTTCCTCCTGCGTAATGCAGATTGTAGAGCTTCTTCCTGTCCATCATAACTCCCTGAAGACAAAAGAAAGAAATCACAGCACTACCAACGTAACACCGTCCTGCGCATTCTACAGACGTCTCCCTGTTTCTAGCAACCATTCATCACCTTTCTTCCATCTTCTAGCTCACACTAATTAAAAAGACAGATCAAATTTAAAGTTGAACTAACCCCTTCTTTTATTTTCAGCCAAGGAAACTGCCATCTTAGCCCCTGTTTGGTCTTCAACTGGCATGGTGCTGCATATGTTAGTTATGACATCAGCCATTTTATGGCTTTAGAGTTTGGTTGAGATTACAAGCAAATGGGACAGTTAGCACTATAACAGTTTTTTGAAAATGTTAAAATCGATGGGTTTAGTTCCACTACATAACTGTCGCACATAAAAACTGATGTCAACGTGCATAAAAACTCACTGAAACACGCATGAAAACTGATGTGAAACTGATGTAAACTCATGTTTCTGCAAGTGAAATCTGCACAGTTTTCCCATGAGTTTTCTTGCATGCATGGTGTGAATGAGCCCTAACTGATATGGGCAACACAGGCACTTTGCTTACCTTAAAGTCATAGTTCACCTTTACCAAACAAAACTGCGTATGCAGGTAATTAGTGCCTGTAGATAAAAAAACAAACTGTACAGCTTTGCCCAAAGTTGAATAATGCCCTTGCTATGGTTGTAGGACATTTACATATCCCCTGAAGCCTGACGAAAAACTCCTAGAGATGGCATCATCCTGTCCTGCCTTGTTGCTAGGATGTTGCTAAGAGACTCTAAGCTGTTACTGTTCACCTTCACCATCTTTGAGCTGATTGATGTTAAAATATTAAAATTATTTTCAAGCTGCACAATAAACATGCACAATTGACTGGACTGAGCATATAAATTAGGTCAACTGACACACAAGAGGAGAAGTGCAGACAGATAGCTGCAATGGTGGCGTATTTGCAGGAAACGTGTATATCAATCAGCGCAAACCAATAATATGTGAATCAAATTAATAATTAAAATTGCTAGCCAACACCCATAAGTGATTCCAACCTTATTATACGGATATATTCAACAAAATGATGTAGCGCAACTTACAAGAAATAAATACAACTATAAATATACAAATAATTGTGCAAAAATATTTCTTGCCAAAAAAATTGTCCAATAAATATCCAAAAATATCAAAAGAGAAAAAACTATATTCAATTCAAATAATATACAATTTAAATCCACTCCAATCACAAGTGTGACATGTAATATGAAATGTGAATCCTTCCCCCTTGCAGATAAGCCTCTCACCTCATTGCCGTGACCCCTGCATTACCAGTAGGTCTCACAATATGTTTTTCCCTCTCTGGGAATAAAGACAAATAGCTACCGCTTCAGATGCCTCTTATTTGGATAGATGGATGGATGGGTTAATAGATTTCCAATCCCCACAGCATTCATGCAAAAAAAAAAAAGCTACTGCTAACCATGAATCGCGTGCCTGTCACATACAATCACAGAATCCTTAGATGCAGAGATGATCACGGGATGACGTCCTATATATGAAACCTAGTCCTATACGTACGTTATCTACAAACCTCGGGACTTCCTCAGTAGGGAAGTCCTACTGAGGAAGTATCGAGGTTTGGACGTAACGTATGTATAGGACGAGGTTTCACGTATATGTTGTCATCCCATTTGCGTTTGAATTCAAAATAGTTTTTTCTTTTGATAAATTTGGATTATTATTGGACTACTTTTTGGACACATATTTTTGCACAATTGTTTGTATATTTTTATTTAATTGTTTGTTATATTTGTATTTATTTCTTGTAAGTTTCACTACATCATTTTGATGAATATATCAGTATTTGCAGGAAAACAATAGCAACTGGGCAGTTTAAACTTTTTGCTTCAATGATATTCTCCACACTATAGATGGCCAGAACTGCAGGTGTGACGGATCTCAGATACCCCATCTGGGCACCTCCACCAGAACTGTGTCTCCTGTTCTCCAAATGCACCCTCAGCCGGCCGACTCGCCATAACCAGCCCTTAACCTCCAATCACAAGGCAAACCACACAGATGTTGAGGGTTAAACATACAGAGCATAAACTGTTTATTAAGTACAAAATATACACTTTTAAACACAGTTAGGGACACTCTCCTTAGGCTTGTCATATGGGGGTAGGGAACAAGGAAGAACTAATGGGAACTCAACACTTGTACATTCAAACAGAAACTACAATTGAACACACAAATGGATTATGATAAGCAGTCAGCCCCTCCTTACACATCCACCACTGGGATGCATCTCCACACCTTTTGTCTACATGCCATGACATAACATAATTAAACACAATAACAAGAGAAGGAGGATGGGAAGAAGGGATGCAACTTGTATAGGGACAGAATTACATTATTCCAACACCATTTTGTCCCCAAGTCTCTCGTTCGTCTGTGGGTAGGAGGCCAGCCTGCAGCCCCCTGCAAAACACAGTGACAGTAACATTAAAAATTGTCCAATCAACACAAAATAGCCCAAGGCACATTCATATCTCTGCATGTTTATGCATTGTGGCAGTTATGTATTATTTGTACATGATACCATCCATCCATCGCATTTGGACCAAAGATGCAGCACAGAAGTTTTTAAAAACACACATACAAAAAAGGTATAGATGTGAACTGTGCCTAAAGTGGTTGTAAACCCTTACATATACCCAGTGAAGGCACTATCCTCAGGTGATACATAGAGATGAAACAAATCCTCCTACATAGGTTGTACCTGTTTATCTGCGGTCTTCTCTACATCTGTTCAAAGAACTGAATTCATAAGCATGGCTGAGAGTTCAGTAAAAGGGGGGCAAGGAGCTGAAGTTACACTCTACAGAGTTCAGTGAGGAGAGCTCTGAGAGCTGATAGAAGGAAGAGACACTGTGCAGAGCTCAGTGAGGTGAGGAGAGCTCTGAGAGCTGATTGGAAGGAAGGGACACATCCCACAAATAAATTAAATAAAGATAGTGCGCAGCTAAAAGATAGGACTACTAGGTGAGAATACTTTTTATGCCGCGTACACACGATCGAATTGCTTTATAGCGAATGGACTTGGCCACACGCGGACACTCCGAAAGTCCGGCGATTGCTAACGCGATGACGTACAGCACGTACAACGGGACTAGAAAAAGGAAGTTCAATAGCCAGTAGTCAAAAGCTTCCTTCTCGTACTTGCTTCAGTCCGCCGGACTAGCACACCGACGAACAGATTGTCCTTTGAAAGGCAAGTCCGGCGGACAAATTTTAAATCAAAACTACTTTCTAAGTCCGCTGGAGCCCACACGCGATCGAAATGTCCGGTGTACTGTGGTCCGGTGGACTAAGTCCGCCGGAAAAATTTGATCGTGTGTACGCGGCATTACACAGGTAAAATAATAATAATCCATTCTACAAGTCTAGGATTCATTTTCTAGTCTTACTTGATGTTGTAACTTCTGTATCAGATGAATCATCAGCAATTTCACGCTCATTTTCTAATCTCTGTGAACAAACATGAAAAACTGACTTTACTAATTCATATTTATCAATAGTTACACATTCTTTCATGTGCTTATAAATTTCATTATAAACAAAAATCTGACATTTCAAGGCAGATAAAACAACAAGGGATGGTGCTGACAAAGATAAATCCACTAGTATCAAAAAGATGTGAAAAGTGTGTACCGTAGTAGAGTCTAATGATGTATCATCTGTGTTCTGGAACAGGAGACTCCAGATGACGACTAGTGTGATAAAACGCGTAGGGAGGGGCTACAGTACGTCTTAACGTCACTTCTGTTTTGAGGCCGTATATAGTATTTTCCTCTGCTATTTGTGTCAGCAATATATGTTTGATGGTTTTTAATAAAATGTGAGTATATCGCAACACTTTTTGGATTATAATACATTATTTTAAGTGGTAATGTGCTATGGGCACCCTTCTTTACACACTAAACCATGGAGAAACGCGAATACCACAAATAATGACCAATCTCCCAGAGTGCTACACAGTGGCAAATACTGTGGCTTCTTAGCACCCCAGGTGGGGTAAGAAGTATCCAGTGAGTGCATTCTGAATAAGAGCACGGATTAGTCACCTGCACTGCAAGCACTTTATTAAGAGGAAAAGATACAACAGTTTTATTTGTGGATAACCAACACTGAACACTTTATTATTGAGCCCCTATCACTTTATCACTGTTTCATAACAGCACAAAGTTTAAATAAGTTTTATGTGGGGACTCTATGGTTACTATGGATGTCAATTTGCACACATTCATTAATTAAGTTTGGCATTACAGAGAAATTATCACTTTATTACTGGTTTTTATTAGCACAAAGTTTATAACAAGTTTTAAGTGCGGACCCTATGTTTAATGTGGATGTTAATTTGCACATATTAATTAAGTGTGGGATTACAGATATTATACTATGTTATTAACTAGCACCACTTAAACACACTAGAAGGGGATTTAACCCCCTACAGTACTTTATATGATCAATTGCATTTGCACCAACATATTAAAAACAGCAATATTTAATTAGTCACGTTTCAGAGGCACCATAATTATTGTTTCATTTTACTTTTGGCACCTGTTACTTTATATTTTATATCTTTCTATTATAGAAGAACAGCGCCACACCTACACTTTCTTTTTCACTCATTCCTGTACTCCACCTAGGTGATAGTATATTGTAGGGGCTGCAGTTCCCTCTCCCCACCATCTGCCTTGTACTTCTTCCCTTGCGCGGAATCACACCCTAATCTTTTCCTTCTTTTGCAGACTCTAAGCCCTTTACACACGGTCGGACATTCCGACAACAAAATCCGTCGGATTTTGTCCGACGGATTTTGTCCGAAACTGGTGTTGCATACACATGGTCGGACAAAGTTGTCGGAAAATCCGATCGTGCGTAACGTGATGACGTAATTTAGTTAGGATGGGACTAAGTTCAGGCTAGTAGCCAATAGCTTTGGTCTAGGAATTTGATCTGAGCATGCGTGGCACTTTGTCCGATCGGAATTCTCTACACATGATCAGACAAAGTCCGATCGGATCATGTTGTCGGAAAGTTTTATAGCCCAGCTCTAAAACTTTGTCGGTTGGATATTCCGACGGAAACAGTCCGATGGAGCCCACACACGGTCGGATTATCCGACAACACGGTCCGATCGGACATTTTCCGACCGTATGTACAAGGGCTTATGGGTTTTCTTCTAAGATTGCCCTGTATTTGGCTCCATCCATATTCCCATCAAATCCCAGCTTCCCTATCCCTGCTGAAGAAAAGCACCTGCTTCATGGTGGGGATGGTGTGTTCAGGGTGATGTGCAGTGTTAGTTTTGTGCCATATATGCTTTTAGCTCAAGAAGTAAAATTTTGGTCTCATCTGACCAGAGCACCTTCCACACATTTGCTGTGTCCCCCACATGGCTCCTCACAAACTGCAAAGGGGACTTCTTTCGTTCAACAATGGCTTTCTTCTTGCCACTCCATAAAGGCCAGAATTGTGGAGTGCATGACTAATAGTTGTCCTGTGGACAGATTATCCCACCTGAGCTGTGGATCTCTGCAGTTCCTCCAGAGTTACCATGGGACTCTTGGCTGCTTCTCTGATTAATGCTCTCCTTGCCCGGCCTCTCAGTTTAGGTGGACGGCTATGTCTTGGTAGGTTTGCAGTTATGCCATACTCTTTCTATTTTCAGATGATGGATTGGAAAGTGTTCAAAGCTTGGAATATTTTTGTATAACCTAACCCTGCTTTAAACTTCTCCACAACTTTATCCCTGATCTGTTTGGTGTGTTCCTTGGCCTTAATGATGCTGTTTGTTCACTAAGGTTATCTAACAAACCTCTGAGGGCTTCACAGAACAGCTGTATTTATACTGAGATTAAATTACACACAGGTGGACTATATTTACTAATTAGGTGACTTCTGAAGGCAATTGGTTCCACTAGTTTTAGTTAGGGGTATCAGAGTAAAGGGGGCTGAATACGAATGCACGCCACACTTTTCAGATATTTATTTGTGAAAAATGTTGAAAACCATTTATCATTTTCCTTCCACTTCACAATTACAGTTGTGCTCATAAAGCCCCGTACACACTATCAGATTGTCTGCTGAGTTTTTCCTTCAGATTTACCAAAACCATATAATATGAGGTCAAACCTTAGGAGTTTCAATGTGTATGCAATCAGGCAGGCCCTTCTACTACATGGTTTTGGTAAATCTGAAGGAAAAACTCAGCAGACAATCTGATAGTGTGTACGGGGCTTAAGTCTACATACCTTGGCAGAAATTATGATTTCTTGGCCATTTTGCAGAGAATATGAATGATAACACAAAAACTTTTCATGGTAACTGTTTACTCTTTTTAAATCATAATCACAACAGAAACTACCCAAATGTCCCTGATCAAAACTTTACATAACCTGGTGATTTTGGCCAGATAACATGCACACAAGGGGTTTAAATGGCTATTAAAGGTAACTATCCTCACTTGTGATCCATTTGCTTGTAATTAGTGTGTGTGTATATAAAAGGTCAATGAGTTTCTGGACTTCTGACACACCCTTTCGTCTTTCATCCAGTGCTGCACTGATATTTCTAGATTCTGAGTCATGGGGAAAGCAAAATAATTGTCAAAGGATCTGCAGGAAAAGGTAGCTGAACTTGAGGAATTGAGAATGCCAATTAGCATTGTTCAAACTCTAATCAAGAAGTGGAAAATAAGGGATTCTGTTGAAACCAAACCACAATGAGGTAGACCAACTACAATTTTAGCCACAACTGCCAGGAAAATTTGCAATGCAAAGAAAAACCCACAAATAATTTTAGGTGCAATACAGGACTCTCTGAAAACATTTGTGTGGCTGTTTCAAGATGTACAATAAGGAGGCACTTGAGGAAAGATGGGTTACATGGTTGAAACACCAGAAGAAAGCCATTACTATGCAAATGTCACAAAGTATCCCACATACAATACGCCAAACAGCACAGAGACAAGCCTCAAACCTTCTGGCACAAGTCATTTGGAGTGATGAGACCAAAATGTAGCTTTTTGGCCACAATCATAAACACTACATTTGGAGAGGATTCAACAAGGCCTATGATGAAAGGTACACCATTCCTACTGTGAAACACGGAGGTGGATCGCTGATGTTTTGGGGATGTGTGAGCTACAAAAGGCACAGGAAAGTTGGTCAAATTTGATGGCAAAATGAATGTAGTATGTTATCAAAAATACTGGAGGAACATTTGCATTCATCAGCCAGCAAGCTGCGCATTGGATGTACTTGGACATTCCAACATGATAATGATCAAAAACACAAGGCCAAGTAAACCTGTCATTGGCTACAGCAGGATAAAGTGAAGGTTCAGGAGTAGCCATCTCAGTCTCTTGACCTCAATATCATTGAGCCACTCTGGGGAGATCTCAAATGTGCAGTTCATGCAAGACAGACTAAGAATTTACAGGACCTGGAGGCTTTTTCCAAGATGAATGGGCAGCTTTAACATCTGAGAAGATAAAGAGACTCATCCACAAATACCACAAAAGACTTCAAGCTGTCATAAGGGGGCAATACACGGGATTAAGAACCGGGGTATGTAAACTTTTGATCAGGGTCATTTATGTGGTTTCTGCTGTGTAAACTGTAAACCTATGAGCACAACTGTATGTGCCACTTTGTGTTGGTCTATCTCTATCAGATAAAATCCCAATAAAATACATTTACATTTTGGTTGTAACATGCAAAAATGTGGAACATTTCAAGGGGTATGAATACTTTCCTAAGGCACTGTACATAATGCAATACACGTTAAAAGTCAACTAAAGAAAGAGAAATGTTTTATGCACAGTTTAGAAGCAGAGGCTTTGGCCAAGATGGTAAAAAGCTGAAAGATAATGTCCTCACCTTCTCCAGTAGTTTGAGTTTTAGCCTAGTCATATGATCTATCAAGGAGGGGTCCGTCATCCTTTATTTTGCTGTAAATGAACAAGCAGTAATGAATATGAGATTTTTTGCAGCCAAGCCATAAAAGCAATTATATGAACTGATTTTTGGGCCAGTTGGGCCAGAAAGCAGTGGGGCAAACGCGTGTTATGTGTGCACACCGCTTTTAAAACATACTGCACTTGCAATCTGCAGCAGATGTCAGTGTCAACTTAAAGTGGAGGGACACCATAAAATAAAAAATAGCATTAATATTCTTAAAAAAAAAATGTGAATTTTTTTTTAAACTTACCAAAAACCCCTGTTGCTAGGCAGTCTTCCTAATCTGCTTCTTCCTATTCAGTGGCGCTTCCTCCTCTTCGGCAAGCGGCCCCGTTGAGTTCTGGGACATGTGTATCCCCCAGAAAACAACGGGGCCATTCACAAAAGTGTTGTGCCACTCGCGCATGCACAGTAGGAAACGGGCAGTGAAGCCACAAGGCTCCACTGCCTGATTCCCTTCGTTAAGATGGCGGCGCCGACAGCCGATCTGATGGACGGATTGGCCTCGGGAGGGCCGACATTGCAGGCTCGCTGGACAGGTAATTGTCCTTATTAAAAGTCAGCAGCTACAGTTTTTGTAGCTGCTGACTTTAAAAAAAAAAAAAAAAAATGGCGGGAACGCTCCTTTAACTACACCCCACACACAGGATGCAAATACACTACTGTACACGCAATTCTGTTGTTGTGTGTTTTGTAGTAGTCCATGTGCGGTCCAGTGCAATTTCAGCCAATTCAAATGAATGAGCTGAAATTGCACTGCACCCAGATCGCATGTGAATCACAATGGAATGCATAGCGCATTGCTTTCTGATTCCTGGTGTGAACTAACCCTTTTTTCTGCCATTTATAGAAAATGGAATATAGTATGTGAGTTTTTCTATTACTTACTGGCTGTTTGCCTTTGCTGGAGTTATAATTATCATGTTTTTTTGGTACATATAGCAAGTTTACAACATTTTCTGAACACAAGTTGTAAAGAGTCTTTTTAAAGTAATCCGTGATGCAATATCATTGCGTTGAGGATGGTGTTTGATCTACAAGGCCCAATATCAGCAAGACTCAAAACTATCTTATAAATATGAAGCTAATATAAGAAGTAGCTCACATTGCATTTATTGAAATAAGCCATAAAGGAACAACATGATTTGAGAAAAAGTGAAACAAATGCAAAAAACATGAAAAGTTTCTTAAAGGAGTTGTAAACCCTCATGTTTTTTCACCTTAATGCATTCTATGCATAAAGGTGAAAAACCTCCTGTCATGTACCAGCCCCCCAATGTCCCCCTTACAATTACATGAACCCCGTCTTTCTCCAGTTGGGAATGAGCACACCAGGGACCCCAGAATAGGAAGATCGGGGCCACTCTGTGCAAAACAAACTGCACAGTGGAGGTATGTATGACATCTCCCAGCCTATCCCACACCCACCTAACTGTCCCTGAGCCACCCCCATCAAATCATTCTCTGCAGCTATTACCTTTTGTACTACCACCCCCTCCTTTCAGAATGTAAGCTCTACGAACAGGGCCCTCCTGTACCTTTTGTATTGTACTGTAATTGTGTTGTCCCCCCTATACATTGTAAAGTGCTCCCTAAACTGTTGGCACTATATAAATCGTCAATAATAATAATAATAATAATCCTGGGCGGGCATCATATGATGTCCTCGGCTTCCTGGCCATCTACTGGGTGTACGCCCGCCGCATTGCCTGGGACCTGGTGCGCGTGCCGGGCGGCCGCCATGTCCACCGGGTACCCGCGATTGCCTGTGAGCACAGCAGGACCATGGATCTGTGTGTATAAACACACAGATCCACGTCCTGTCAGGTGAGAGGAGACCGATGGTGTGTTCTCAGTACACAGGACCCTTGTGAGTCCCCATCCCCTACAATTGGAATAACTCCCTAGGAAACAATTAACCCCTCGATCACCCCCTAGTGGTAACCCCTTCCCTGCCAGTGACATTTACACAGTAATCAGTGCAATTTTATCGCACTGATCGATGTATAAATGCGGTCCCATAAATGTGTCAAAAGTGTCTGATATGTCCGTCGCAACATCATAGTCACGAAAAAAAACAGATCGCCGCCATTACTAGTAAAAAATATAAAATTGCCATAAATCTATCCCGTATATTGTAGACACTATAACTTTTGAGCAAACCAATCAATATACACTTATTGCAAACCAATCAATATACACTTTTTTACCAAAAATATGTAGAAGAATACATATCGGCCTAAACTGAGTAAAAAATTCTTTTTTTAACTTGGGATATTTATTATAGCAAAAAGTAAAAAAATTGTGTTTTTTTTCAAAATTTATGCTGTTCTTTTGTTTATAGCGCAAAAAAAAAAAAACACAGAGGTGATCAAATACCACCAAAAGAAAGCTCTATTTGTGGGGAAAAAAACATAAAAATTTTATTTGGGTACAGTGTTGCATGACAACGCAATTGTCATTCAAATTGCAAAAGCGCTGGAAACTAAAAATTGGTCTGGGCAGGAAGAGGGTGAAAATGCCCTGTATTGAAGTGGTGTTGAAGTCTCACTAAATTTGATAGTAAGCCTCACAATGTAAGAATTAGGGCCAAATTGCACTCTTTGTATGCAACGATGTGCGCATTAATCACATAATGTACGTATAGGCAGCAACTATTGAAAGTTGACAGCTACTACATGGCAAATGAGGTTTAATGTTGAGAAATGTTAAAGCGGAGCTCCTCCCGTGGAACTTCCACTCGTTGGAACCCTCCCCCCCTCCAGTGCCACAATTGGCACCTTCAGGGGGGAGGGGGGTGCAGATACCTGTATAATACAGGTATTTGCACCCACTTCCGGGCATAAATAGTCGCAGAATCTGCGGGCATTTACGCCACTTCCTGTCCCTTCCCCAATGTCTGCTGGGAAACACACGGGACAGCAGGGACCGTCCGTATTGCGCAGCATGACTTGCGCATTCGCAGTAGGGAACCGGGAAGTGAAGCCGCAAGGCTTCACTTCCTGATTCCCATAGCAAAGATGGCAGTGGCAGCACCCGAGAGCTGAGCGACAGGGCTTTGGGTGCCGACATCGTGGGCGTGCTGGACAGGTGAGTGTCCATATTTTTTTTTTTTTTTTAAAGCCAGCAGCTATAAATACTGCAGCTGCTGACTTTAAAAAAAAAAAAAAAAAACGGTGGAATTCCCGCTCCCATAAAAACATAAATGCAAACTACTCACTAGGCGGAGAACCTCTATGGGAATCAAGGATGGAGAAAGATCTGGGGGTCCTAGTAGAAGACAGACTGAGCAATAGCATGCAATGTCAAGCTCTAGCTTGCAAAGCCGGCAGAATATTAGCAAGCATAAAAAAGGGAATTCACTCCAGAGATAAAACTATAATCCTGACACTTTCTAAGACTCTGGTTCGGCCACATCTGGAGTATTCCACCAGTTCTGGCCACCAGTCCTCAGAGAGGATGTGCTGGAGCTAGATGGAATCCAATAAAATTAATAAGGGGACTGAAGGACTTCAACTACAAGGAACGACTACAAGCACTTAAAGGGATTGTAAAGTCTTGTTTTTTTTTTATGTTAAAAATAATAAACATGTTATACTTACCTGCTCTGTGCAGTTGATTTGCACAGGGCAGCCTGGATCCTCCTCTTCTCAGGTCCCTCTTCGGCTCTCCTGGCCCCTCCCTCCTGATGAGTGCCCCCAACAGCAAACAGCTTGCTATGGTGACACCTGAGCCGAGCTGCAGCTCTGTGTATCCATTCAGACACAGCGCTGTGGCCCGGCCCCGCCCCTTTACTCTCCTCACTGGCTGACTGACTTTGACAGCAGCGGAAGCCAATGGCACCGCACTGCTGTCCCAGCCGATGAGGAAGGGAGTCCAAGGCAGCTGAGACAATCCTACAACAATCTCTGGATAGAGAAGAAGCTCAGGTCATAGAATAAACTTTCTGCCTTTACAACCACTTTAATTTATTCTCCCTGGAGAAGAGACGTTTAAGAGGAAATATGATAGCGATATATACATACCTCAATGGTGATCCCAGCATAGGAAAAAAAACAATTCAGTCTCAAGGAGTGTAAGAGGACACAGGGCCACACAATAAGACTGGAGGAGAAGCAGTTTAACTTTAAGCTGCATTGAGGTGTTTTCACTGCCAGGGCAATAAGGATGTGGAACTCTTTTACACAATTGGATGTGTCTGCGGGGAGTATCGATATTCTTTAAAAGACTTGACGTGCATCTTAGTGAACACAACATACAGGGAATAATTATAGTCACTGACACACGTATACTTACACAGGTTGAACTGGATGGACTATTGTCTTTATTCAACCTTACCTACTATGTAACTATGTAACTTGTGTAACAGGAGGAGAGTACTCTTCACTTACCTGAATGTGGGGGATGTTAGAGGTCAGCAGTGTTGTTCTGTTTTGCTGGCTAATAAAGCTGAAGTTGAATGATTTAAAATAAAATAAAAAAGTGACACCAGGGACGGTTTTTACCATGAATGAAGAATGCCCACTGTGCTGGTGGGTGCTATTTTCGGTTGAAATTCCAAGACCCCTTTCACATGAGCCATCTGATCGGGTCCGCTTGTCTGTTTTTTCAGGTGGACTCGATTGGACCCTCCATTCTCCTCTATGGGCAGTTGTATGTAAACATTCTTGTGTCCATTTACACCTGGCTACCTCTGATCCAATCTGGCCTGACTGGATTGGAAGGTAGTCTGGTGTAAATAGACAGCTGGTCCGTATACATCTGACTGCCCACAGAGCAGAGCAAGCTGTGTCTGCTCTACATAAGTGGAGTGGTCATGGACCTGTCATCCAGCAGCTCTGCAGATCCAGCCCGTGTCAAAGCGGCCTACGTTCTGTGAAACTGAATCAGTGATCTTCTAATATTGTGGGAGTTATTATGAGCACCTTTTCCACCCCCATGCTCTATTCATAGAAGCAATACTATCACTTCCCACAATGAAATGCATTCCATGATTAGGGGAGGGAGGTAGACCTTTTATACATCCACCCGTCCTACATTCATAGAGTATTTATCATTGTGGGAACCAATAGTACAGCTTCTATGAATGGAGCACGGGGACTGAAAAGGTGGGCATAGTCAGCACTTAAAGCGGTTATATACCCGCACAATATTTTTTTTTAAAAACCTGTAAGGCAAAGGCATAATGAGCTAGTATGCACCTCATACTAGCTCATTATGAAATAGTTACCTTAGAACGAGGCGTTGGCATCTGATCCCGGTCACCGCCGAGGGAGCTGACATTTTCCCCTCGGCGTGTTTTACGCTGTGAGGTGGCCGGAGCCACGATGACGTCACTTCTGCGCATGCACGTGGGAGTCTTCTTTCCAGCAAGGTCCATCAGCATCCCCCGGACCTTCAGCCAGACCTTCACAGCGCATGCGCTGCTGACGTCAACGGGTGCATGCAAAGTGAATATCTCCTAAAACGTACAGGTTTGGCAGATATTAATTTTACCCACAGGTAAGCCTTATTATAGGCTTACCTGTAGGTAAAAATGTAAAAATGGGTATACAACCATTTTAATAAGTGCCTGTGGCAGGTGTAGCTGCTCATATTAACCCTCTCTGCAACACAATGGTCATTGCTGAGAGTGAATTGAGGGGGGCAGAGGACTTCGGATTTCAACCTAGCACAGCGGTCACCAGCACTATTCATTCTTGGTAAGCACTATCCCCGGTGTTGTTTGTAAAAAAAAAAAAATCACTAAACTTCAGCTGTAAATGTAACTGTAATCTGCACTATTAAAACATTAATAAACAAATAAAAAATATATTTTTTACATTTTTATGTGTAGAGATGTAAACAGCAGTCATAACATGGTACAATACCCCATACATTTTTACGTATTGTTGTGAATTTATGAAGAAATAATATATGTTATAATATTCTGATGGAGATGTTACAATTCAAATAGACAAGACAGATGAACTAAAAGGTCTTTGTAAGTTCAGATGTTTTCCATGTTTTCAATGGATCAAATATTTTCTACAAACTTTGTGCTGAAACAGAATTGCGGGAACAATAAGGTCCCATTTCAAAAAACAAAGAAGATGTGTATCGTCTGTGGTTTGTAAATAAAAGCGACAAACACAGCCATAGAAAAAAAGTTACACAAATACGTGACTAGACTGTTATCACATAGAAATTACCCTCACCTGGCCGAAACCATTGTGTTCAAGTGAGGAACTGTTTAAATAGCTAACACTTTGGCTAACACAACTCATTGTGTGAATTTTTAGGACTTGTGGACGCAGCTAAACTATCTAAATATCCATTGATTCTGTCCAAAGCTCACTCCAACTGTACAGTCAGTATGTTTAACCACTTTCAGACCGGACCATTTTGCTGGCTTAAGACCAGACCGCTTTTTGCGATTCAGCACTGCGTCGCTTTAACTGACAATTGCGCGGTTGTGCGACGTGGCTCCCAAACAAAATTGACGTCCTTTTTTTCCCACAAATAGAGCTTTCCTTTGGTGGTATTTGATCACCCCTGCGGTTTTTATTTTTTGCGCTACAAACAAAAATAGAGCGACAATTTTGAAAAAAAATCATTATTTTTTACTTTTTGTTATAATAAATATCCCCCAAAAATATATATAAAAAAAACATTTTTTTCCTTCAGTTTAGGCCGATACGTATTCTTCTACATATTTTTGGTAAAAAAATTGCAATAAGCAATTATTGATTGGTTTGCGCAAAAGTTATAGCATTTACAAAATAGGGGATAGTTTTATGGCATTTTTATAAAAAATTTTTTTTACTAGTAATGGTGGCGATCAGTGATTTTTATTGTGACTGCGACATTATGGCGGACATATCTGACATTTTTGACACATTTTTGGGACCATTGTCATTTATACAGCAATCAGTGTAATACAAATGCATTGATTCCTGTGTAAATGACACTGGCAGTGAAGGGGTTAACCAGGGGTGGCAGTGTAGGGATTGAGTGTTCCTAGGGGCGTGTTACTAACTGTGGGGGGCTGGGCTTTGTGTTAGTGAACACTGATCTCTGCTCCAATCACATGGAGCAGAGATCAGTGTCACTTGTTGCTAGGCAGAACGGGGAGATGCTATTTTACAACAGCATCTCCCCATTCAGTCTCCCCGTGAGACGATTGTGGGTATGCCCGGGACCCGCGAGCGCGATGGCAGGGTGGCCACAGGGTATGCCACGGGACCCGCGAGCGCGATGGCAGGGCGGCATTTAAAAATAGAAGTACCTGTACGCCAATATGCCTGCCCGTGCCATTCTGCCGACGTACATCGGCGTGCGCCGGTTGGGAACTGGTTAAAATTATTTTGTTATAAGGTAAAAAATATAAGGTTGTGATGTAGGACAAATTATAAGTAGAAGTGTTTTAAGAAACTAATCAGCATTATGAAAGTCACCTAATCGTGATTATAACCATATAAGAATTTAAACTATGTTTAGATTAACACATACTCATTGTATATATCAGAATTATACATTTATCCATATAGATAATCATTGCGTGTGATATTGAATGATATATATAACCTGCGTCCTTCCTATATAGACCAGATTTAAAAGATATACATTTATATATAGATATAGAACCATTTTATGTGATGTAGATGAATTAACTTTATACTGAGTGTATTTTATATTAGATCGATTACCAGAATACTTAAAGGTATATATTCTTCTCACCATTATGCAAAATAATACACATTATAAAAATAGAATATAATAACTTAAAGCGGTAGTAAACCCGCATTTTTTTTTTTTTTTTTTTTAAAACCTGCAAAGCAAAAGGCATAATGAGCTAGTATGCACCGCATACTAGCTCATTATGAAATACTTACCTTAGAACGAGGCCCCGACATCTCGCCCGATCCACGCCGAGGAAGCCGACATGCTCCCTCGGCGTCTCTTCCGGGTATCGCGGCTCCGGCGCTGTGAGTGGCCGGAGCCGCGATATCGTCACTCCCGCGCATGCGCGCGGGAGATTTAAATCCGGCCGGACGAGCGCTGCCGGATTTTCGCGGAGAGAACCCCCTTGTGCGCATGCGCCGCTGCAGTCAGCGGCGCATACCGAGGGGAATATCTCCTAAACCGTACAGGTTTAGGAGATATTTTTTTTACCTACAGGTAAGCCTTATTATAGGCTTTCCTGTAGGTAAAAGTTAAAAAAGTGGGTTTACTTCCACTTTAAAGAGATAAACTCCAAACACATGTGAGACACCTGGTGGTTGAAGTTGATATTACCTTAAAATCATTGGGCTCCCAGAAAAGGCTAATTATTAAGTCTTGCCTACTAATAGAAAAGAAGCCATAAATTTTGGGCTGGGCATATTATAAGTTTTATGATCTTATTGTCTGAGAGGGTATTTAGAAGCAAGAAAGATGTCATGAAGAGAGACACGCTGAGGGACCCTCCCTAAAAGACACTCAGGGACACATCCTGAGGGGGACACTGGGAGCTACACACACTCCCAGACAGACTAACACTCATGCACCATGCATGAATACATATTTTGACATTCATGAAGATTCCTGAACCCGGATCCTTGGAACTCGGAGGTCGCAAGAAGTAATTACGTTTTAAGAGTATCTATTTTGAAAGCCAAGGCATCCATCTTAAAAATCCTGGTAACCAGAATTCCAGACTAGTAGTCATTTGGAATGGGTAATTATGTCATGTTGATTTTATCTTGTATGTTCTCTTAAATATTGATGTATTGAATATTCTACTATTGACAATCGTTCTCCCGAATCAATAACCGCCTTTTAGATTTTTTCTCTAAAGATTAAATTTTTCATTATATGTTTTTTTGCATAGTTGGCACTTTTGACAAAACAAGCCTAATTTATTTCACATGGTTAACCACTTACTTACCTGCAGTATAGTAATGGTTGGACGTGTGAAATACAGACGTTCTGTTTAATTGTCATTCTCACAAGGTTATTGATTCTACTGAGAAGTTAGCATGGTAGTATTATGTCAAAAGGACTGCACGCCCATTTTGCAGGTGTTTCTATGGATTTTCAAGATGTTCATGTAACACAATCAGTATTTTAATTTCATGTAAATATCTGTTTTTTGTCAACCAATGAATATAACTATTTTGTATGATCACATGTCTCCATAAATAAGTTTCATATGTATAGACTGTGTCATATAGACTGATTTTGTTTCTTAAAAATATCTTTGTTAAAAATCACTTAATAATAAATACTGTGTGGGAAAACTGTACTTAACCAGTTCCCGACCGGTGCACACCGATGTATATGGCATATTGGCATACAGGTACGTCCATTTTTATATGCCGCCCTGCCATCGTGTGCGCGCTGCTGGCAGCGCACTCGCATGCCGGTCGGGACCCCCGTGAGTCTGGTCGCGGGTCCCGCGAACTCAATCGCCGTGGGCATACCCGCGATCGTCTCACGGGGAGACTGAACGGGGAGATGCCGTTGCCTAGCAACAAGTGAAGCTGATCTCTGCTCCATGTGATTGGAGCAGAGATCAGTGTTCACTAAAACAAAGCCTAGCCCCCCACAGTTAGTAACACACCCTAGGAACACTTAACCCCTACACTGCCACCACTTGGTTAACCCCTTCACTGCCAGTGTCATTTACACAGGAATCAATGCATTTGTATAGCACCGATTGCTGTATAAATGACAATGGTCCCAAAAATGTGTCAAAAATGTCTGATGTGTCCGCCATAATGTCACAGTCACAATAAAAATCGCTGATCGCCGCCATTACTAGTAAAAAAAAAAATTATTAATAAAAATGCCATAAAACTATCCCCTATTTTGTAAACGCCATAACTTATGCGCAAACCAATCAATAATCGCTTATTGCGATATTTTTCCCAAAAATATGTAGAAGAATACCTATTGGCCTAAACGGAGGGAAAAAAATGTTTTATTATATATTTGTGGGGGATATTTATTATAACAAAAAGTAAAAAATAATGCGTTTTTTTCAAAATTGTCACTCTATTTTTGTTTATAGCGCCGCAAAAAAATAAAAACCGCAGGGGTGATCAAATGCCACCAAAAGAAAGCTCTATTTGTGGGGAAAAAAGGACATCAATTTTGTTTGGGAGCCACGTCGCATGACCGCGCAATTGTCAGTTAAAGCGACGCAGTGCCAAATCGCAAAAAGTGGTCTGGTCTTAAGCCAGCAAAATGGTCCGGTCTGAAAGTGGTTAAAAAGCACAACAGTATAGAAATATCTCTCTAGTGCTGGGCGCCAGTGACTATCATCACATGTGTGAGCCTGACCAGAAAGGATTTAGGGATTATAAGTTCTTCAGACCGGTGTTTCCTTTGCGTGATATGAAATCTGGACTACACATCCCAGGGATCCTTGCTATAACCTGAAGAGACTCATGGGAGAAATTATAAAAGGGTCCGGAGATCCGCACCGTGCTCTTTTATTCCTGGGGCTTGCTGTGCACACATCTCCCCGTGCGGTAGGGGAGAGGCTGCGGCATACATGCCGTGAACGAGTGATTCCAACCCGCCTTCAGCCATGGGTCATAGCCGGTTCTTTACTGAGGGGCGTCTCTTCCAGGATCGCTGTCTGCAAGGAATATGCCGGTCTGGTAGTTGGTGAGAGGGCAATTTCACAACCTTCGCAAGCCTTCTTTGCTACTATACCCAAACAATGTGTAAAGACACCTTTACCTTGGAAACACTTTATTGCATTACTTTTTGGAACACTGTACATAGACACTTTTACTTAAAACCACTTCAATGAGTAACGCTAGTTTGAGCCCCTCGACTATTACCACACCACTGTGCCTTATTGGATACAATCTAATGAGCTTCAACTGCCAGTGAAGACTTTCAGGCCTGAATCTTGGACACTGTTGGACCCCTTTCACACCACACAGCCCATAGCGTCGGAGGTAAAACGCTGATATTTTTAGCGGCGTTTTACCTCCAGAATTGCAGCGCATTTCGGCCGCTAGCGGGGTGCTTTTACCCCCCGCTAGCAGCCGAGTAAGGGTTAAAACCGCCAGCAATACGCCGCAATAGCAGCGTTTTGCCAGCGGTATTACAGCGCTGCCCTATTGATTTCAATGGGGAGCAGCGGTGGAGGAGCGGTAAACACACCGCTCCTTCACCACTCCAAAGAAGCTGCTGGCAGGACTTTTCCTGACGTCCTGCCAGCGCACCGCTGTAGTGTGAAAGCCCTCGGGCTTTCACACTACAGACAATGGTGCAGCTTTTTTAGGGCGGAATTGCAGGCGCTATTTCTAACGCTATAGCGCCTGCAAAACGCCCTGGTATGAAAGGGGTCTTGTTATTACCATACAAAGGGCCCTACTCTATCCCCTTTTTCAGCTGATCTCTCATTAGAATATAAATGTTGAATAGGCCAGCCTGGGGTTCCCCTTTAGTGTGAGACTGCCTGTCCTAGATAGCTAACCTTTTACTGCCTTTACAGGTTATGCTTCAAGTGGTAATTTATAGTACATATTTGTAAATTGTGTTTGTGCCATTGTACTGTTTTAAGCTGCCCTTTAGGGGAATTATTCTTCTGAGTCTGGGCTGTTATCCAGCACTCGGCTGACCAATTCCCCTTTTCTGTGTATCAATAACACATCACTTACTCCAGTAAAAGAGTATATACCATAAACATATTCGAATTGTGTGATATGTCATTTAAAGGTGTTGTGGAAGATGTCTGAACCCAGAGTGTCAGGTGGGCTGGAATGTTCACAGGATCATGGCGAGGCAGAAGAACAGGTAAATCCTAGCAGTCCCCAAGGGGCCCGTGCTACAGTACATATGCATTTGACCAGCTATAATAAAAACAAAGGCCTTAAACAGTATACCAAATAAAAGGTTCATGCACACGGGTATAACAGGGAGCCTGTCTGCGTTCAGGGGCAGCCCATAAGTACCACTCAGATGTGTGTATACAGGTCCGGGACAGGGGTTGGGCAGGAGGGGCAGCTGCCCTGGGTGCAGTGAAGCAAGGTGGCAAAGAAATGACACAAGGTGGTACACCCATTCTACGGCATGTATTATCAGTGGGGGAGGGGGAAGCAAGTCTGGGTCCTTGCCCTGGGCACTGGACAACCCTGTCCCATTAATGTGTGTATATACCTGTAGGTGTACAGTCACTGCATATTTCAGCCTGTATGGTCCTCTTGCAGCTGGGTGCATGAAGCCAAATAGTTGTCACAAACAAAGCTGGGTTTCTACTCCTGGAGGAACAGAAATTTTGATGCCCAGAACAACATCCCCCATTTTGTTCAATAAATTTGTGGTTTTAAAAAAAACGAAATCACACTATTTAGCCTTCTTTGTTACTATATGTGTATGAGGAAACAGTGCTATTGGGCAGTCCAGGATCCCACAGCAATCACAGAGGTGGTTCATATGCGTGGTTTGACCAAAAGCAAATGTGAGGTCATATGCTCAGGGGTGAGTGGCTATTACCTAAGAGTGTGCACACTTCAACACTTGTGGATCACCTCAACATAGGATTTATTTTATGTTTGATAAGCACTTTATATTACACTGACCCATGAGACCTAGGCCCAGTGTATCACAATTGTTTGCACTATAGCACTTTATTTTCACAATTTGTCACTTTATATCATTCAGGGTTTACTATAGGGATGAGCTTCGTGTTCGAGTCGAACATACGTTCGACTCGAACATCGGCTGTTCGCTCGTTCGGCGAATTCCGAACGTTATGGGCCGTTTGCACCAAATTCGTGTGGCGCTCACGCCCCACAATGCACTGCGGTGGCGCAGTGCATTGCTGGCTCATGATTGGCCAAGCATGCACTGTGACCCCGCATGCTTGGCCAATCACAGCGCCGGCAGCGAGGAGAGCCATGATTGCCTGTGGCCAATCATAGCTCAGGCTGTGTAGTACACGCCCCACACTATAAAATGCCGCCAGCGCGGAGGCCTTGTGTAGTGTGTTGGCATCTGTAGCAGTTAATGGGTGTTCTGTGTACCTTCAACACAGTATACACCGATCGTTATCGGACGATTTTTCGTTCTTGCTCTTCTGTAGTGGTTGTTGTCTGCGTGCCCTGACCGCAGTATACACCGATATATTCACCTATATATCTAGCGATATATCTATCTTTTATAATAGAGCTGTCAGTCAGTGTTAGGAGATTGTGCGTGCTGGCTGCGTGCTCTGAACGCAGTAAACGCCGCTATATCCACCTATATAGCTAAATATCTTGCTCGTTTTAAATAGAGCTCTCAGTCAGTGTTAGGAGATTGTGCATGCTGTCTGCATGCTCTGAACGCAGTATACACCGCTATATCCACCTATATAGCTAAATATCTTGCTCGTTTTAAATAGAGCTCTCAGTCAGTGTTAGGAGATTGTGCATGCTGTCTGCGTGCTCTGAACGCAGTATACACCGCTATATCCACCTATATAGCTAAATATCTTGCTCGTTTTAAATAGAGCTCTCAGTCAGTGTTAGGAGATTGTGCATGCTGTCTGCGTGCTCTGAACGCAGTATACACCGCTATATCCACCTATCTAGCTAAATATCTTGCTTGTTTTAAATAGAGCTCTCAGTCAGTGTTAGGAGATTGTGCATGCTGTCTGCGTGCTCTGAATGCAGTATACACCGCTATATCCACCTATATAGCTAAATATCTTGCTCGTTTTAAATAGAGCTCTCAGTCAGTGTTAGGAGATTGTGCGTGCTGTCTGCATGCTCTGAAAAAGACGGACGGCAAAACAAATTATACAGGGGTGATAACCCTTCCCTATGTTTTCCAAAAAGCTTAAAAATAGTTTTTTTGACTGGAGTTACACTTTAAAAATGTACCAGTTGAAAATTACAAACCGATTCAACTTAACACAACAAACCTACACAGTCCCTGTCTTGTTTGCACCACCTGTATACTGCTGTTCTGAGTATATAGGGCCTGGGGGCCACACGTATTTCCTTTTTTTAATATGGGTACGGGGTTCCCCTTAATATGCGTACAAGACCCAAAAGGGGCTGGTAATGGGCAGGGAGGGCTACCCATGCCATTTTTCTCAATGATTTTCAACCATATTGCAGGAACCAGATATAACATTAAAACCGCAAGCTGCTTTAAATGACGTTATTTCCGTTAAATGTCATTTTGTGCAGGGACTGTTCTAAACACCGGAAACACGTGGCACTTCACAGGCATACTACAGACACCCCCCAGGCACCATATTTTCACTTTTTTTTTTTTCATTTTAATCGTCATTAAAATCAGTGCTCCCGCCAAAACGGCCGTTTTTAAAAGTTTTTTTGCAGTGACCCATGTCCCCTGGGGCAGGAGCCAGGTCCCCAAACCCTTTTTAGGACAGTATCTTGCATATTAGCCGTTAAAATTAACACTTTTAATTTCGAACGTTCGAGTCCCATAGACTTCAATGGGGTTCTAACGTTCGTACGAATTTGGGGTCCGTTCGAAAGTTCTGGTGCGAACCGAACCGGGGGGTGTTCGGCTCATCCCTAGTTTACTATAATGAATTTATGATTGAATCCTGTCAGTGTGCATTTGATTATCTCAATCGTGTCAATTTAACTTGTGTGATTTTGTATTTCTACACTTCAGTATTATATAGCACTATTGTCAATTTTTTATTGCTGTATAAGCAGTGTTTATATCATTTACAGTTTATATGATTTTGCATGTGAGCATTCTATACACTATAGAAGTACATTGCACTATTGTCACTTTATTTACCCACTGCTGTTTAAAGTGTTTATATCATTTTGATAGCGCAGCAATCCTTTTTAGACATTTATGTAATGACTTACATCTTCTTTGCCTAGACGAGGAATGAGGAAGTGTTTGACTCCATCGCAAAATAATGGTATTTAACATAAAAAAAGTTTTCAAATGTGTAAGAAGAATGGGGGTAGCAGAGGAGGGGAAGTACATGCCATGGGTGAAGGTCCACTTTTAATAGGTCTTCATTCTACATAGTTTTGGTAAATCTCAAAGCAATCGTACAGTCAGATTATATTGTGTATTACTGAGTTTAAACTGGCCATACACTGTATTTTTTGATAGTCCAAACTGATTAGATCTACAACTATCTACTAAAATGTATAAATTAAATTGATTATTTAGGTTGTTTTTTTATATATATATCTAGTGGCTTAGTAGTTAGTACTTTTGCCTTGCAGCACTGGTGTTCCTAGTTTGTATAGCAGTCAGGACACCATCACTAGTTTGCCTGTTTCTTGCGTATTTAAATTTCCATCCACATTCCAAAAACATGTTGGAAAGTTTATTTGTATCTGTTCAAATTGGCCCTAGTATGGGTATGTATGCATGTGCCATAGAGACCTTAGATTGTAAGCTCCTTGAGAGCAGGGACCTACGTGAATGTACAATATGTAGAGAACTTTGTGAATTGTTGGTGCCTTATACATACTTGTAATAAATAAATCTAAATACAATTCATGAAATGATGTCATAGTCAAAATATGTATATCTAAGGGAACAAAAATGAGAACCTTTCTATATTTTCATCTTTTTGCACACATTTTTAATGTCGCTATCACAATTCATACTATTAAAAAATGAAATAAAACATTTACCTGTATATGTCTTCCTGGCAGTCCAATGAAAGTTTCTGGCTTTATTGACGGAGTCTCTTTGTCCTGTTAATTGCTACCACTGTAAACAATCTGGTCTCTAAGGCATGTGACTGGTCGAGCCCAACCTCTTCTACACCTAGTATCAGCATTCTTTGTAATCTGTGCATTGTGTGTTGCATACATAGTGACAGTTCACTTTATTTGATGCCACTTAGAATCTCCTCATTAAATTATCAGTCTAACCATAACGGTTGCCAAGGATGTGCCTGTAAATAAACAAAAAGAGCCAACTATTTTTTTTCATCATCAGCAAATAAAAGGAGTTGAAGGCATACATGAGGCTCCCCTAGACCCTCAGGTTAAATCTATCTACTCAACTGGAGGGTATACTCGATATTGCATATTTTGATATAATATATATATATATATATATATATATATATATATATATATATATATATACACACACATACACAGTTTCTATTTCTGCAAATACGTTCAGGACCCCTTTCTAAAGAGACACTTGTCAGGTCTCTAAACATACTAAAAAAGAACTGGATCTTGGGAATCCCCCAACTATAAAAGAAATGGTGGTGCTTTCCCACTACGTAAATATGTAGGTGTCACCAGAAACAAGATAAACAACAAAGGATGAAAAAAGAAAAAAAGCACCAAGCTACTGCACAAAGTATAAAGAATAATTTATTGAAATTCCATAAAAAAGTAGAATTACAGCAAAAATAATAATCATCACAAAATGATATATTAATTTATAGTATATAAATATTATATTTATAGTTATAATACATTTTAGTATATTGGGCAGTAGTTGGCTTGATATCTGCCTTTTTTCTTCTTTTGTTGTAGGTCTCTAAGCATATTAATCTAGAACAACCTTTTTTAACCAGGGTGCCTTCAGGTGACTTTAGGGGTGTCCTAGAAACTGCCCAAAAAAATGAAATACAAGTCACCAGGTGGATCAAACATGCCTATTAGTTACTTAAAGTGGAGGGCCACCCTGAAAAAAAAAAAAGAGCATAAATATTATTAAAAAAATAAAACATTTAAAAAAAAAAATGTTTTACCCGGTCAGAAATCGCTGTTGCTAGGCAGTCTTCCTAATCTGCCTTCTTCCTGCTCCTCGGTGATCTTCGGTCTTCTGGGTAATGGGGCGCACTGTGTTCTGGGAACTGTGTGTTCCCTAACACAGCGTGTCCCATTCACAAAGTGGCACGTGACTCGCGCATGCGCAGTAGGAAATGGGCAGTGAAGCCGCAAGGCTCCACTGCCTGTTTCCCTTAGTACGAATGGCGGCGCTGCGACCCGAGAGCCGAGGGACATGTCGGCCTCGGCGGCTGACAGCGCGGGCGCCCTGGAGAGGTAAGTCTCCTTATTAAAAGTCAGCAGCTACTTTTTTGTTAGCTGCTGACTTTTAAAAAAAAATTTTTATAGCTGAAACACCACTTTAAAGCCACAGTTTTCATTGTGCAACATTACAACCTTCTAGCCACCAGTGTCCTAACAACCAATGACATCATCAGTTGATAAGGATGTTGGGCACCTGCAAAGCACCCTTGTTTACCCCTCTAAGCACTGAGGTCTCATTAGCCGAGTGATGCTAAAAAACTTAGGGAGAAGAGAAACATTGGAATACTAGTCAGTACCAGCGTGCAAAGGTGTTTGCTTTGGAAGAGTAAATCACCTCTAATGTTGGGTGTCCTATGCATATGTTGCTGCATTATGTAAAACTATTAACCACTTACCAACCTCCCGCCACAGTTTTAGGTCGCTGTTTGAAGGAGGATATTGTTGTTATCTAGCTAGCTTCAACGGGCAGGCCGCTACAAGATAAAAGTGGTCTCCGCGGCCACAGCAGATTACCAAACAGGGTGAAAAGCCATCCTCTCATAGGAATAACCTCACGCATTTGCGCGTCTCTTTTTGTGAGCGACAGGCTTGTATCGCAGACTTCCCCACTCCGCCCGATTCTAGGGACCCCGGAGTTCTCCCCCGGGGTCACGGACCCAGCGTTCCGTTCCCTTAGGAAGTCTGGGACCTACCAGGCGTCCCACTTTTTTAAGGGGGGTAAATGGGCAACTACCACTGACCTAATGGACCCGGAGGGCCCGTATAAATTAGATTTTTGGAAAGCAACCCAGCTGACCCATTTTTTGAGGTCCCTGGCTCGCCCTGAGAGTTTCAACCGAAGTTTGACCTCCTATGAAGCTTATTGCTCGGAGGGAGGTGCCATGCCCCATCTGCCACATATCACATACTGATCGCGGCACCGGATGACAGTGGTCCGAGTTGTCTGGGGGCCTGGGAGAGAGATATGTGGTGCAGATTTTCGACAAACGCCAAAAACAAAATATCTTACATTTCACACACAAATCTTCCATCTGCTCAAGAACACAGGAGACTAACTTTAAAATTGTAACCAGATGGTATAATACCCCGGCGAAGCTGCACCGGATTTTTCAGACGTCATCAGACAGATGTTGGAGATGTCGGAGGGAAGAGGGTACGATTCTCCACGTCTTCTGGTCCTGCCCTCTTTTGGAGCGGTTCTGGAAGACGGTTGGGGAAACGATTTCAAAGTTTAATGATATTCCTGTTCCGGATGACCCTGCCTTTTTTCTCCTTCATGCCACGAATATTTCCCGCAAGAAATATCAAACTTCCTTGCTTCGGCATCTACTGGATGCCGCCAAAGCGTGCATCCCACTGAGATGGAAGAACACGCACCCACCGACAATTGGTATGTGGCTGAGAAGGGTAGAGGCATCAAGAAAATGGAAGATTTAATCCTGACGAACAGGGGACAGAACGAGAAATTCACTAAGACATGGTCAGGGTGGAACATATTTATATTCTCAAGGGAGGGCAGGGCCCTTCTGGATGGGGATGCCTCGAGTAGTTGAGGATATTCCCCGGGTATGAATCACTGACAGAACGCACATACCACCACGGAGAGCTTGGAGCCCGGCACATGGTGATCGATACAGGGGGGCTGTCCTGCCTCCGTGGACCCCACCCCCATCCTACACCCCCCCCTTTTTCTTCCCACCCCCCCTCCCCCTCTCTGTTTCACACCCTTCATCCCCCATCTTCCTGTGTCTAATTTCCTAGCTAATTCTTGTCTCCCTTTCTGACATTTCTCTCTGTTCTTTTTTAAGGGTTTGGGCTTGGAGAGAACGATAGAGTGTCCTCCACGCCCAAACTATCCTCTCTTTATATAAGTTTGAAAATCGGGGTGGGATTTATGGTGCTGACTAGTGCTTCTGGAATAATCTTGGTAAGGGCTTTTGGCCTTTACGGTACGGAACTGGAGACGCCATGACGGGACAGGCTCTTTATTGTGGAGCTATGGAGGGAATTGCTTAGACGGGGCCGAGATGTTGGATGTTCCTATTTCTCTGCTCCGTAGGTTAAAGTACCACATGTGCATGTTGTATAGCTCACCCGTTACCGCATTGATCTATTTGTATGCTTATTGGTTCACTGTACCATTTACATGTTTTGCTCCATATTTCCCTGCCCTTTGAATAAAGTATAAATTTGAAAAAAAAAAAGTGGTCTCCGTGGTGGATTCGGCGCAAGATCACTTTTATCGGTGGCAGGAGAGGGGCACCCTTCTCACCGCGATCCGGCGCCCTCCACCGCTTACCGGAGCCGTCGGCAGCGGCGGAGGCGATTGCGTCCTGTCTCCTGTTAGGTATGGAGACAAGTGAGGGGAAGATGGCCCCCACCCATCTCAATAACAATGCAGGGTGGAAGCGATGTCAAAATGTCACTTCCGCCCACAGCTCTTAAAGGGACTTTTTTTTTTATGATTTTTTGCATTTTACTGTAAATATGAGATCTGAGGTCTTTTTCACTCCAGATCTCATATTTAAGATGTCCTGTCATGCTTTTTTCTATTATAAGGGATGTTTACATTCCTTGTAATAGGAATAAAAAAAACTGTGTAAAAATAAAAAAATAAAAGGTAAGATTTTTTTTTATTTTAAACGACGAGCTTGCGCGCAAAAGCGAACACATACGTGAGTAGTGCCCGCATATGAAAACGGTGTTCAAACCACACATGTGAGGTATCGCCGCGATCAGTAGAGTGAGACCAATAATTCTAGCCCTAGAACTCCTCTGAAACTCAAAACATGCAACCTGTAGAATTTTTAAACTTCGCCTATGGAGATTTTTAAGGGTAAACGTTTGTCGCCATTCCATGAGCGGGCGCAATTTTGAAGCGTGACATGTTGGGTATCAATTTACTTTGCGTAACATTATCTTTCACAATATAAAAAAATTGGGCTAACTTTACTTTTGTCTTATTTTTTTATTCAAAAAAGTGTATTTTTTCCAAAAAAAGTGTGCTTGTAAGATCACTGCACAAATATGGTGTGACAGAAAGTAATGTAACGACCGCCATTTTATTCTCTAGGGTGTTAGAAAAAAAATTATAATGTTTGGGGGTTCTAAGTAATTTTCTAGCAAAAAAAAATGTTTTTAACTTGTAAACAACAAATCTCAGAAAGAGGCTCGGTCCTTAAGTGGTTAATTTTTCGTTTTTTACCTCTTAGAATGGGGTGCCTCAAGATTGGTTGAGAAACATTGATCTAAAGAAGACAGGGTATACTACAATGATCAGCCATAACTTTATGACCACTGACAGGTTAAGTGAATAACATTGATTACCGTATTTATTGGCGTATAAGATGCACCTTAATTTTAAGAGGGAAGATTCAGGGAAAAAAAAAAACATTTGAAATTATTATTATTATTATTATTATTATACAGGATTTATATAGCGCCGACAGTTTAGGCGGCGCTTTACAGCATTAGGGCACACATTACAATACAATTCAATACAGGGGGAATTAGAGGGTCCTGCTCCTTAGAGCTTACAATCTAGGAGGGAGGTTCAAGTTATACAAAAGGGTTAGCTGTGAGGGATGAGCTAATGGAGAAAATGGTGCAGTTGTTAGATGGAGGCAGGATAGGCTTCTCTGAAGAGGAAAGTTTTCAGGGATTGCCTAAAAGTGGATACATTTGGAGACAGTCTGACAGATTGGGTTAGCGAATTCCAGAGGATGGGCGAGGCTCGGGAGAAGTCCTGGAGGAGGATATGGGAGGAGGTGATGAGGGAGCTAGAGAGCAGGAGGTCTTGGGAGGAACGAAGAGGGCGATTAGGTTGGTATTTTGAGACTAGGTTAGTTGTGTAGCTGGGGGCAGAGTTGTGGATGGCTTTGTAAGTTATTGTTAGTATTTTGAATAGAATTTGTTGGACAAGTGGCAGCCAATGGAGGGATTAGCAGAGACTGTACGGTTTGTAAGGTGGATGAGTCTGGCAGCAGCATTCATGATGGACTGAAGGGGGGATAGTCTATTTAAAGGTAAGCCAATGAGGAGGGAATTGCAGTAGTCAAGGCGAGAGATAACCAGGGAGTGAATCAGGGGCTTTGTGGTTTCATTGGTTAGAAAGGGATGTCATTTAGAGGTGTTGCAGAGGTTGAGGCGGCAAGCTTTGGAAAGTGATTGGATGTGGGGCCGAAAGGAGAGTTCAGAGTACAGGATAACACCTAGCACGCTGACATGTGGGGATGGGTGGATGGTTGTGCCATTGATCTTGGCATATAAGTCAGGGAAAGAGGTATGTGGGAGAGGAAGTATTATAAGTTTGGTTTTGGACAAGTTGAGTTTGAGGAAGTGGTGTGACATCCATACAGATATGTCTGTTAGTAAGTTAGAGATGCGTGAGGAGACTGATGGAGTGAGCTAAGGGGTAGAGAGATAGATTTGTGTGTCGTCCGCTTAGAAATGATATTGAAAGCCGTGAGAGGCTATCAGCTGACCCAGGGAAGAGGTGTAGATTGAAAATAAAAAAAGTCCAAGAACAGAACCTTGGGGGACCCTGACGGAGAAGGGAAGAGAAGTGGAGGAAGTAGAATTGTAAGTGACGCTGAAGGTGCGTTTGGATAGGTAGGATAAGAGCCACTGAAGAGCACAGTCACGGAGACCAAGAATCAAGAACTTTGAACCAAAATAAGGGTCAAAGCCTATTAATGCCGCCTGATCAGTGCCCAACTGCAGCCTCACCATTGTCCAGAAAAGCAGCCTGATCAGTGCCCATCTGCAACCTCGCCATTGCCCAGTAATGCAGCCTGATCAGTACCCATCTGCAGCCTCACCATTGCCCATCATTGCAGCCTGATCAGTGCCCATCTGCAGCCTCGCCATTGCCCATCATTACAGCCTGATCAGTGCCCATCTGCAGCCTTGCCATTGTCCATCATTGCAGCCTGATCAGCGCCCATCTACAGCCTCACCATTGCCCATTAATGCAGCCTGATCAGTGCCCATCTGCAGCCTCACTATTGCCCATTAATGCAGACTGATCAGTGCCCATCTGCAGCCTTGCCATTGCCCATCATTGCAGCCTCATCAGTACCCATCTGCAGCCTCACCATTGCCCATCATTGCAGCCTTATCAGTACCCATCTGCAGCCTCGCCATTGCCCTTCATTGCAGCCTGATCAGTGCCCATCTGCAGACTCACCATTGCTGATTAATGCAGCTTGATCAGTGTCCATCTGCAGCCTCGCCATTTCCCATGATTGCAGCCTGATCAGTGCCCATTAATGCAGCCTTGCCGTTGGCCATTATTGCAGCCTTACCATCTCCTGTTTACTCAGCGCTCGTAGTCACACGCAGTACCGCTTTCTGGACAGCTCATATGATAGACAAAACACTGGTCCAATGCCGGGACATGTGACGTCTATCCTAGGAGCTGGTCCAGAAGGCGGCACTGTGTATGACTGCAAGCTCCGAGTAAACAGAAAACCTCTGTGTAATCTGGCAGAGCTCGCCCCTCCCCTTCCTCCTTCCTTAATTTCCAACAGAAAAAGTATTTTCATTGGATATTCCGATGGTGTGTGGGCCTCATCTGACTTTTTTTTTTGAAAATTCTGATGGACCTAGAAATAGAACATGTTATAAATATTTCCAATGGAACCAATTCCTATCTGGAAATCCGCTCGTCTGTATGCTGTTCCGATGGACCAAAAACGACGCATGCTCTGAAGAAAGTACGAGAGGGCAGCTATTGGCTACTGGCTATTGAACTTCCTTTTTCTAGTCCTGTCATACGTGTTGTACGTCACCGCGTTCTTGACGATCGGACTTTGGTGTGATCGTGTGTAGGCAAGACAGTTTCAGCAGAACACCGTCGGAAAAACCGTGTACACGGCATTAGTGCCCTATTTGTAAACCACAATATCGCAGTCCCGCTATGAGTCACTTATTGCTGCCATTACTAGTAAAAAAATAAAAATATGTCCCCGGATTTCATTTTAAAAATCTGGTCACCTTACTCATGAGACCACAGGACATGGTTCCAGTAATCCATGTGTTTGTCTGCTTGTCTTCAACACACTGTTTGCCGGCTTTCTTGTGCATCATCTTTAAAAATGGCTTCCTTCTGGGATGACAACCATGCTGACCAATTTGATGCAGTGTGCGGCGTATGGTCTGAGCACTGACAGGCTGACCCCCCACCCCTTCAACCTTTGCAGCAATGCTGGCAGCACTCATATGTCCATTTTCCAAAGACAACCTCTGTATATGACACTGAGCACGTGCACTCAACTTCTTTGGTCGACCATGGCGAGGCCTGTTCTGAGTGGAATCTGTCCTGTTAAACCGCTGTATTGTCTTGGCCACCGTGCTGCAGCTCAGTTTCAGGGTCTTGGCAATCTTATAGCCTAGGCCATCTTTTTGTAGAACAACAATTCTTAATTTCGGATCCTCAGAGAGTTCTTTGCAATAAGGGGCCATGTTGAATTTCCAGCGGCCATTATGAGAGAGTGAGAGCGATAACACCAATTTTAACATACCTGCTCCCCATTCACACCTGAGACCTTGTGACACTAACAAGTCACATGACACCAGGGAGGGAAATGGCTAATTGGTCCAACTTGGACATTTTCACTTAGGGGTGTACTCACTTTTGTTGCTGTGTGGCGAGTTATTTTGAGGGGACAACTGTACACTGTTATACAAGCTGTACACTCATTACATTACATTGCAGCAAAGTGTAATTTCTTCAGTGTTGTCACATGAAAAGATAGAATAAAATATTTACAAAAATGTGAGGGGTGTACTCACTTTTGTGAGATACTGTATGTGCATGAGCCCAGAGCTGGACTTGCTAAGCATGTCCTTGTGCCCATAATGCTTGTTATGCCCCATTCTGGTTTGTGAGGTGTAATGAGGAGTCCTATCAGTGCTGAGAGCCTACACCCGGGGAATGTATTCCTTACCTCTTGCTGCTCATCTTATACACAAGATTTAGTACTTATGGTGTGGAAGAGGAAGGGGCATCCATGAGGTATCTGGGACATTTTCTTATAAAGGAAACAGTGAACCCGAATCTGCCTGCAGCACCACCTTCCAGAGAATGGGGTGAAGTATATACTTGTGCTGTGTACTTGTGTGGGGAACTGGTTGTCTCTATACACTGTATCACCCCCTAGTATTTGTTGGGTGACCGGGTCAGTGGGACTTTACCTCCTGAATGCATTCGTGAAGCAATAATTGTGCTCTACTGCTTTGTTTCACAAAGCTAGTATGGGAGTATGTGAGGTATAATTTGCCTCAGAAGTTAAAGCAGAGTAATAACACTGATCTGCTGAGGGCTCCCCCTAGTGTCTAAACTGAAAAATGCACTAAGATGTGTTGGGCCCCTTTCACATGAAGTCTGTCTGCACAGCAGGGAATCCATCAGCTAATCCCCACTTAGCAGGCAGGTGGCTGGTCCATGTCCGCTCCGCTTACACAGACATAGCCTGCTCTATGACCCCTTTCACACTGGGGCGCTTTGCAGGTGCTACAGCGCTAAAAATATCGGCTGCAAAGCACCCTGAAACAGCTGCTGCTGTGTCTCCAGTGTGAAAGTCCCGAGGTCTTTCAGACTGGAGCGGTGCGCTTGCAGGACATTAAAAAAAAAAAAAACTCCTGCTAGCAGCATCTTTGGAGCAGTGAAGGAGCAGCTCCTGCCTATTTAAATCAATGGGGCAGCGTGGCTAAAGCGCCGGCACTTTGCAGGGGGTTTTAACCCTTTTTCGTCCGCTAGCGGGGGTTAAAATGTCCTGCTAGTGGCCGAATAGCGTCGCTAAAACTACGGTAAAGCGGTGCTAAAAAATAGCGCAGTTTTACCACCCGGCGCCCGCACCGCATCAGTGTGAAAGGGGCTTGTGGGCGGTCAAATGTAAACGGACCGACAATCTGTCTAACCCGACTGTTATCTGATCCGCCAGATGGACGGGAAACAGATCCCGCCTGTTTTTAGCGGATGCCCATAGAGCAGACTGGAGGGTCCAATTGGGTCCGCCCGATAAATTGACAGGTGGCCCCGATTGGTCCTCTCGTGTGAACAGAGTCTTAAAATACCCTACCTATTTTCTGGATGAAATGTCAGAGATCCCGACAAAAAAAAAATCGCCAAATGTGTGCTCAAAAATAAGCCACAAAAATAAACACATGGCAAAAAGTCCCATCTTTCATGTGTGAAACCCAACGTAATATTGTTCTATAATTATCCACTTAAGCCCCGGACCAATTTGCAGCCAAAGGACCAGGCCCCTTTTTGCGATTCAGCACTGCATCGCTTTAACTGACAATTGCACACGTGCGACGTGGCTCCCAAACAAAATTGGCGTCCTTTTTTCTCCCACAAATAGAGCTTTCTTTTGGCCGTATTTTATCACCTCTGCGGTTTTTATTTTTTGCGCTATAAACAAAAATAGAGCGACAATTTTGAAAAAAAATCAATATTTTTTACTTTTTGCTATAATAAATATCCCCCAAAAATATGTAAAAAAAACTTTTTTTTCCCTCAGTTTTGGCCGATACGTATTCTTAGGCCCCTTTCACACATGCGGACGATATGTCCGTATTTCATCCATCCGTTTGCGGATGAAATACGGACATACATTCATCCCTATGGGATAGCGGGTGTCTGCGGATGAACATCCGCAGACACCCGATTTCGTCCGCCTCCGCAACAGTCCGATTCTGCAAACGGAGGAAAATCCTATTTTTCTATCCGTCTGCAGAGCGGATCGGATGAACACAGACAGACGGTCCGTGCTCGTCCGATCCCCATAGAGGAGAGCGGAGAGCTGACAGGGCGGTCCCCGCACAGTGTGCGGAGACCGCCCTGTCCGCAGCCGGCTCAGCGGGGACAACGGAGCGATCCCCGCTGAGCGAGCGGATCTTCACGGGGCGGATCATTACTGATCTGCCCCGTGTGAAAGAGGCCTTATACATATTTTTGGTAAAAAAAAAATCCCAATTAGCGATTATTGATTGGTTTGCGCAAAAGTTATAGCATTTACAAAATAATTTTTACTAGTAATGGCGGCGATCAGCGATTTTTACTGTGACTGCGACAATATGGCGGACACATCGGACATTTTTGGGACCATTGTCATTTATACAGCAATCAATGCTATTTAAATGCATTGATTCCTGTGTAAATGACACTGGCAGTGAAGGCGTTAACCACTAGGGGGCAGTGTAGTGTTATGTAGGACGTTATGTGTGTTTTTTTATTGTAGGGGGGCATGGCCTGGCATGTGACGTCACTGATCGTCCTTCCCTATAAAAGGGAAGAGACGATCGGTGACAGCCACACAGGGAAGCACAGGGAGAGGTTTGTTTACACAGACCTCTCCTCGTTCTTCAGCTCTGTGACCCGATCGCGGGACACCAGCGGCGATCGGGTCTGCTGGTCCCGCAGCCACGGTCACGGAGCACAGGGACGGCGGCGCGCTTCCGACCCACGGCTGGGCACTTAAAGAATCACGTACCGGTACCATGATTGTGCCCAGCTGTGCCATTCTGCCGATGTATATCGGCGTGAGGCGGTCCTTAAGTGGTTAAATTAATATATATATATATATATATATATATATATATATATATATATATATATATATATATATATATACATACACATACATATATATATATATATATATATATATATATATATATATAATGAATGTAACAAGCAATTCAAGCATTTGCCCATCCTTCACAGATTCTATAATGCCTTATTTTCCAGATTGGAGTATTCCAGGAAAATTATCACATTATGGGCACTAGATGGTGCTGATGACCATAGAAAATCAACGTATTAAAGTGATACTAAAGTCTCGTTTTTTCTTTTTTTTTCTTTAAACAAACAAACATGTTAAACTTACCTGCTCTGTGCAGTGAAGGGGGAGTGTTGGAGGAGGGACATTAAATGTTAAAGCGGGAGTCCGCCAGGACTCCGCGTTTTTTTTTTAAAGTCAGCAGCTACAAATACTGCAGCTGCTGACTTTTAAAATAGTGACACTTACCTGTCCAGCGCGCCCGCGATGTCGGCACCCGAAGCCGATCTCTAGATCGACACTCGAGTGCTGCCGCCGCCATCTTGGGTATGGGAATCAGGAAATGGAGCCTTTCGGCTTCATTTCCCGGTTCCCTACTGCGCATGCGCGAGCCGCGCTGCGCAATGAGGACGGTCCCCGCTGCCTCTGGGATCTGTGTGTTTCCCAGCAGGCAGCGGGGCACTTGCGGAAGGGGGCGGGCACTTGCGGAAAGGGGCGTAATGTACGCCCCTTTCTGCAGAGAGCTAGCCCGGAAGTGGGTGCAGTTACCTGGATTATCCAGGTAACTGCACCCCCCTCCCCCCTGAAAGGTGCCAATTGTGGCGCCGGAGGGGGGGAGGAATCCGATGAGCGGAAGGTCCATTTTAGGGTGGACCTCCGCTTTAAGCTTATTTTGTTGTAAAAGTTATTAAGAAAAGATGCTGTTTGTGGTAGAATGTATTTTATACTCTTCCTTAAGGCTAGGTTCACACCGTAGCGATGCGGGAACGCCGCGAATCCGCAGCATTTTCCCGCATCGCATGCCTCCCGCCGGCAGTTCACACTGCCCTATGCGGACTGCTGGGAGTGTCAATGAAATCTTAATGACACCCCCAGATCCGTCCGCATATCGCAGTGCGATCTGCACACTCGGACAGGAATCGGATCGCATGATGTGAACACCCATGCGATCCGATTCTGCTGCGGACCAAAAAAAGGGTCCCGTGCGAGTTTGCGGCGGGTGCGATGCGAATTCAGCCATACTATCTGTATGGCTGAACTCGCATCGCTACAGAGATCGGATGTGATTTGCACTGCAGTGTGGTGCGAATCACATCCGGATCTCCCACCCGCAGCAGTGTGAACCCAGCCTAAAGAAAAAAAAAATTTAAACAAAGAATAAAAAAAAAAGAAAGATTGAGTTTAAGGCTGGGTTCACACTGCTGCGGCTACGAGAACCGGATATGATTCGCACCGCACTGCAGTGCAAATCACATCCGATCTCTGTGCGATGTGAGTTCAGCCATACAGATAGTATGGCTGAATTCGCATCGCACCCACCCCAAACTCGCACAGGACTCTTTTTTTGGTCCGCAGCAGAATCGGATCGCATGGGTGTTCACACAATGCGATCCGATTCCTGTCCGAGTTTGCAGATCGCACTGCGATATGTGAACTGATCTGGGGGTGTCATTAACGTTTCACTGACACTCCCAGCAGTTCGCATAGGGCAGTGTGAACTGCCGCCAGGAGGCATGCGATGCGGGAACCCGCCGCGGATTAGCGGCGTTCCTGCATCGCTGCAATGTGAACCTAGCCTAAGGCTGGGTTCACACTGAAGCGATGCGGGAACGCCGAATCCGCGGCAGGTTCCCGCATCGCATGCCTCCTGGCGGCAGTTCACACTGCCCTATGCGAACTGCTGGGAGTGTCAGTGAACCGTTAATGACACCCCCAGATCAGTTCGCATATCGCAGTGCGATCTGCAAACTCGGACAGGAATCGGATCGCATGGTGTGAACACCCATGCGATCCGATTCTGCTGCGGACCAAAAAAAGGGTCATGTGCGAGTTTGTGGCGGGTGCGATGCGAATTCAGCCACACTAAGGCCGGGTTCACACCGCTGCGATGCGGGAACGCCGCGAATCCGCGGCATTTTCCCGCATCGCACGACTCCCGCCGGCAGTTCACACTGCCCTATGCGAACGGCTGGGAGTGTCAATGATATGTTAATGACACCCCCAGATCCGATCGCATATCGCAGTGCGATCTGCCGACTCGCACAAGAATCGGATCGCATGGTGTGAACGCCCATGCGATCCGATTCTGTTGCGGACGAAAAAAAGGGTCCCGTGCGAGTTTGCTGCGGGACCGCTGCGAGTTCAGCCATACTATCTGTATGGCTGAACTCGCATCGCTACGGAGATCGGATGTGATTTGCGGTGCGAATCACATCCGGATCTCCCCCCGCAGCAGTGTGAACCCAGCCTAACTGTATGGCTGAACTCGCATCGCACAGAGATCGGATGTGATTTGCACTGCAGTGCGAATCACATCCGGTTCTCCTAGCCGCAGCAGTGTGAACCCAGCCAAAGGGTCACCAATGTTTGCCCTGCACAAAATCGCGGTAAAAAACGCAGCGAATCGCGGTAAAAAAACGCCGCAAAATCGCATGATTTTCAACGCTAGGCTCAGGTGTGATGCAGCGGAGACCGCCGAAAGCTGAAAATTCGTCTGGTCAGGAGGGGTGAAGTGCCCAGTTGTCAAGTGGTTAAAATCCTGTTTCCTGGCATGGATCTGCGGACTGGCGACACAACGAACAGCAGCATGAAAACACTCAGGACTTTTTATTCTGACTTTTCTTTTATTCCTTTTATCAAGCTCTCCATTCTGGCTGCTCTCCCCGGCCATAACCCCGCCCATGACCCCGCCTCTCCAGCTCTCTTAGTCACATGGTCATGACATCAGTGACGTTCATACACCATCAAAGATTTAATAGGGAGCAGCGTGCTGTGCCCACGTGTGTCATCCTGTGTGAGGAAAGAAGATGGCAGAGCTAGGTGAGTGGAGGTGGCAAGTCTCCTGTTGTCATGGTTTGTGTTGTAGTGTCCTCCCTCGCCTTCTTTTCTGCCTTGTACCATCGGCCCGCGTATACCGCTGGGTACATGCATGGCACCTTTCTGAGCTGCCACTACCTCCTCTGTAATCACATACCAGCCTGCCCCTGAATCCGGTGTATGACCAGCTCAAGTTCTGCTGGAATTCCTCTTACCTTTCAAGTTGTGAGATGAACTGACCATGAATGTTATAATGGGGGAGATTTTACTAAAACTGCTGCAGCTGTGCATAGTAACCAATCGGCTTCTAGGTTCAACTTTTTCTAATAAGCCTTGAGTAAAACCTGGAAGCTGATTGGTTACTATGCACAGTGGCATCAGTTGCTGTGTGCTAAAATCTGTGCATTCTACCAGATGTGCAGAAATCAAAAGTGTATGTATATGTGTGTGTGTGTGTGTGTGTGTGTGTGTGTGTGTGTGTGTGTGTGTGTGTGTGTGTGTGTGTGTTCCATACAATTCATGAGCAATTGGAGGAGATTGTATGAAATGTTTGTGGGAACCTCTTTGCGATTCCTTTTTAGGCTGGGTTCACACCACAGCGATGTGGGAACGCCGCAAATCCGCGGCGTTTTCTGGCATTGCTTGACTCCCGCCGGCAGTTCACACTGCCCTATGCGAACGGCTGGGAGTGTCACTGAAATGTTAATGACACCCCCAGATCCGTCCGCATATCGCAGTGCGATCTGCAGACTCGCCATGCGATCCGATTCTGCTGCGGACCAAAAAAAGGGTCCCGTGCGAGTTTGCTGCGGGAGCGATGCGAATTCAGCCATACTATCTGTATGGCTGAACTCGCATCGCTACGGAGATCGGATGTGATTTGCACTGTAGTGCGGTGCGAATCACATCCGGATCTCCCCCCGCAGCAGTGTGAACCCAGCCTAAGAGCAGATGCTTTTGTTCAGCGATGTGTGTTCACTAAAGATGAGCTCTGGTGTGTTCGCTTTCTCCGCATGCAGAGCCCGCCAGGAAGTTGGTGCAGTGCTGCGCTAATCACAGGCAGTGAGATATTGCCCTGATGCGCGGCTGCAGAGATCGGGAAATGTATCGCTGCCTGTGATTAGCACAGCGCCGACTTCCTGACGGGCTCTGCATGTGGAGTGTGCGAACATGATGGAGCTCATCCCTACTGTTCGCACCTGAGCGTTCCGTCACTTTTCTGGGAAAAGTACATGAGCTTCTTTGGGGCAGAGTTGTGTGTTTTGAACAAATGCAAGAATATGACCTTTACACACTAGAGAGGAGTTGTACACGTGACCAGATTTTGGGACGCCCGAACGTCTGTCTTTTTTTTTTTTTTTTTTTTTGTTACATGCTAGTCTCATGTCGAAACTAAAGCGGTTACTCACAATACAGAAATTTTCATATGACGAAATGCATGGTCAAAAGTGATGTGTCGCTTTTGGATGTGTTCTTTTGTTTCTGAGCATGCATAGTCTTGCTGTTAAGATTTTTAATTTTTTTTTTTTTTCTTATGAAAATCAGACGTTAAGTTCACATCCGACAAAAATGTTAGTCTGCCCATCCAACTTTTGTTAGGCGAAATTGCCGTATGTATTTTTGCACCCCCCCCCCCCCCACTTTTATTTTGTATTGTATGTGTGTGTATATACAAGCCTTAAAGAGGAGCTGCACCAAAAAAAAAATATATATATTAAAAGCCAGCAGCTACTAATATTGCAGCTGCTGACTTTTAATAATATCACACTTACCTGTCCCAGGTTCCAGCGATGTCGGCGGCAGATAACGAGCGATTGCTCGTCTCGCTGCAGCCACCGCCGCCATCCTCTGTCAGGGAATCGGGAAGTGAAGCATGAGGGCTTCACTGCCCGGTTCCCTACTGCGCATGCGCGAGTTGCGCTGCGCTTCTCTTATGGTCCCCCGCTGTGTCTCTGGGAACTGTGTGTTTCCCAGAACACAATGGGGGGGGGGGGCGGAGCCATGCGGGGGTGGGCGGAGCCATGCGGCGGTCTGGCTGGAAGTGGGTGCAGATACCTGGATTATCCAGGTAACTGCACCCCCCCTCCCCCCCCCCCCCCGAAAAGGTGCCGATTGTGGCACCGGAGGGGGGGAGGGATAATACTAGCGGAACTTCCCCTTTAGGGTGAAGAACCGCTTTAAGGGTAATTTCACCTGCTGGTGCTGATGCATGGGTGCAGTGTTCCCATATACGTTTTAGATTCTTTTCTGAAAGAGCACCAAAGTGCTGCGGGTACACTTTGAGCAAAAAAAAATGCATCTCTAGTCTTATGCTGGCCACACACTATACGAAAAATCAGATGAAATTTGGTCATTAGACCGTTGTTGTTTTCGGCCAGTTAATGGACACAAAATCAATAATTGTTTGGATGTTTTTGAGCCGAAAAAATGAAGGACAAATTTTCTGCCGAACAAAGGATAAATTGAAAGGTCGATGTGTTTCCCGTCTGACCTGTCTGCACTAGGTATATATAAAAAAGAAAAAAATCAAACATAACATTTTATTTATGTCCACTGAATGATTTATTGGTCATTACGTGATGGCAGCATCGTTTTGCACTCACAGTCGAACATTTGTTTTTCGAAATTGGGTTCGCCCAATTTTTCGTATAGTGTATGGGCCAGCATTAGTCTATTTACCCACTCCTTTTTTTTTTTTTTTTTCTTTGCATGAAATCTGCACCATAGTCAAGCTGCAGCACAACAGCACGATGCTGCCCTAAGGGTTGGTTCCCACCACAAAAATGCACTCCAGACTTGTTCTGGATGTGTTTCTGCATGCAAGTTTTTGGTGTCTTCCAATGCATTCTAGGAGCTCCCCCAACCCCCCCCCCCTTTTTTTTTTTTTTTTTGTTCTGGTGTGGATTTAATGTGTTCCAGTGCCTTTTTATGCATTGTACTGAGCTCTGGAAAAATGCAGCTTGTTGTATTCTATCTCTCTCATCGGCTTATTACACAGGAGATTGTAACGCTCGAACGGAGGCGGTACTGAAATGCAGGGAGGAAGGTGCGTGCCGTTAGACCCAACTGATTGATAACGAAAATCATTGTCAACGGTTTTTATTATCGATTTATTGTTTTAGCCCTGGTTTGGAAGACGAGCGGCCAGAAAATGTAATCGGGTACTCATCGTTGCAGACAACTGTGACAGCGCTGGAGCGTGAAACGCGCTGCCAAGGCAACATTAATATAGCTTCTTGGACTAGTCACCATGTCCCATTTATCACTATTCTTTGGGAAATCCACCTTTTGGCAAACATTGGGAGCTCAGACTACCCAGCAGTGTGTCTTGCATTCCCACAGTAGCGGCTAAAACATTGGAGGATACCGCAGGTGTAGGAGTGATCATCGACTGACACATCAGTATTGGTGCAGTATCGGACTACCTGGGAGGTGGAGGAGTCATTCAACAGCTAACCCATCTCGGTGCTGCTGGGCTTCCCCTTTCCCAAGTCAGTGTCTCAGTAGGTCTGACGTCACTGACTCTTGTGTGATGGAGCTCCAGTCCATCCTCCCCGCTACACAAGGTTGCAGTGTCTAGTGCTCTACGCGCTGGGTCCCTTTCTACATGCTGTTGAGTAGTTTCCCCTGGGGTCACAGCTCAATCCAGCAGGGACTCGGAGGCTGCCTTTTTATTTTTTTGTTGATCGATCCACCTTCCTTGTCCCTCTTTCTTTATTCTGGGAGACCGGTTCTGCTGGGAAATTCAAATTAACATGGCTCCTTGTTGCTTAGTGGATGGCTAGTGACCATGTAGGCTTCTTTCATTTATATTTTATTCTGTGCATGAACAGGCCTTTTTTCAGCAGCTGCTACTTTGATTCAACTGATACATTATTCAACATAATAATTTTTCATGCTTTGCAGACTGTTTTTTATTTTTTTATTTTTTTTTGCACCAGCTTGAACTGCACTTATGGGACTCGCCATGTTACCATGTGTTACTGCAGTGCTGAATGTACATCCAGGATGTACACGAAGCACACTTTTTTTTTTTTTGTAATGGGATTGTCGGAATTAAAACTAAGTGCTCATGCACACGGACGTTTTAAAAAACTGGCTGCAAAGCTAGCTCCGATGCCTGGAAAAATCGTCGTTAAAAACAAGATTTTTACCGCGTTTTGCATTGGCGTTTTTGCGCGTTTTTGTGCGTTTTTTAGCGTTAAGTAGCGTTTTTTAAGAAACACATCTCTTGGCTATAGCACTCAGAAAACAAAGAAAATATGCTGCGCGTTTATGCGCGTTTTTGCGCGTTTTCCCGCGATTCGCGTTTTTACAGCTCTAGCTCCACGCCACGGAACGCACTGGTCCTGGGTTTTTTTTACAGCTTAAAAACGTCTATGCCATTTGCAGCTCAAAAACGCCTAGGTGGGCATGAAGCCATAGACTAACATGGACAGCCGTTTTTAAGCTGCAAAAAAAGCTCAAAAAAGTGGCTGTAAAAACGTCCGTGTGCATGAGGCCTAAAACTAAACACGATTATTCACAGATTCAATTGTTTTCAAATCATCCATTGCCTGAACATGGCCAATCAACACAACAGGGAAAAGTATATGGTAGGGGGCTTCCCTCCTGGATAAATCAAAACTTGCATTCTTAGAAGACATCTGGCATAATGAGCTATCTGTACAATCTCCTTGTAAAGAATCTTGTAAGGATAGAATTGTGAGACTCTTGCTCTGATGCTATGCTTGTTGATACAGGAAATGGAACTGAAGGCCCCATGACTTTGGCTATAATTTAGTTATAAACCTGTATGCTATACTGTATCATATGACTGCACAGATATGGCTTTGTGGTTTGAAATGGTCATGTGTTCTTGGGGGTCATCAAGGACAATTTTAGAGTATTAACCCTTTGAGGACCATAAGATTACCGTCAACAATATAAAAATATTTTTTTCCCTTTAAGAATGTATTTGAACAATAAATTAAACCATTTCCACCCTTGTGTCATTTTGGGGGGAGGAATTATGATCCAATAACATCTGACTATTTTAGGTTACTTTTTATGGAAAAGAAGCAATTTTTATTTTCGTACAGTTTTGGAAGTTTGTACATGTCAGTTGCTGTGACTAAGCCCTTTCATGAAATAACTGGCAAAAAGCTAGATCCACTTGTTAAGAACTAATATTTTGACTCAAACAAAAAAAATATTTAAGTTTTTAATCAGTTGATACAGACAATTAAAAACGTGGGATAAATACGTCCCTTGGTCCTCAAAGGTTAAGGACACGGAGCTCCATAAAACACCAATTCTTTACAGGTGCACCATGCTCCATAGCAAAGCATAAGTCTCACATCCATTACAATAGATGTATCATGTCTGCATTGAGAAATGCATACATGCTGCACATCCATCAACCACAGCTTTTATGACCACCCACCTAATATTGAATAGGTCCCTCTTTTACAGCCAAAACAGCTATGACTGGTTGAGGCATGGATGCCTCTAGCCTGCCAAAGGTATGCTGTGGTATTTGGCACCAAGCCCTCAGTAGCAGATCCTTTTTAAGTCTGTAAATTGCAAGATGGGCCTTTCATGGATTGGATTTGGTTTTTATTCTAATCTAGCACATCCCACAGATACTTGATTTGGATTGAAATCTGGAGGATTGCAGGTCAAGTCAACACCTCAAACGCCTTGTCTTTCTCAAACCATTCTTGAGCCATTTTTGCAGTGTACATTATCTTGCTGAAAGAGGCCACTGCCATCAGGAAATACAGCTTCCAATGAGGGGTGTAATTGGTCAGCGCAATGTTTAGGTATGTGGTACGCTTCAAAGTAACATCCAAATGAATGGAACACTTTTTTTTTTTTTTTTCATCTTTTTTAACGTAACATCAAGGACCACATGTTTACTTGCTGCCTAATCTATCCTTCACTTAACTTGTTAGTGGTTATAAAGCTCTGTCCGATATGTTGCGGATAAGCCGCGATCACGCGCCTGGGGGGGGGGGGGGGGTGCATAGCGTGACGACCGGTGGTGCGGTGTGTCAGTCTAATGCACCGATCTCGGTACCATGTGATCAGACTCGGGGGGGGGGGGGGGGGGGGGTGGGGGGTCTGTGCTGATGGTTTCAGTGCTGATGGTTTCAGTGTAGCCCAGCCAGGACCACTAAGGATGCCCACAAAGGACACTCACCACCAGGTATGCCACCCTGGACCACCAGGGAGATGCCAATTGGTGCCCATCAGCAATACATGCCAGTGCCATCAGTGGTGCTGATCGGTGCTGCCTTATAAGTGAAGGAGAAGACAAACTTATTTACAAAATTTTATAACCGAAACAATTTTTTTTTTTTTTTTCTGTTTGCTGGTTTTAGTGTGTGTGTTTGTTTGGGGGGAGAAGAGTGCACTTCACCACAGACAACCCCCTTACCCTATACTTTACCTGGCACAATCTCAATGCAGTGCTAGTAAGGAGGAGTTGGGGCCAAGCTGTGCTATGTGTGCCTATGGACACAGAGCTAGTTCAGGAGCGAGTCTGCAGGAGTGCCCCCAAAGCAAGCTGCTTGCTGTGTTGGGCACTTGGCAGGTGGAAGAATGCCAGTGGGGAACCTGAGACGTATCTGGGCTGCTTTGTGTAAAACCATGGCACAGAGCAGGTAAGTATGATGTGTATGTCGAAAACCACAAAAACGTGGGTTTACAATCACTTTAACAGTGCCCTCTCCCCGGCCTGCTGTCTGCTGAAAAAATGGTCCACAGGAGTGCAGAAAGGGTTTGCATAAAGTGGGGTATTTGGTTTTGGGGTGTGTGGGGTGTTTTTTTATTTTAATTTTTTTCCTTCTCCAATATAACCTGTTGATTGCAACATTTTTTTCAGTTTATCAGACTCTAAATGACCTGCTCTTTCATTATGAGGAAATCCTAAAGCAGGATAAATTGGGCATTTTTCACCAACCTTTTATTAAAATGTCCTGTTTGTATGTTAGTCTAAAAAAATAAATAAAAAAAATGATTTTTTTTTTTTTATTTCCAGCTCTTTTTAGCGTCTCTGATAAGACTGGTCTTGTGGAGTTTGCACAGAAGTTGAGTTCTCTTGGACTGTCCTTGGTGGCTTCTGGTGGAACTGCAAAAGCTCTTCGTGATGCTGGGCTCATAGTGAGGTATAAACTACATTTTATATTTATTAACCTTAAAACACTAAAGATTATTTTTTAAAAAACAGGCAGTCTGAGATTTGCTTGGTCAATTGCAAGGACTGTTGGTTGGCCCGTCTCTATTTTTGCTAAGGCTGCATTCACACCTGAATGTTTTCAGCTCATAACAGCCTGAAAAATGCCCAACAAGCAAAATCCCATTCATTTCAATGGCACCTGTTCACATGTGAGCGTTTTCACCTGAAGCAAAACGCCTTAAGCGCAAACAAGAACTTGAGCCTCTTTGGGGCAGATTACAGGTGTTTTCAGCTTTTTACATCGGTGACCTGTATAAAAATGTACTAAAAAATTGTGGCAAAATTTGAAATGCTCAGGTATGAATGCAGCCTAAAGGTGCACGTTGTGCCTTTTTTAGAGGGGGGGAATTCCCAGATTTTGAATTAAAGGAGAGGGAAATTTCAAAGGAAACGTAAATACTGAGACAAATTCTTAGTAAACACCCCAAAAGAATTTAGAGCCAGTCAATAGTACTACTCTAATCTCGCTTTTTTTAGGATATGCTCTTCGTAACAAAGCTTCTGTAGCATCTGAAAAGGAATTTCATGTAAATAACTTGATAAACGTATATAAAGTCCGTATGCAGTGCTAGGGCTAAGAAGTAGTTGAAAGGACGGTGAAATTACTTAACCACTTTCAGACCGGACCAATTTGCTGGTCAAAGACCAGACCACTTTTTGCGATTCGGCACTGCGTTACTTTAACTGACAATTGCGCGGTCGTGCGACGTGGCTCCCAAACAAAATTGACGTCCCTTTTTTTTCCCACAAATAGAGCTTTCTTTTGGTGGTATTTGATCACCCCTGCGGTTTTTATTTTTTTGCGCTATAAACAAAAATAGAGCGATAATTTTGAAAAAAACGCATTATTTTTTTACTTTTTGTAATAATAAATATCCCCCAAAAATATATAAAAAAACATTTTTTTTCCCTCAGTTTAGGCCGATACGTATTCTTCTACTTATTTTTGGTAAAAAAAATCACAATAAGCGATTATTGATTGGTTTGCGCAAAAGTTATAGCGTTTACAAAATAGGGATAGTTTTATAGCATTTTTATTAATATTTTTTTATAAATTTTTTTACTAGTAATGGCGGCGATCTGCGATTTTTTTATTGTGACTGCGACATTGTGGGGGACCCATCGGACATTTTTGGGACCATTGTCATTTATACAGTAATCACTGCTATATAAATGCAGTGATTCCTGTGTAAATGACACTGGCAGTGAAAGGGTTAACCAGTGGGTGGCAGTGTAGGGGTTAAGTGTTCCTAGGGGTGTGTTACTAACTGTGGGGGGGTTGGGCTTTCATTTAGTGTACACTGATCTCTGCTCCAATCACATGGAGCAGAGATCAGCATCACTAGTTGCTAGGCAGAATGGAAAAATGTTGTTTACACAGCATTTCCTCCATTTGGCCGCTCCGTGAGACAATCGCGGGGATGCCCGTGGCGATCGAGTCCGCGGGTCCCGCGACCGGACTCACGGGGGTCCCGACCAGCGCGGGAGCGCGCTGCCAGCGGCGCGCTCCCGATGGCACGGCGGCATCGAATATTGGACGTACATGTACGCCAATATGCCTGCCCGTGCCATTCTGTCGACGTACATCGTTGTGCGCTGGTCGGGAAGTGGTTAATACATTGTTGCAATTCAGAATCGTTTATATGCCAAAGGATTTTTATTTGTCTATCTGGTCATAAGACTTGCACAGCCAGGCTGGTGACCTACTTTTTTTTTTTTTTTTTTTTTTTTTGTTCCAAAGCATGTATTGACCAAGCTTAACAGGTCACACACCTTAAGGTGAGCCTTCATTACATGAGGGGGGAGCACCTGAGTGAGAACCCAGCGTCTGATTATTGCATCAATTTCACAGTATATTGAATCGCATGGAGCAACTGCAAATTGGATATATTTGAACTTTGCACAGTGCACATAAGCACTTTTTTTATAATTCAAGTATTTGGATCTATTTAGATTTCCACTGATTTATTTGCTTTAATATTTTTCATCACTATATGAATGCACATTGTCACTTTATTTGGCTATTAAGCACTTGTTTTATATATTTTTCATCATATACCCTATTATCGCGGTGTAGAGCATATTTTTTACCAGTTCAGAGCCTTTATGCTTATACCTTTTGATAGCGCAGCGTTTTTAATGCGATTTTATTATTTATTACATGGTTCATGAGACATGTTTACCGCCGATTCAAAGAGGATTTATTGTTCGTGGAGGCTCACAGGACGTTCTATAGAATTTTAGAATGTTCATGTTTTATCGCTCTGCTCTCCTCTCCAGACCACTTGCTCCTTAGAAGTATATTTGCATGCAACTTGCTGGATTGGGCCTTAGTGCTGCCCCATCTCCCACACTGAGTTCTAATGCGACATACAGTGCTCACAGTGGGTGCATCTGTTACTGAAGAGAATAGTTTGTTTGTTTAAGCTTGGTCCAAACTACAGTATTTAAAAAAATGTATATATAAATTTAATTATTTTATCAGCATGTACAAATACTACAGCTGTTGACTTTTAACCACTTCAGCCCCGGAAGATTTTACCCCCTTCCTGACCCGAGCACTGCGTCACTTTAACTGACAATTGCGCGGTCGTGCAAAGCTGTACCCAAACAAAATTGGCTTTTATTCCTCTCCTCCTGCCCCCCCCCAAATTGAAGACTTATTTTATTTCTATTTTTTTATCTTCAGTTTAGGCCAATATATATTCTGCATATTTTTGGTAAAATTGCAATAAGGGATTGGTTTGCGCAAAAGTTATAGTGTCTGCAAACTATCAATATACGCTTATTGCGTATTATTATTATTATTATTATTATTATTATTTATTTATATATTATTTTATTTTTTTCAAAAATATATTGGCCTAAACTGTGTGGGGTGTGGTTTCTTCTCCTCCCCCCCCCCCCCCCCCCCCCGAAAGTGGAAGAAAATGCCTGTATTGGACGGGTCGCTTTTAAAGTCCTAAGTGCTGTCTTTTGTCTGCGCTGCCATCTTAGATTTGAGTGACTTTCTGATGATTCACAACCAGCCCCCACTGCCATGCATAAGATGTACTGACCACATGAGACTCTCCTGAAGCCACATGATCCCAGGGGGCTGTGGGGGCTGCAGATAATTTGCATCCAGAGCTGCTTGTCCATCCCTGTATGCATGTAAAAACTAGCTTGCGTGTTTAAGATCCCTATAGCCACTGCATTTCTCAAAATGCTTTGACAGGCCGGCTGCTCAGAAATCCTGCTATTACCCAGGCACTTAAACACAACCCTCCACACAGAAGTACAGGTCTATGCGCCCGTGTGAACAAAGCCTACATCTTGCCATGGGTCTAGGCTAGAAGTCTACTGGCTCGCCTTTCTGATTTAAAATAAAACTAAAAAGTTTGGCCCTTCTTGGCTAGGTATTATTTATCTTCCCTAGTGCAGGATTATTTTACCACTACAGCCTTTCTAGACGGCTCTACAACTCTTGTATGCCTGCACTCAGAAGTGGTAAGTAGCTTTTTGCACACTAAAGGAGTTCTAACCGTTTATGTGTTTATTAAAAGTCAGCAGCTACAAAAAGTTTAGCTTCTGACTTTTAATAAACAATCATCTGTCCCACGATCCAGCAGTGTGTCCGCTTAAAGCCTCAGTTCTCTCTGCGGTGCTGGCATCACTGGCGTGGACACCCAGCGGTGACAGCTTGCGGCTTCACAGCTGGGTGTGCACTGCGCATGCACAATTTGTGCTGTGTGTCCTGAATGGCCAGGCAATCTTCTGGGACCTGTGATGATCCCCACCCCAAATGTGGCAGGTCAGAAGCTCTTGAAGTGGACTCCACTTTAAATGGTGGGAGTTTTTTTGTTTTGTTTTTTTCTTCTACTCCTCCTTGGCTTCCTCTTTCTGTTGGGTGGGCAGGCCAATATCTTCATGCCCACCAAGTATTCATGAAAATTGTAAAAGTATTAATGTACTTTTCAATCACAAATAGTCTGGGTGTTTTGTGTGTGAAATATTATATATTTTTAATTTTTTAATATTTTTTACGTCCTGCCAGCGCAGCTCCCCAGTGTGAAAGCACTCGGGCTTTCATACTGGGATTGCAGCTGAGGCTGCTTATTTTTTATTTATATTTTTCAGTGCTAAAGGGGTCTATGTGATGGATTACCAAGTTTTATATCTTTTGTGACAGTTTGAGGAGGCATCTGTGGCCAAGGGGTTTTTATATACTTCTTTTTTTTTTTTTCTCTCTTCTTTTTCTTCCCCTTCCCAGGGATGTCTCTGAGCTTACTGGGTTCCCGGAGATGTTGGGGGGACGTGTGAAGACACTGCACCCAGCTGTGCATGCCGGTGAGTTCATGACATTGAGGCTAATTAACTGTGGCATAGACACGCTCTACTCAGTTATTCCTTGGCACTTTCTATCAGTTGCTGACATTCTTTCAAGTAAGATTACTCCAAGGTTGTTTCCAGAAAAAGTCCTATTAAAACTGAAGCTGGTTACTGTAATAGGCTATCCAAAAAAAAAAACTGCAGTTGAAAAAAAAATATATAATTTTATCCTTTTAATCCATGTTGACTGATAGTATTAAAAGGTACCCTACCGACTCAGCCTAAATAAAACTAGGGTTCCTGAAGCCATGGGAAATATGCAACTAGAAAAAGTAAACCAAAGGTTTGAATAGAAGCTTCAAATGGAACACTGCAGTAGGAGTACAAAAAATGTTATTGATGCGAAATAACACACAAACGTTACAGCTGGCTAGTGAGCCAAAATGAACAAAACTTTCACCAAAAGTGTAAAAACATGGCAACAATGTCACAGTATGAATAAAAACATCCTGTGCTAACTTGCACATAGACATTCACTTCTCACATACAGGGGGGCAGACTATATGCTTGACAGGCTGGGAATAGGCATCCGGTAATACTAAGTACTAAGTACTAGGGAGCATGAAGTTCAAGGTTCCCTTGAATCAACTGATGTGACAAATCTCAAACTCAGAGCCAGGAATGCCACTCTGGAGGAACGGCTACAGTGAACTGTTGTCTAATACTTATCCATGTGGAAGTAAGCAGACAGAGCCCAAATGGACATGGTGCAGACATGGAGACTCAGTGAAAGCATAAAGATGGAGATTATCTGAGTGAAGCTGCATCAGTGCATTGGTAGAGTCTATATAATTAAAACGCAGGATGAAGATATAAAGTGGGACAAACCACCCCATGGATTGACCTCGCCTGTCTCTGCAGCCTGCTCCAATGGTCCGTCCATGACAATGAAATGTTAGCATCAAAAGGCTCCCAATGGGTCTGTCTTGTGTTCCATGACACCATTGCAATGAACCTCATCCAGGCATATAATGCTTGGAGCTCTTTTACACTGGGACTGTGCAGTGGCTGTATAATAAACCTCTGTGGTACCGTGAAGCGAAGGGGGCTCACATGTGTCTGGCTGTAGGTCACCGAGATGTCTATGCATTTCGCTCAACTCCGTGAGCTTTGTCAGAACAATGCATTGGGCTTTTTGGCATGCTTTATAACAGGAAAGCTCCCTCCTTTTCAAGATATTTTTTTTATATTTGTTTAAAGAACCACTGCCTTACAACTATAGCGTCAAAGTTAAAAATCGAATTTGTTGAAAAAAGTGTTACTACATTTCAAGTCTACATTTATACCAGGCAATCCATATTGTCAGAAAAGGGCTAAAGTAGAGTTCAGTTTGAAATGGAGGAGATTATTAGAAAGCTAGACCATCACAATGTCCCATCTACAGTAAGGCGCACATAATTCTATAGATTGAGTACCAAGTGTATTATAACCATATGTTGTGTGTGTGTGTGTGTGTGTTTTTTACACTGCAGCTGGCACGTTATGGAGCACTTTTGCAGATCACCAACCCTTCATTGATCTGTGGACTTCCTTGAACAGAATAAATTTGCAGAGAGCACTATATTGAGCACAGAATATTGTATGTTTACATGAATTTACAGATTTTTAGTCTTATCTAACATGGCAACAAATATTCCAAAATTAATGAAGTGGGTGGAAGCAGTGGATCCGTAGGAAACTGCATCTGGAGCAGCAAGTACTCTGTTTGTTTGTTTATATAGATTTGCACATGGCCCAGTCTGCAAACTCGATAAGATCAATGAAGTAGGTGTAAAGTGGAAGCAGCTGGTATGAATGTGGCTATAGATGTATAGTTCGTAACCTGAAGAGACATTCCTTTTCCTTCCGCAGAAGGACTTTATCATAGTCACCTCTGTGGTTGGGTAGGAATAGGGCAAAGAAGCCCCTTGCTTTTAATACAATAGAGTAATTGTGGAACCTCTCAAAATGTTGTGCAATGGGACCCCACTCTGAGTTATCCTTGTCCTTACTTCCTTGGATGTCCCTGATGCTGCACAGATGTTCACCTGTACGTATTAACTGTTGCTTGATGTTGCCAATGTATAGTTTTTGACATTTTACAGTTGTTTGTTTAAACCTTCTCATTATCGGCATCGGTGAATTTATCTGTACGTACAGCATGCCAACAGATTTGGAAGTGGCCATGTGAGAACATGCCCTTAGGCCAGGGCACATTCCTCAGCCAGTTTATTAGATGGGGGTCTGAGTGAATTTTCTAATTGCACCAACTTGCTCTCCTAGAGAACAATCGTGGCCTTGGACCCACAATATTTGAGAGATCAAGGGATCTTGTCAGGATTGACCAGTGTTTGGTCAGGATTGAATGGATCCCCCCATTGTGACCCATAACGGGTAATAATTTGTACTGGGGAAATTTGCTATGTGATGCAGGGTAATGAGATCACTACACTTGGTTGATGAGGCCCTCCTGTGTGCATGTCTAATGTTTTTATGGGAATAGCCCCTTTGCCTGATTCTCTTGTATAGTGAATCAGACTAGTAGGCAGACTCATTTGAGCAGTTTCTCCGATGCCCAGTTGAAATCATCCTAACGATGGGGGGGATGGGGGTTGGAGGCCAAGAGAAGTGTGTTGGCTGCAGTAGTTTTTCAAAATGTTCTGGTCGCCAGCCAACCACTGTTAGTGGCAATCAAGAGGTCCGGGAAAGGCAGGGTTTGGAGGTCCTATGTATATGTGAGCCTGATTATTTTTATCATTTTGTTTTATTCTCAATTTCTTACTGTGAACTCTACTTTATCCTTTTTCTTTTCTGACAATATGCTTGCCTAGTATGAATGCTGTAGATGAATTGCTTAACTGGTTAGAATATGCAGTACTGATACCAGTATTACCATAAGACTTGAAATGTAGTAACACCCATATTATTTTTATTTTGACACTATAATTGTAAGGCAATGGCCCTTTAAAAGTGAAAAATACAGAAGGGGATGCGCTTTCCTGTTTATAAGCATGCCAAGAAGCCCACTGCATTGTTCTGAGGAAGCTCACGGAGTTGAGCGAAATGCATTGACATCTGTGTCCTACAGCCCGGCTCTCTTGCAACATACATGCTGTCTCCGCCCACCACTCCACCCATCATTGTACAGACTGGTCAGGCATCACGTTTTCATAGAGGTTTACTACACAGCCCCACTGTACAGTCCCAGTGTGAAAGAGCTCCAAGCAATATATACAGTTGTGCTCATAAGTTTACATACCCTGGCAGAATTTGATTTCTTGGCCATTAATCATGGAATAACACAAACTTTTCTTTTACTCAGTGTTTGGCTGAAGCCATTTATTATCAATCAACTGTTTTTACTCTTTCATAATGGCAACAGAAACTACTCCAATGACCCCGATCAAAAGTTTACATATCCCACTTCTTAATACCATGTATTGCCCCCTTTTTAACATCAATAACAGCTTGAAGTCTTTTGTGGATGAGGCTCTTTATCTTCTCAGATGGTAAAGCTGCCCATTCCCATTGGCAAAAAGCCTCCAGTTCCTGTAAATTCTTGGGCTTTCTTGCTTAAGTTGCACGTTTTTGAGGTCGGCCTGAGATGGACACTCCAGGACCTTCACTTCTGCTGTAGCCAATAACCGGTCGGCTTGGCCTTGTGTTTTTGGCTCATTGTCATGTTGGAATGTCCAAGTTCGTCCCATGCGCAGTTTCTTGGCTGATGAATGCAAATATTCCAGTATTTTTTGATAACATTGCATTCATCTTGCCATCAATTTTGAGCAAATTTCCTGTGCCTTTTGTAGATCACATATCCCCCAAAACTTTATCGATTCCACCTCTATTTCGCAATGGGAATGTCGTGCCTTTTTAATCATAGGCCTTGTTGACTCCTCTCCAAAAGTAGTTTTTATGATTGTGACCAAAAAGCTAGATTTTGGTCTCATCACCCCAAATGACTTTGTGCCAGAAGGTTTGTGGTTGGTCTCTGTGCTGTTTGGCGTATTGTAAGTGGGGTACATTGTGGCATTTGCGTAGTAATGGCTTTCTTCTGGCAACTCGACCATACAGCCCATCTTTCTTCAAGTGCCTCCTTGTTCTTGAAACAGCCACACCACATGTTTTCAGAGTCCTGTATTTGACCTGACGTTATTTGATGGTTTTTCTTTGCATTCCCAGCAATTTTTCCTGGCACTTGTGGCTGAATTTTAGTTGGTCCACCTGACTGGTTTGGTTTCAACAGAATCTCCTCATTTTCCACTTCTTGATTAGAGTTTGAACACTGCTGATTGGCATTCTCAATTCCTTGGCTATCTTTTTATATCCTTTTCCTGTTTTATACAGTTCAACTACCTTTTTTCCCATAGGATTATTTTGCTTTCCCAATGATTCAGAGTGCAGCACTGGATGAAAGATGCAAGGGTCTGTCAGGAGTCCAGAAACTCTTTGACCTTTCACACACTCACCCACACTACAAGCAAACAGATCACAGGTGAGGATGCTTACCTTTTTTCCATTCAAACCCCTTTGTGTCAACTTGTATGCATGTTATCAGGCCAAAATCGCCAGGGTATATAAACATTTGATCAGGGTCATTTGGGCAATTTCTGTTGGGATTATGATTAAAAAAAAGTGTAAACACAATTGACAATAAATGGCTTCAGCCAAACGCTAACCTCGATTGAAAGTTTGTGTTGATTTTCTCTGAAAAATGGCCAAGAAATCAAATTCTGCCAGGGTATGTAAACTTATGAGCAAGACTGTACCTGGATGAGGTTAATTTCAATGGTGTCATGTATCGCAAGACGGACTAATTGAGACATTGTGAGCCTTTTTGATGGTAACATTTCATGGTCATGGATGGACCATTTGGCGCAGGCTGCATGACGGGTGAGACCAATCCATGGGATGGTTTGTCCTGCTTTTACATCTTCACACTGTTTTTGATTTGTATAGTCTCACACCAATGTATTGCTGCAGCTTCAGTTATCCGATGTAATCCATCCCCCACCTACAGTGGTGTGAAAAAGTGTTTGCCCCCTTCCTCATTTCCTGTTCCTTTGCATGTTTGTCACACTTAAGTGTTTCGGAACATCAAACCAATTTAAACAATAGTCAAGGACAACACAAGTAAGCACAAAATGCAATTTGTAAATGAAGGTGTTTATTATTAAAGGTGAAAAAAAAATCCAAACCATCATGGCCCTGTGTGAAAAAGTGATTGCCCCCTAAACCTAATAACTGGTTGGGCCACCCTTAGCAGCAACAACTGCAACCAAGCGTTTGCGATAACGTGCAATGAGGCTTTTACAGCGTCCTGTAGGAATTTTGGCCCACTCATCTTTGCAGAATTGTCCTAATTCAGTTACATTAGAGGGTTTTCGAGCATGAACGGCCTTTTTAAGGTCATACCACAACATCTCAATAGGATTCAGGTCAGGACTTTGGCTAGGCCACTCCAAAGTCTTCATTTTGTTTTTCTTCAGCCATTCGGTGGTGGACTTGCTGGTGTGTTTAGGATCATTGTCCTGCTGCAGAACCCAAGTTCGTTTCAGCTTGAGTACACGAACAGATGGTCGGACATTCTCCTTCAGGATCTCTTGGTAGACAGCAGAATTCATAGTTCCTTTTATCACGGCAAGTCTTTCAGGTCCTGAAGCAGCAAAACAGCCCCAGACCATCACACTACCACCACCATATTTTACTGTTGGTATAATGTTCTTTTTATGAAATGCAGTGTTCCTTCTACGCCAGATATACTTGGACACACACCTTCCAAAGAGTTCCACTTTTGTCTCATCGGTCCACAGAATGTTGTCCCAAAAGTCTTGGGGATCATCAAGATGTGTTGTGGAGAAATTGAGACGAGCTTTGATGTTGTTTTTGCTCAGCAGTGGTTTTCTCCTTGGAACTCTGCCATGCAGGCCATTTTTGCCCAGTCTTTTCCTGATGGTGGAGGCATGAACGCTGACCTTAACTGAGGCAAGTGAGGCCTGCAGTTCCTTGGACGTTGTTGTGGGGTCTTTTGTGACCTCTTGGATGAGTCGTCGCTGCGCTCTTGGGGTAATTTTGGGCGGCCGGCCACTCCTGGGAAGATTCACCACTGTTCCATGTCTTCGCCATTTGTGGATAATGGCTCTCACTGTGGTTCGCTGGATTCCCAAAGCTTTGGAAATGGCTTTATAACCCTTTCCAGACTGATAGATCTCAATTACTTTCTTTCTCAATTGTTCCTGAATTTCTTTGGGTCTCGGCATGATGTGTAGCTTTTAAGGATCTTCTGGTGGACCTTACTGTGTCAAGCAGCTCCTATTTAAGTGATGCCTTGATTGTGAACAGGTGTGGCAATAATCAGGCCTGGGTGTGGCTAGAGAAATTTAACTCAGGTGTGGACAACCACAGTTATAGTATGTTTTAACAAGGGGGGCAATCACTTTTTCACACAGGGCCATGATGGTTTGGATTTTTTTTCACCTTTAATAATAAACACCTTCATTTACAAATTGCATTTTGTGTTTACTTGTGTTGTCCTTGACTATTGTTTAAATTGGTTTGATGTTCCGAAACACTTAAGTGTGACAAATATGCAAAGGAACAGGAAATGAGGAAGGGGGCAAACACTTTTTCACACCACTGTATATGGTCTTTCATTGACAGTCTCCATGTCTGCACAATCTCCATTTGGGCTCTGTCTGCTTCTTACATGAATAACTATTACACAGTTAATCTCAGCACTGTCCATACTGTTGGCTCACTGTGGCTGTTCCTCCAGAGTGCCATTCCTGGCTCTGAGTTTGACATTTTTGTTTAATCAGTTAAATCAAGGGATCCTTGAACTTGCTCCCCAGAATTTGGTATTACCGGATGCCTAGTCCCAGACTGTCAAACACCTAGTCCCCACCCGTGTATGTGAGAAGTGAATGTCTGTATGTAAGTTTAGCTTGGGCTGTTTTTTATTCATATTGTGGCAATGTTGCCATAATGTGTTTGTACACTTTTGATGAAGTTTTGTTAATTTTGGCTCAATAGCCAGCTGTAACATTTTACACGCGTGTTGTGTGTGTATAATTTTAATTTATTTTATTTTTTTCATTACTGTGGTGTTTTTTTATTTTGTAGCTTCTATTTAAACCTTTTTTTTGTTTTACTTTTTCTGTTTGCATACTGCAATAGGCCATATTTCTAGATGGTCTGCTAAGTGTATTTTGGTTTCGTGTGTTGTGTATGTGTGAGGGTTTTTAAATGGCACAAATTTTAGGCTCACACAGTTGACGTGGGCCATACAAGTGTAAGTTCTGTATGCAGCTGGAGTGTCATGCATGCAGTTTGTTTCTCTATGGGAACACAGTTACTGTACAGACAAGTAGCATTAATATGAATATGTAGTAATTCATTCACATTTAATTCTGTGCCTGGAAGGGCCTGGTGTTAAATCCCAGGTCAGAAAATACAGCATTTCACATGAGACCAAATACAAATGACTCTCTGTTAACTGTGGGGGTACCACCCCAGCAGAGGAAGTGGAACAAGATATTTATTTTTTACATCTGATGTTATTTCTTTTTAGGTATCCTAGCAAGAGGGACCCCTGAAGACCAAGCTGATCTTACCAGATTAGGTTTCAGCTATGTCAGGTACAGTATAGGCTTTTAAGCTGGAGATGGATATGACAGATACATCTTTAGATATATAAAGAGGCGTGCAAGAGAACCACCATCTAAGCTCACTGCTTTAAGCTAGTCGTACTACTGACTGAAAAAAATCTTGGTTGATGAATTTTACATTTCTCTGTAATTCACCGACCGACACAGCTCCTCTCTGTAACTAAATGGGTTGTTTAGCCTGCCATTAGGAGAACTAGGCAAAATTGTTACACAATACACAGAACTTTTAGCCCTGCCCCAGGGGGGCGGACCCTGTGCTAACAACCCTCCCCCCGCTGCTCCCATCAGATTCGGGTTATTATTTTGCCTAGTAAGGAGAATGACCTGGGGGCCCTTTTGGTCCATGTTTTTGCTGCAGGCTTGATGTTTTTTGTGCAAGATAGATCCTGATATCTTCTTTCGTCAACTGCCGGCTGGGTAACATACTGGTTAATGATTATCCTTGTAGTCTCCCCAGTCCGGCCATCGAGCCTGTGCAGGCCGCAGCTAAGGCTCGGCAGGCCACGACATGCCTCAGCTCCAGAGGTGGTCAGTGAGCTTCAATGCTCCGGGGTATACGTATGACTGGGCTACTGATGTCTGGATCGCAGTATACCGGGCCAACAGCTACCCTGTAACTGCGCAGGAGTAGGTCTGTGATGGAATGTCTCCCAGCTCTTCAGGACTGGTAAGTATGGCTCTCCCTACTTTGGTGTGGTGAGCAGCTGGGCATTCCCTGGGGGGTTGTTTCGGGGGCCGCCTCACCTCCTTATCTTCTCTCCCTAGTCCCTATCTTCCCCCCCCCCCCCCCCCCCCCCCCCCCCCGAGTGGGGTGGCTGCGGGCAGTGTGTGTGTGTGTGTGTGTGTGTGTGTGTGTGTGTGTGGGGGGGGGGGGGGGGGTTCTCACCTGTGGGGCTTTGTGCGGCTAGCGTTGGTCCTGGTCCCGGTCTGAGGGGTCCCAAATGGTGTCTGTGGAGGTGTTCTGGGTTTGTCCTGTCGCCACATGGCGCTGTCCGGCGGCCATCTTGACTGTGGGAAAGGCAGGTTCCCCTTGTGAGCCTCCGCAGCCATCTTCTATGGGATTCTTCTGTTAGTTGCATTGGTGGCCAGTTCTCTTGTGACAGCTTTACGTGTGCTCTCGCAGGCTGTTTCCTGTGTCCACTATGTGTACAGGACGCTGGATGGCTCTTTGCTGAACGCTGGAGCAAGCTCTGCAGAACTTTTCACCGCTATTATAGACAGCTGCTGCCGACAGTTTTCTCCACTCTGCATCTGGGTAACCTCCTAGGGACTACAGGCACGGCTAGTGGCATTCACAGAATGCCCCAGGGTGGTGAGTCTGGCGCTAAGTTTCCCCCCCCCCCCCCATGTGGCGGCAGCAGGAGGGTGGGACCTTCACTGTCCCAAGTCCCCTTGCAGGTGGCAGACAGGCTAGGGTCAGCAGGAGCAGCGGGGAGGGTTGTTAGCACAGGGTCCGCCCCCTGGGGCGGGACTAAAAGTAATTGGTATTTTGTAACAATTTTGCCTAGTTCTCCTCCTAATGGCAGGCTAAACAACCCATTTAATTAGATAGGAGCTGTGTCGGTCGGTGAATTACAGAGAAAAGGATTTTACCGTGAGTACAAAAATCCTATTTTTCAGTGGGGCCACACTGCTGGATTAACCACTTTCAGACCGGACCAATTTGCTGGTCAAAGACCAGACCACTTTTTGCAATTCGGCACTGCGTCGCTTTAACTGACAATTGCGCGGTCGTGCGATGTGGCTCCCAAACAAAATAGAAGTATTTTTTTTTTTTTTTTTTTTTTTTTTTTCCACAAATAGAGCTTTCTTTTTGGTGGTATTTGATCACCCCTGCAGTTTTTTTATTTTTTGTGCTATAAACAAAAATAGAGCGACAATTTTGAAAAAAACGCATTATTTTTTACTTTTTGTTATAATAAATATCCCCCCAAAAATATATAAAAAAAAATTTCCCTCAGTTTAGGCCGATACGTATTCTACATATTTTTGGTAAAAAAAATCGCAATAAGCGATTATTGATTGGTTTGCGCAAAAGTTATAGCGTTTACAAAATGGGGATAGTTTTCTAGCATTTTTATTAATAAATTTTTTTTTTTTTTTTTTTATTATTGTGACTGCGACATTGTGGGGGACCCATCGGACATTTTTGACACATTTTTGGGACCATTGTCATTTATACATTAATCACTGCTATATAAATGCAGTGATTCCTGTGTAAATGACACTGGCAGTGAAGGGGTTAACCAGTGGGTGGCAGTGTAGGGGTTAAGTGTTCCTAGGGGTGTGTTACTAACTGTGGGGGGGTTGGGCTTTCATTTAGTGAACACTGATCTCTGCTCCAATCACATGGAGCAGAGATCAGCGTCACTAGTTGCTAGGCAGAATGGAGAAATTCTGTTTACTCTGCATTTCCTCCATTCGGCCACTCCGTGAGACGATCGCGGGGATGCCCACGGCGATCGAGTCCGCGGGTCCCGCGACCGGACTCACGGGGGTCCCGACCAGCGCGGGAGTGCGCCGCCAGCGGCGCGCTCCCGATGGCAGGGCGGCATTGAATATTGGACGTACCTGTACGCCAATATGCCTGCCCGTGCCATTCTGTTGACATACATCGTCGTGCGCTGGTCGGGAAGTGGTTAAAAAAAAAAAAAATCAACTTCTAAGTGTATTTATTACCCTTGGGTATATTTCAAATTAAAGATAAATCTGCCCCTTTCAAAACTGTTTTCTGCACAATGCTAACTTTAAATATAAAGTGTGTGTGTGTGTCAGTGAAATTTTTATTGATCCACTTTTCTGATGACTTTTTGCAGGGTGGTTGTGTGTAATCTGTACCCCTTTGTGAAGACTGTGTCTGCACCTGGTGTCTCAGTGGAGGAAGCTGTGGAACAGATTGATATTGGTAATCCTGTTCCCTCCCTAGATTTTTGGTGCTGAAAGTGTAAAGTTTGGGCTCTGCTTTCCTGCAATCTTTTTCCATGCATTTGGTGTTGAACCTTGCAAGTATCAAGGACATCTATAATCTCCATGTTCTCTTGTGGGAACTGTAATTTAAAAAAAAACGAAACGTTTGTTCTTGGAGATAAGGGTTAATTTGCTCTTTTTCACATGTTCTAGTTTAAAGCCGAAGTGTAGCCTAACCTCTTCCCCCCTTTTTTTTTTTTTTTTTTTTTTTTTGTAGAACGAGAATTTAAACTGTATCAGGTTTTATTGCTTTTTCTAGCCCTTTTGGGAGGAGTCCCCTTGCTTTCATTCATGTAAGCACACAAGAAGCAAAGGTCCACAAGTGTCAAAAGGATTGGAACTTCTTTCTCACATGGAAAGTAAGGGGCAAATCTCCCAAGCATGGTTACTAGGGATGAGCTCAATGTTCGACTCGAACATCTGGTGTTTGCCCGTTCAAACTGGAAAATTTGAGCTGACCGATGCCTTTAAACAATTTTTCAGTGCTGTGGTCTGATCGGTTCAAGCCACCATCACCAGTGTCTACATTTCATGGTGCAGGAATATCTAGGGGCAAGAGCAGACTTGGAGGCCTTTCCAACAGAGCATTTACTGGGTCTTGAGGGTGGACCTCTGGCCAGAACTTGCTCAATATGCAATTGAGCTACTGGCCTGCATCCAGCGTGCTTTCTGAATGCACATTCAGTGCTACTGGAGGGTTTGTAATGGATCAGAGTGTGCCTGTCCAGACTCCGTTGATGGGCTCACATCCATAAAAATGAATCAGTCTTGGATCAGCAGCTATCATGCTGATGTAACTGATTGAATTTGCTATGCATCTGGGATCCCTTGAAGACCGCCTATGCAGACTATCCTATTCCTCCTCAATCTTTATGATGCTAGCTTCCGACAGTATTTGGTTTAGGGCATCACCACCCAAGTCCCAATTTTTCTGCCCCTGTTTAATTACAATTCTTGATATAATAATTTACAGGAGGGCCTGTTTCTGCACCTAACAAGAGTAACTGTGAGGGCTTACAGTTACACCAACACCTAAGGCACAATTTTCTGCAGAGTGTATAGGGCAGGCTGTATAGTGTGTATGTGGATAGATCGATATAGCTGTTCAGAGTATATAGTTAAGTGTGTATAAGGGCGCTCTGAGTAGCAAACCAAGCAGATGTCAGTTTATGTAGAAATGGAGGGTCTTCATGCACTTTTCGGCTGCATTTAGAAGCTTTTTTTTTTTTTTTTTTTATTTGTTCCTGTGATCTACAATCTACAGCTGGGCTGGGTGTCAGGCTAGATCATATAGATCCTGGCAGACCTTGGCTACGCGCTGGGTTGGCCACAAGCCCCGTTCTGGTCCAGGGGTGGCCGGTGAGCTATATGCTCCATGGCACACATGACCGGGCTACTGCGTCAGTGTGCCATGGCTGACAGCCACCCTGTACTGCTCGGGTGATGGGTTTGTCTGTGGAGTGCATCCAGCAGTCCCTGCAGGAGAGGTAAGTATGGTCCCACCTGTTTAGGCAGGATGGAGCACTTGGTCGATTAGGGAGTCTCTCTCCTTTCTCTGGCAGCCATTTTCTTGGAGGCTGGCAGCCATTTTTTTTGTAGCCTCAGGTCTGTTGTGCACTAGCACTGGGCGGCTGGTTTAGACTGGTACAGCACGAAAACAGACACAGGACACCTCGTGGCAGGCAGAGGGGAGAGCGGATGGCAGCAGCACCTGGGCCAGGGTGGTGAGTCCTGCGGGGGGGCCCCTCAGTCTGACAGCTAGGAGGGTGGTCATTTGTGGTTACTTGCCTTAGATCTGTAAGGGTGACAGGCAAGTGTGGGTCAGCATGGCGCCAGAGGCTTGCGTTTCTTCTCCAGGCACCCCTGTTATAGCAACCGGTTCCCCTGTACCTGCAGTGCCTATGGATGCTCTGTCGGTGGTCCTGGAATTAGTTGTTTCCAGGGTGGAAGCGGCGTGCGGGCGCAAGGGGGTAAAAACCCACCCACCATCTCCCTGAACTCCGTGTCCATGTCGGCGCAGGAAAAAAAGATGGTAGGAGCACTTATCACAGCGGTGCGGGATACCTTTTTAAAGATGGATAATACGGTGGGGGCATTTGGTCCCACAAGCCGGCCTGCACTGCGAAGGTGTTTCCTTATTTAACTTATTTTGATAAGCTTATTTACAAGGAGTGGAGAAGCCCGCATCGGGACTTTTCAGTCCCGAGATGAGTAGCGGTGCATTACTCCTTTTTGAGGAGAGTTTCCTGAAAAAATGGACATATCCTCTGTTTTTTGACCCCCCCCCCCCCCCGGTATGACCACGATTCCGGTGGTAGGGTCCCCTTCTTTTCAAGGACCCTGCCAATAGAAGGGCTGAGGTGGTTGCCCGGTCCATGTCTACGGTGGTGGGGTCAGCATTGCGGCCGGTGTTAGCCACGGCCCTGGTGTCAAAAAACGCTTGCTCAATGGGCTAAGTTGTTTTACTGTGAGTTGGGGAAGGAACAATCTGGGTGGAACTGGCAGACCAGTTGGTGCATGGCCTTAACCACTTTCAGACCGGACCATTTTGCTGGTCAATGACCAGAGGTCTTTTTACAATTTGGCACTGCGCTGCTTTAACTGGTAATTGCGCGGTCATGCAATGTTGTACCCAAACAAAATTTGCGTCCTTTTTTTCCCACAAATAGAGCTTTCTTTTAAAGGTATTTGACTGACTGATTTTTATTTTTTGCGATATAAACGTAAAAAGACCGCAAATTTTGAAAAAAAATGATATTTTCTACTTTTTGTTATTAGGAAAAATCCAATAAACTCAATTTTAGTCATACATTTAGGCCAAAATGTCTTCAGCCACATGTCTTTGGTAAAAAAAAAGTCAATAACTATATATTTATTGGTTTGCGCAAAAGTTGTCACATCTACAAACTAAGGTACGTTTTCTGGAATTTACGCAGCTTTTAGTTTGACTGCCTATCTCATTTCTTGAGGTGCTAAAATGGCAGGGCAGTACAAAACCCCCCCCAAATGACCCCATTTTGGAAAGTAGACACCCTAAGGAAATTGATAAGAGGCATGTTGGTTTTTTATTTATTTTTATTTTTTTTTACACAAAGTTGTCACTAAATGATATATTGCTCACACATGCCATGGTTATATGTGGAATTGTACCCCAAAATACATTCTGCTGCTTCTCCTGAGTACGGGGATACCACATGTGGTCGACTTTTTGGAAGCCTAGCCGCGTACGGGGCCCCAAAAACCAAGCACCGCCTTCAGGATTTCTAAGGGCGTACATTTGTAATTTCACTCCTCACTACCTATCACAGTTTTGAAGGCCATAAAATGCCAAGATGGCACAAAACACCCACAAATTACCCCATTTTAGAAAGTAGACACCCCAAGCTATTTGCCGAGAGGCATGTTGAGTCCATGGAATATTTTATATTTTGCCGCAAGTTGCGGGAAAATTACAAACTTTTTTTTTTTTTTCACAAAGTTGTCACTAAATGATATATTGCTCATGCATGCCATGGGCATATGTGAAGTGACACCCCAAAATAAATTCTGCTGCTTCTCCTGAGTATGGGGATACCACATATGTGGGACTTTTTGGGAGCCTAGCCGCGTACGGGGCCCCGAAAACTAAGCACTGCCTTCAGGATTTCTAAGGGTGTAAATTTTTGATTTTACCTATCGCAGTTTTGAAGGCCATAAAATGCCAAGATGGCACAAACCCCCCCCCCCCCCCCCCAAATGACCCCATTTTGGAAAGTAGACACCCCTAAATTTAGGGGTACACTAGTGACTCACAGGTAAAAAAGCACCTAGGCTGTCAGCGACTGTATCAAAACGCTACAAGAAAAACTGTTAGCGATCGCAGGGATCAAGCCTGACTCTGCGAACGCTGCCGTTATGTGTGTTGTGTTTTGTAAGTGACAGTGATCGATCGATACTGCACTTGGGTGGGCTGGTCTGGGCTTGGCGGAGGGGCTAAACGCAGGTGCTAGCAGGTATCTGGGCTGATCCCGCTAACAATGCGTTTTGGGAAACCTAAACTGCTGGCGACGCTAATATAGATCTGATCAGATACTATATTACTAAGGGACGTGTATGCTTTGCACGTGGGTGTTAGCGGTACTGGCACTAACCTGACGCTGCCTGGGGCGACGCAGACCTTATCTGACCCTCAAACTTGTATCACCCGCCGGGTGATCAGGGGGTTAAACCTTTATTAGGTAATAATGGCGGGTGCCCTGAAACTATAAAAAAAATAACTAACCAACCAGCGTCACCTGTAACAGTTATATGGTGATCACTGGTGAAAGGGTTAACTAGGGGGCAATCGGGGCTTTATGCGGTAGTATATGGGGGTCCCTGGCGCTATAAAAAGCTGCGGCGAACCTAAATACCTGCCTTACTAGCGTCACCTGTGACACTAATACAGCGATCAGAAAAACGATCGCTTATTAGGCTGGGTTCACACTGGAGCGATGCGGGAACGCCACGAATACGCGGCGGGTTCCCGCATCACACTGCCCTATGCGAACTGCTGGGAGTGTCAGTGAAATGTTAATGACACCCCCAGATCAGTTTGCATATCGCAGTGCAATCTGCAAACTCGGACAGGAATCGGATCGCATGGTGTGAACACCCATGCGATCCGATTCTGCTGCGGCCCAAAAAAAGGGCCCCGTGCGAGTTTGCGGCGGGTGCGACGCGAATTCAGCCATACTATCTGTATGGCTGAACTCGAATCGCACAGAGATCGGATGTGATTTGCAGTGTGGTGCGAATCACATCCGTTCTCATAAACCGCTGCAATGTGAACCCAGCCTTAGTGACACTGGCGACGGGGGGTGATCACGGGGTTAAACCTTTATTGGGGGGGGTTAGGGGGGTACCGTAGAACTAAAGGGCGCTAACCCTAACAGTTATTAGTCACAAATGACACCAATGCAAAAAAAAAAAAATGCAATTGGTGTCACTGTGACTGGGGGTGCAGGGGTGAAGGGGGGTGAGTATGCCTGGCATGTTCTACTGTACGAGTGGTGTGTTGGTGCAACTCACCGATCCTCTCTCCTCGGTGCCGGAACGAAAAATACCGACACGGAGGAGAGATTACATCACTTCCTCTGCCTGTGTTTACATTACAGGAGAGGAAGTGATGTCACGCTTCACTTCCATTCGTCAGGAGCGATCGCGAGGGGGTGGCCATGAACGAATGGCCGCCCCCTCATCCCGGATCGCTGCTGAACGGATACCGACCGCCGCTGGCACGGGGGGGGGGGGGGGTCCGATCGGGCCCCCCACCTGCGGGAAGGCAGGGACGTACATGTACGCCGCCCGTGCCATTCTGTCGACGTACATCGTCGTGCGGCGGTCGGCAAGTGGTTAAGTATGTCTGTGATGTGGCCCTGTATACAGCACCTTTGCTTTCTAGAGCCCCGGTGTCAGCAGTGGTGCTGCGTCACTCAATTTGGCTTAAATGCTGGTCCGCAGATTTTCCCTTCCAAGGTGAGAGGCTGTTTGGTGCCTCACTGGATGACATTATTAAGAATGTTACTAGGGGAAAGAGTACTTTGCTCCCACAGTCCAGAAAGGGTAAGGAGCCACGCCATAGGCAGGGGTCCTCTATGTTCAGAAGCGGCTTTTTTGTTCTCCCCTGGGTCGGCAGGTAAGCTTTCCCAGTCTGACAAGGTGCCCACTGAGGGACAAAAGCATCCCTGGTTTTGCAAGCTGACCAAACCTGTGAGCAAATCGGCTGTCACATGAAGGTTTGCCCCAGCCCCACTTGGGTGGGAGGTCACATTCGGGAGTTTGCTTTCTGGTGGACCTCTCTCCTTTTCGACCAGTGGGTATGCAAGCTAGTTTTGTCAGGCTACAAGATAGTGTTTTATTTTATTTTTTTATTATTAATTTTTTTTTATTTTTTTTTTTTTTTTTTTTTCTTGTCTGCCAGACAGATTTTATTTATTCCACCTCCAACCTTTATCTTCTTCCAGCTTGTCAGGAGGCTGTCTGGGGAAGTACAGGACTTACTTCTGCGGGGGGTGTTAATGCAGGTTTCAGGCTACTCGCTCTATCGCTTCATTTATTTATTTTTTTCAATTTCTGATCTTATGCTCCTCACCGGGGTTGCTCCCCATGTTAAGGGGACTGCGGGCGGGGAGAGTATGGGAACTAGATAAAAATAAACGAAATAACTAAATAAAATAGGGAAGCGGGTCTCACCGGATTGGAACACCCCATAACTCCAACAATACATGACAATATACTGGATATAGAAGAGAGGTAATTGAAACCTCACCACACGAAAGTTGTTGTGCTTGGTCTACCCCACCTAGCCCTCGAGCAGGTGGGAGAAGATACTGGAATTTGACGCAACACCTACCACTAATCTGTTATATATTACCTTTATGTTCATGTTCTAGGGACCTAGACTGTTATAGCATATGTTTATGTCTTTCACATCAATTATCCGTATTGTATGTTACTTTGTAATCTGCCAGCCCTTGTGGGCCCTGTTCCTGTTATAAATAAAAAATTGAAAAAAAAAGTTTCAGGGATTCTACTCCAGTCGGTTTGTAGTCCCGAAGAAGGAAGGGGTCTGTTCGGTCCTGGATCTCAAGGTCCTCACTTTAATTTGCGAAGGTTCAGGATGATTTAGGCCAATGTGTATTCTTCTACATATATTTGGTAAAAAAAAAATTGCAATAAGTGTTTATTGATTGGTATGTACAAAATGGGGGATAGTACTTTCATTTTAAAAAGTGTCCCCTGTCAATAGTCAGGGAAGGAGATGAGTGAGGGCAGAGGACTTTGAACTTCAACTAGGGCAGCCAGCACTAGCCCAAGGGACACAACAATAAATGTAGCTACTGCTCATGCTTTTCCTCTGGGGGGGGGGGGGGGGGGGGGGTTCCATGGGCATTTTTCGAGGTGCTTGAGTTCTATTTGTTTATGGAGTGCTCAAACAAGACAGGGAATTGATTGCTGTGAGATTGTGGCTGCACAGCAAACGCCTTATGACGACCAACTTTTCTACAAAACCATGCAATTCTTTTGTTGAACGCATCTGATTTTTCAATCAGTAATCTGATTAGATGTAGGAAACTGCTGTATAAGTGACTGTGGGGCTGATTTGCTAAAGCTGAAGAGTATAAAATCTAGTGCGTTTTCTGCATAGAAACCATTCGGCTTCGTGTGTGTGTGTGTTTTTTTTTTGTTTTGTTTTTTGTTAGAAGCTGATTGGCTACCATGCACAGCTGCAGCAGATTTTGCACTCCAGTTTTAGTAAATCCAACCCCTGTGTGTCTTTGTCAGGTGGTGTAACTCTACTGAGGGCAGCCGCCAAAAACCATGCACGAGTTACTGTCCTGTGTGACCCCAGTGACTACAGCAGTATTGCAGAGGAAATGGAGAAATCTGACCAGAAGGACACAACTCTGGAGAGGCGCTGTCAGCTGGCCCTTAAGGTGAGGTGAAAGACCCAATTGGGATCTCCTCTATTTTTAGTGGACCATACACTATTTCATCTAATTGTACAGTTTACTATGTATGTAATTGTTTAGGTTTGTCTTTATAGTTTTGGTAGTAGAGGATTGTATATTGTATGGCCAAATTCAAATGCATTTGCCATGACAACCAAATGTGGTCATCGTCCCTTGCCCTTAACTGCAAATCTGGGTGGGTTTGTTGATGTGTGTGGGGTGTTTTTGTTTACAATTATTCTTGCTGTTTGGCATACATGATTATTATAATGCATTGTATTGTTATAAATGCTGGTCTCCACAGGCATTCACTCACACAGCACAATACGATGATGCCATATCCGATTATTTCCGTAAGCAGTATAGTAAAGGGGTGAGTCATCTTCCACTCCGATATGGAATAAATCCTCACCAGGTTCCAGCTCAGATCTTCACTCGTGGACCACAGCTGCCCCTCACTGGTAGGTGAATGTTATGCTATTGCATTACACAAAAGGCAAGAGCTATTTAGGTTTGCACCTTCAAAATTATGTTGCGTTATTGGTGGTGGGGTTTTTTGTTTTTTTTAGTTTTGTTTTGTCGTGAATGAAAGCACCCTGGGCATTGTCTTTTAGCCACATCATGACTGGCTGTTGTAATCCAATAACTGGTTGAGTACCTATTTGTTCTAAATGGATGTTTGTAATCGTTTCTGTTTGTAATGTATTTCCCCAAGGCATCTTTCAGGGTAGCACATGAGATGGTGACGCCTCCCACCGGATCACAGGAAAGACCTTCTTCCTCCAGTTCTTAAAAGGGAGGCACCGCTCTACCATCAGTTTGTTGCCTATGGCTCAGAGGGAACATCTGTGGGGGAAAGGGGCCCCATGATGTCTCAGGTGCACCTGGGGGACAGGGCTTCCTCACCTCCAGATTTTTACCAAGGTGTCCATTTGGAATCCCTAGGATGGTTTCTAAACCTCCTGAAATCTTGTCACAGGTTTGTTTTCTGGGCTAACTAATCGATTCTGGGAATTTTTTATTTTTTTTTTCTCCTTCAAGAAAAAAAGGACACGGTTCAGTGCACAGTGATGCTGCACACCAACCAGCCGATAACAGTAAGGCAAGTTATGTCAGGATTGGGGGCACTGACCTTAACAATGGCAGCTATTCAGTGAGCAAGGCTGCACTTCAGATGTCTACAAACGTTTCTCCTGAGGGCATGGGATCACAGCTTAAGATCTCTGAACACACAGGTGAAGATTCCAGCTTGAGTGAAGGAGTCGGGGAGATCCTATCAAAAAGCCTAGATTGGACCTTTTCTAGTCGGGGGGGGGGGGGGGGAGAAACTGACTACAGACTCCAGCTCTTGGGGTGGGGGGGGCCACATCTAGAGGAGGACTTAAGTTAGGGAATTTGATCCAAGAGAGAGGTGACGAGGTCTGCAATTGCCTCATCTCTTCTGATATTTGCACAGGATCTCCAGTTTCACCACATTCAAGTTTTGTTGAACAACGCCACGGGTGTGGCTTATTTAAACGGGCAAGGGGGCACAAGGAGCAGGTCCTTACAGGTACTCGCAACAGAAATCCTGCTCTGCACGGAAAGGCACTTGCTGCCCCTGTCAGAATCCACCTGAAGGGGACCCTGAACAGAGTAGGCGATTATTATTTTTTTTTTTTTCTTCCCCCCCCCCCCCCCCCTTAAGAACTCTTACAAGATCCAAATCGGTACTGGCCAAGAGTTTTCCTACATGTGATGTCAGTAGTCCTACAAGCCTTAACAAAGGGTCCATTGGAAGAGACGTCTCTCAGATGCCTCAGAAACAGTGTTTCTGATCGCCATTACCTCAGCACATAGGATCAATGAGCTACATGCTCTTTCAATTAAGGAACCTTACCTGTCTGTGTTCCCAGATAGTTATACTTAAAACGGATCCAAAGTTCTTACCCAAGGTAGCCTTGGTACATAATCATTCCCAGGACATTGTTCTCCCAACCTTCTGTCAGGGGAGGAGACGACCTGTTTTCATATGTTAGACATCAAAAGGATGTTATGTTGCCTAGAAATGACAAAGGATTTTAGGTGAACAGACTGTTCCCCCCCCCCCCCCCCCCCCCCTTCTTTTTATTTTATTTTTTCCGGGTAACGAGATGTTGCCAGGCTTTAAAATACTCCTTAACCAGATGGCTGAAATGATCCATTTTGGAGGCCTATTCAAATGCAGGTTTATTTCCACCAGCGGGAATATGTGCACACGCGACCAGAGCGCTTGTGGCCACTTGGGCACAGAGAGCTGGTTCCACCCTGAACAAATTGTGCAAGGCGGCAACGTGGTCAAGTTTCCACACCTTTGTGTGGCACTATAGGCTGGACCTCACATCTGCCAGTGATCAGGTATTTGGCAGGAAGGTCCTGTAGGCTGTTGTCCCACCCTAAAAGGGGGTAAGTCTGTTATCCTCTCAGGTGCTGTCCAGAAAGAGACATTCTTGGGAAAACTATAAAGTTAGACTGAATGGTAACTTGTTTTCCTAAAGTCTTTCAGGACAGCAACGACCCCATCCTATTAGTTTTATGTACTATGCGTTGACTAACTTGTGTGTTCCAGCTGGGGTCGGAGGTACCTTCCTTAAGATCTGGATAAATGGGTTTCTTGTGGTCCGGTGGGAGGAGTCGCCTATCTCTCAGGTGCTGTCCTGAAAGATTCTGGAAAACAAAGTTACCGTTCAGTCTAACCTGAATTTTCCTGATGCACTCATAGTACACATGATCGTGTTGTCATTATACGATGTAGATCAAAGATGCCAATCAGAGTAGCTCTGAGCCTTGTGATCACTGATCAAAATTGCAAGTAGGAAAAACTGGCTGTGATCGGTTGACAACTCTTCCGTTTCTCTCAGAATGACTGTGTGCGAGGAAGGAGGGGTTCTGCCATCTACTTGACTACTTGAATAACTGGAGCAACTTGGCTGAACAACTTTGCATTACTTAACTTATTTTTTTCTATTTAAAAAAATAAATTTAAGCTGTCTAAACTATAGATCTAAAATTTCTTTAAAGTGGTGTTGCAACCAAAAAAAAAAAAAAACTGAAAATGCATAAAAAAAATATATATATTTTACTCGCCTCTAAATGCCTGTTGCTAGGGGCTCCCTCGTGGTCTGCCTTTTTCCTTGCCCGGGCTGGTGACATCACTTCCCCTTGCACCGAACAGTCATCTGGGACCTGTCGCGTATCCCAGATGACTGTGCGGCATATCCCGGCACCGCTGGGACAGGTAAGTGTCCGATTTATTAAGTCAGCAGCTGCAGTATTTGTAGCTGCTGACTTTTTTTTTTTTTTTTTTTTTTTTTTTTTTTTTTTTTTTTTTGGGGGCACTCCACTTTAACCACTTTCAGACCGGACCAATTTGCTGGTCAAAGACCAGACCACTTTTTGCGATTCGGCACTGCGTCGCTTTAACTGACAATTGCGCGGTCATGCGACGTGGCTCCCAAACAAAATTAACGTCCTTTTTTTCCCACAAATAGAGCTTTCTTTTGGTGGTATTTGATCACCCCTGCGGTTTTTATTTTTTGCGCTATAAACAAAAATAGAGCGACAATTTTGAAAAAAACGCATTATTTTTTACTTTTTGTTATAATATCCCCCAAAAATATATAAAAAAACATTTTTTTCCCTCAATTTAGGCCGATACGTATTCTTCTACATATTTTTGGTAAAAAAAATCGCAATAAGCGATTATTGATTGGTTTGCGCAAAAGTTATAGCGTTTACAAAATAGGGATAGTTTTATAGCATTTTTATTAATAATTTTTTATTATTATTTTTTTTACTAGTAATGGCGGCGATCTGTGATTTTTATTGTGACTGCGACATTGTCGGGGACCCATCGGACATTTTTGACACATTTTTGGGACCATTGTCATTTATACAGTAATCACTGCTATATAAATGCAGTGATTCCTGTGTAAATGACACTGGCAGTGAAAGGGTTAACCTGTGGGTGGCAGTGTAGGGGTTAAGTGTTCCTAGGGGTGTGTTACTAACTGTGGAGGGGTTGGGCTTTCATTTAGTGTACACTGATCTCTGCTCCAATCACATGGAGCAGAGATCAGCGTCACTAGTTGCTAGGCAGAATGGGAAAATGTTGTTTATGCAGCATTTCCTCCATTCGGCCGCTCCGTGAGACGATCGCGGGGATGCCCGCGGCGATCGGGTCCCGCGACCGGACTCACGGGGGTCCCGACCAGCGCGGGAGCACGCCGCCGGCGGCGCGCTCCCGATGGCACGGCGGCAACGAATATTGGACGTACATGTACGCCAATATGCCTGCCCGTACCATTCTGTCGACGTACATCGTCGTGCGCTGGTCGGGAAGTGGTTAAGCACACTATTGCATGACCAAGTGATTTGTCAAATTTACCGTAGCACTGAAAATATAGCCTAGAAAGGAGTGGGATATTTTAGTATTACATTGGCTGTTTTGGATCAAATGTATTTCATTCTTTTGGATTTTGCACATACAAAGTGTCCTGATTTCAAGGACCCTTGTGAGTAATATACTGGCCTCAGTCAAGTGATACTGTGCCTTGATAGATGTTTTAAAAAAAAAAAATTTTTATTTATTTTTTATTCCCCCCCCCCCCCCCAACCCCCCCCCCCCCCCCTGCAGTGTTGAATGGATCGCCTGGCTTCATTAACCTGTGTGATGCTCTGAACGCCTGGCAGCTGGTTAAGGAGCTGAAGAATGCGCTGGGTCTGCCTGCAGCCACCTCCTTCAAACACGTGAGCCCAGCAGGTAATGGCGCTTAAAATGTATGTGCTACAAAATGTAAAAAAAAATCAAAAAATAGTGAGTCACTACTTCTGTGTTAAAATTTTGTTGCTGGATATCTCTTTAATGGTGGGCTCCCCTTGTTCCACCAAAACAAACCTCCAAGAAAAACGAGAGCAGGACATCCAATTCTTGCAATAAAGTATTTTTACTTTAAATGTACATCTTACAAAAAAAGCACGACTGACAGTTTCACGCATATTGCGCTTGATCAAGCCAGTTATTTGTAATGGCAATAAATTATTTTTATAATAAACTTGTTTTGCTGGCCTGCACTATGCAATGTTCTTGCACAGAGTGGTCCTGAACCTCCTCCCACTGTTCTTCAGACTGGCTATGTGGACACTTTATTTTTTCTTTTTTTTTTTTTTTAAGTGGATGCCTATGCTCTGAGGGTTGACAATACTCAATTCTGTGGTCACCAGTGACGTAGCTGATTCAAGCTCTATTTGCAGCACTTGTGGTGTATGATGTGCTGAGTCCTGTGATTGGGGTGCCACTGACCATATTTTGCTCTGTGGTAGAATATCTGTGCTTTTCTGCAACAAGCACACAAAGTAACAAAGTCTGGTGAGATAGGTCCACTTCTACGCCTTTTCAGGGTTTGACAAAATGTAGTCTCCTAATGGGGAGAATAAATCCCTCCAAATCTCAAAGCCTCTGGTTATAGGTTACAGCCCCTCAGCACTGCTATATGGTTCAGTCAATCTGGTTTACACTTGCCCATGTCTTTTTAGATTCTGATACTTTTTGCTTTCCACAACCAGGAGCTGCTGTGGGTGTTCCACTGACCGAGGAAGAGGCACAAGTGTGTATGGTACAGGATCTTTTTTCATCACTAACCCCTTTAGCAACTGCATATGCTAGAGCAAGAGGTAACGCCACTTGTATTCATTTTGAACAAATTACTTTACAAATCACACATGACTCATGATTTGAGGTTTTCTATTGGTTCCTAGGTTCTGATAGGATGTCCTCTTTTGGGGACTTTATTGCCATTTCGGATATCTGTGATGTTCCGACTGCAAAAATAATATCCCGTGAGGTAAGGGCATTGCAGGTCTACTGTGATAAATCATGCTTGATGCATGCAATGAAATGTGTTATCCTGTTACACTTTATGCCTATGTTAATGAACCTATCAACATTTTATATAATCTGTAAAAAAAAAAAAAAAAAAAAATGAAATGGGCTAATGGCACTGTTGTGTTTTGTGCTAGGTGTCTGATGGTATTGTGGCTCCTGGATATGAGGAAGAGGCATTGAAAATTCTGTCTAAAAAGAAGAATGGAAGTTACTGTGTGTTGCAGGTGATATAATTTATTTTTTTTCTTCCGAATCATGAAGTTCTTTTTATAAAAGTTGGCATGGCTTTTGTTCTTCCATAAACCATCCTGGACCCTAAACAGCCATAGGATGTTTCGTTGCTTTGATGTCATTTCTGGTGCCTTCTGTACTTTTGCAAAGTATTCTCACCCCAGGGTTTAGTGAAATTTTAAGTACTGCCAGTTAAGTTCCAAATTTCCCTTTTGAAGAACTTGTGCACATCTTCCTCCTTCTTTTTTTTTTTTTTTTTTTTTTGTCTCCCCTCCCCCCCCAAACCCCCCCCCCCCCCCCCCCCCCCCCCCCAAATTCGGCTTAGAAACCGTTATACTGTTGACTGTTTCACGTTTATGGTACAACTATTTTCAAAATTTTTATTTTTTTTGTAATTATGGTGTGATTTTTCTTTACTTGGGTTATAATGACCATATCTACTTTCAGATGGACCCAGCTTATGAGTCAGAAAGCACTGAAATTCGGAGTATTTTTGGCCTGCAGTTAGAGCAGAAAAAAAATGATGCGGTTGTAGATGCCTCCCTATTAAGCAATATTGTGACCACAAAGAAAGAGGTATGCCTTAAGACTAATTATTCTAGATGTTGGTGACACTGCTAACACTATAAATGTTAATGTATTGGCTTTGCTTTTAGCTTCCTGAGTCAGCAACAAGAGACCTAATTGTTGCAACAATCGCATTGAAATACACTCAGTCCAACTCGGTGTGCTATTCCAAGGATGGGCAGGTAACTGCAAGCTGGTAGGATTTGTTGTCCGGTTCGGGCCTTTTCTTTTAAGTTATACCTAATCTGGCATTTGGAGTTGACCAAGGTGAGGTCTAAGGCTGGTCATTCAGGTAACAATATGTTTGCTATAACTAGCATTTTGGTGCAACGATCATATCTTTTATAAATAACCGATGCTAAGTTGATAGTTTTTTCTTTATTTGAAATTAACTATTTTTATTTATTTTTTCATTTCTAATTGAAGCTATCAAAATCTATTTAACTGCTATAATATTCTAAATGCTAAGAAAATGTCCTTCTCTGTCAGGTGGTGGGTATGGGTGCTGGGCAGCAGTCTCGCATACATTGTACCCGGCTGGCTGGAGACAAGGCTGATAACTGGTGGCTAAGGCACCACCCACGTGTTCTTGGCATGAAGTTTAAGGCTGGTGTGAAGAGAGCAGAGATCTCAAATGCCATTGATCAGTATGTGAGTGGCACCTTAGAAAAGGCAAGTATACAAACCTGAAGTGTCTGTACAACTCGTACTGGATTATTTGGAAGACTGTCTGTAATTTTATTTCATTTTTTCGATGTGGTTTAAAATATATGTTTGATATTTTCATATTTGTTTACTGTTCACAGGAGGAGCTGGAACAATGGAAAGCCCTGTTTGAACATCCCCCTGAACTGCTGACTCCTGAAGATAAAAAACAATGGATCTCTACCTTTACTGGGGTCTGCTTGAGCTCTGATGCTTTTTTCCCCTTTAGAGACAATGTAGAGAGAGCCAGTAAGGTAACCATAATATTGGGCCTGTTTAGTCTTTATACCATATAATGGGACAGGGCCCATCTTGTATCTGTGTGCTTTTCATTGTTTGTATCACAAGAAATCACAAAGATCAGAATTTTGAGCAAAAGTGAAATTTTATACCGCTGAGTCTGATGGCATGTTTACCTCTTTGCACAAATGCAGTATTGGAAAGTGAGTCTAGTTGCTAAAAATCCGCAGTGGCCAACTCTGTAAATATAGTGAGCCTCAAGTGCAGCCCTTGACCTATTTGGGCCACACAATAGATGGTGTGTGTGTGTGTGTGTGTGTGTGTGTGTGTGTGTGTGTGTTTTTTTTTATTATTTTTTTTTTGGTTCAGTATACTTCAATGGAGAAGCGTCAGAAAAGCATGTAATGTGTTTTTGCAGCAATTTGTGTTTTTTTTTTTTTTTTATCTGCCCATCAACAAATTGGGTAAAAAATTTGCAGCAAAATCACGTGCGCAAAAATCAAAACGCAGTGCAGAAACGGAACAAAAGCAAACTGCATAGGTGTGATTTTCAGACGAGGATATTCAGATGAAAAATCTTTATTTGCTGAATGAAGAATGTTAGAAAACTTCTTGGTCTCAAAAATTTTCAATTTCCAAATTTTCCTATCACTGTGGTTAAAAATGAACATCGTTTTGACCCAACGAACGTTTAGGAAATTGCACAAACTTTCTTAAAATTACTTTACTTTTCCTTGATTTAAAAATGTATGTATTTTTTATAAATTTGATCCGAGTCTGATTTTTTTTTTACCAAAGTCACCCTTTTAATTGTATATACAGTATATATATATCCTCTAATGGCATATACAGTCTCCTTCTCCCTCTCATAGTTTATATACAGTATATCTCTACTGTCTGTTCTCAGAGTGGATTAGAGTTTTTGCTCCCTAACCATATAGTTGGTTATTTATATTTACCATAGAGATAGTTAAGAATGCATAGCCTATTTATTTATTTATTTATTTTTAAACTTTACATATTAACTAAATTATACACCACGCCGATTCAATTAATAACCTAAAAAAAAGCCAAATAATCGTTAGTTTCAGCCCTAGTACTAACCCTTTTGTTTACAGGCAGAAAAAATACCTAGCTTATGGAGGACATGCTCAGTTCCAGTGACGGCGGTAACAGAAACAGGAAGTCAGTGAGCTCTGGTCCATAGGGACAGACCACAATAAAAACCTGTAGCTTGGGAAGGGTTTATCTGTTCCAATGACAGTGATAAGGCAAAGTCAGGAGTACTCTGCAATAGGGACTTGGATAGCAATCTTCTTTTTTGGAGTGGGGAAGGTTTATATTTATAACATTATTATTATTATTATTATTATTATTTTTCTTTAAATAATGTGTGTGTGTGTGTGTGTGTGTGTATATGTATATGTGTGTGTGTGTGTGTGTGTGTATATATATATATATTAATGTGTTTAGCCTTAGAAAGCTGCTCAATGCAATTGTGCATTTATTAATTGTGTTTTTTTTGTTTGTTTTTTTTTTCCCTCAGAGTGGGGTTCAATACATTGCTGCTCCATCAGGCTCTGCGGCTGACAAAGTTGTAATTGAGGCATGCAATGAGCTGGGCATCGTGTTGGCACACACAAACCTGCGTCTTTTCCACCACTAACCTTCCAAAAATAACTTCTTTATACTGTAACAATAAATTTTGTGGGGCACTCTAACTGTTTTTTGTCTACAAGTCATTATTTTTATTTTTTTTACAACTTCTAGTTACACAGCAGTAAGAAGAGCCCAACAATATTACATATTCAAATATATTAGAACATGGATATATTGAACATATTACACATTATACTATAGAACTCATTATAGCTTATTGTCCCTAATTTGCATAACTTCAACCCAAAACACACTTGGTCACCAACTGCATACTGCTGATACCAGGTCATATTTGGTACTGATCCAAAACTTTTCTTAGTCCCTGATCTAGAACAAGCATTCAACTGACAAAATTGGAATTTCCTTATCAGATTCCCTGTACCAGGTCAGAAACAAGGAATTGAAGGTTTTGGTTCTACAGCTAGGCAACCTTTTCATCTGCTATCGTTTTTTCTTAATACAGGCTTTCATTAAGGGAATCTGTACTTAATTTAATGGAGAATAACAACAGTTGTCTGGATGGCGACAACCGAGTTGCTTTTCTGGAACAAGCATGCAGCTTAGAAAGTCATAAAGCAATAGCTACTCTTGATCTGCATTATAGGTCCAGTCTGGGGGAAAATCTTTGGCCAAAGCTAGGTTGAGTGGTTCTTGGGTAAGGTAAACTACTACCCCAACCCCCCCCCCCATTGACAGTAATGGGAATGCACAAAAAAAAAATCTGCCCATCCCTTTGCTGATAAACATGGCCCTTCACGGCTGTTTGGTTATATACACCCCGTGCGAATAAGGTCAAAGTGAATTTACTACTAAATATAGAGCAGTATTAAAGTGTATCTAAGCCCATGAACTATAATAATAATAATATTATCATTAATATATATATATATATATATTTTTTTTTAATGGCGGAGCCTGCTAGTACTTAGATGTGGAGATTAGTTATGTCTATAGTACGCTGTAGGGTTCAATATTGAGTTGGCTCACCCTTTGCAGCAAGGCTATCCACAAGATTTAGGTGTGTCTATGGGAATGTTTGACCTTTCTTCCAGAAGCAAATTTGTGAGGTCAGCTGCTAATGATGGATGAGAAGGCCTGGCTCGCAGGTTCCGCTCTAATTTGTCTCAAATGTGTTCTATCGGTTTGAGGTCAGAACTCTATGCATGCCAGTCAAGCTCATCCATGGTTTTTTATGGACCTTGCTTTGTGCACTGGTCCAAATCATTTGGTGCAGGGGGGATTATGGGGTGTGGTTGTTTTTCAGGGGTTTGGCTTGACACCTTAGTCCCAGTGATGGAAATGCTTAAGGCATTGGCATACCAAGGCAAGGGGAGCCATCCCTGCTGGGAGAACAGTGAATACTGCTAGCAGCTGTGGCCGCTGCCAATAATTGCATGCTGGGTGTACCTGAGTCGATCAACTTGGGTCTAAGCGGCCTGGCCAGAGATGGATCGAATCTTGTCCAGTCCCTGCTGAACTGGCTGAGATTGAAACCAGTTATGGCAGGCTTAAGGGTAACTTTGGAATCCTATGTTTGTATGCCTATTGACAGTGACTTTAACTATAGACTTGGAGCCTATGAGGTGTCCTCTTGGCTTTGACCTGAAACACCCACATCTGTGTCTTTGCTTCTGTTGTGGGAATGCCACACTTGCTGCTGTTTCTCCAGAGTCCTCGTGACATAGCTTTGCAGTATGGCCCGTTTGACCACACCTGAAACCTCTTTAAGGACCTCCCCCCCCCCCCTCTGTGTAGTAACTGGTTGAGTAACCGAAGATTTCAGTCAGTAAGACTCAGTGGGGTTTATTTACTAAAGGCAAATCTAAAGTGCACTTGTAAGTGCAGTTGCTGTAGATCTGAGTGGGACATGCAAGGAAAATGGAAAACAGCAGATTTGTTTGTACAAGATTTGATGATAAAATCGGCAGAGCTTCCCTCATTTCAGATCTACAGCGACTGCACTTCCAAGTGAACTTTTAATTTGCCTTTCGTAAATAACCCCCGGTGTTTTCTTTAGGATGAGTTGAGCCCCATACACACTATCAGATTTTCTTCTTCTGATTTATTTTTCCTTCAGATTTACCAAAACCATGTAGTGCAAGGGCCTGTCTGATTGCATACACATTGAAACTCCTAAGGTTTGACCTCTATATTATATGGTTGTGGTAAATCTGAAGGAAAAAAATTAGTAGAAAATCTGATAGTGTGTATGGGGCTTAAGAATGGTGATTCTCTTTTGGAACACTTCACCTTTTTAGGAGTACAAAACTGAATGTCGGCCTCCTGTTTCTTTACCAACTCAATTCCTAGAGAGAAGGAATTCTGCCAAATGACATTTTAAGGAACTGTGTAAGAGGAGGATGAGATAATAAGCCTCCTACAAACTGGTCATCAGAGTCCATTGCAGAAGGAGGTATAGCAATATGATAAACACTAAATGACAAGAATAGCTAATCTATTTAAAAAAAACAAAAAAAACTTTTAAGACTTGCCATCGGCTCAAGATCGCAGTAAGGCTCAATGTGATCAGACAGTACCTATTACATTGCACTTGCTCCCTCATGAGTATCTTGATACAGGCGGATTCATTCTGTAGCTGGGGACTGCAGATTTTCAGTAACGCACTGTTGCTTCCCTTCTGAATAGGACCACACCCTTAGAGCACACTGCAATGTCTATCTACGTTAACTTTCTTCTCCTTGTGGTACAGGGACATTACCAGAAAACGCTGCCTGTAAACCCTGTGGTAACATGTTTACGTTTGGATAAAGTAACGCATGCATTGTCACGATGGTGTTCTTAGACACGTGCAGTTTATTTTTGTTTTCCGAATCATTTGGATGAATTTTTTGTTATTCAGATGTATCTGAATTTCCGAAATACAATTGTAACGAATTATAATGAAATTTCAGATGAAATTTAAATCAAATTAGAAAAGTTTTCAAATTTACGAATAGAAGAAAATGAGTAGACTATACGGCCTGTTTCACACTGGGGCGGTTTTCAGGCACTACAGTGCAAAAAATGGCCCGTTTCACTCCAGTGTGAAAGCCGGAGGCCTTTCACACAGGAGCAGTGCGCTAGCAGGACGGTGAAAAAAGTCCTGCTAGCAGCATCTTTGGAGTGGTGTATTCATCGCTCCTAATCCGCTCCTACCCATTGAAATTAATGGGGCAACGCAGCTATACCAATGGCTAAGCGCCGCTGCAGCATCGCTTTGCGGGCGGTTTTAACCTTCCCCCAACCCCCCCCAAGTATTCATCCCTCAAGGGCTGTCCTGGAAGGAGTCTCTCCCATCGACACAGGAAGCACATTGCCACAGTTCAAAAGGCGGTCCTTCAGGTCCCTGGTCAGTCATTGTGGAAATTGAGGAGGAAGAAACTCAGTTATCCAGACATAAGATGTATGAGGCTCTGGGGAAAAAGAAAGCAAGGGTTTTTCTGATACATAAAGTGCTTTCTGACCTTATCCTTAAGGAGTGGTCTGAACCGGATAAAAAGGTTTTCTTTCCTAATTCCCTTAAGAGAAGGTTCCCTTTTAATGAGAGCCCAGAGGCGGTCTGGAATAAAAACTAGACGCCCCTCTGTCCAAAGTCTCAAAGCAGGCTGATCTGGCCTTTGAGGATATGGGCCATTTGAAAGATCCAATGGACAGGAGAACAGACACAGTCTTAAAGAGGGCCTGGGATGCCTCTATGGCAGGCTTAAAACCAGCTCTAGCCACTTCTTGTCTAGCTAGAAACCTGGAGTTCTGGTTGTCACAACTGCAGGAACATCTAAAAGCAGGCACTCCTAGGGGGGAGCTTTTGAAAACCTTGCCTGTACTTTTCAAGGCCACTAGTTTCATCTCTGACGCCTCCACGGACTCCGTAAAGTTTACGGCTAAGTCTGCAGCACTTTCAGTGGCAGCAAGGAGGTCAGTATGGATGAAAACTTGGGGGGGGGGGGGGGGTGTGACACGGCATCTAAAACCCGCCTGTGCAGCGTCCCTTTTACAGGAGACTTGGTCTTCGGGCCTGAGTTAGATTCCGCCTTAGAAAGGACGGCGGATAAAAAGAAATCCTTTCCCGCAAAAAAAACAGTTTTCATCCCTCTAAGGAACCCTCTAAATCGGAGAAGAGTTCAACCCCCAAAAAGCATTGGTCAGGACATGAAGGGAAAGGGGGCATACTTTTTAACCGCCCCAATCAGGACCCCAAACCCCAGTGACGTCAGGGTTCCTGTGGAAGGAAGATTAAGCAAATTTCTTCCACAGTGGGAAGAGACAACCTCGAATGAGTTTGCCTTAAATATAATAAAAAGGGGTCACGCGCTGGAATTCCACAGCAGCCCTCCCTCAAAGTTTTTGGTGACAAAACTCCCAAGTCACTCGGAAAAGGCCAGGGCCTTGCCTTTTACTGATAGGGGAAATGGTGGGTCAAGAAGTATTGACACCAGTCCCTATTCAGGAACAATGGGACGGTTTTTACTCACACATTTTTGTGGTAAAAAAGCCGTTGGGGAGGTTGAGACTAATTATGAACCTCCGACCACTGAATCGCTCCATCCGTTGCAAGAGATTTCGGGTGGAGTCCATTTATTCCATAAAAAAATCTCCTCCAGAAAGAGATATTTATGGCTACCCTGGATCTAAGGGATGCTTATTTGCATATCCCAATAAGGGAGGAATGCCAAAAATTCCTTCGTTTGGCAGTGCAGATACACAAGTTTACCACTTTCAGTGCAGAGCGCTCCCCGAGGATCTTTACCAAGGTTCTCGGAGGGGCACTAGTTCCATTGAGGCTTCAGTCAGTCTCGATTATTCCCTATCTAGACGACCTGCTTCTAACAGCACACTTAGAGAGGAGTCTCTCGGGATCTGGAGTTGACTCAACTCAGCCTGAGTTGATTAGGGTGGATTGTCAGTCAGGAGAAATCAAAGACAACCCAACACAGGAGATCCTGTATTTTGGTTACTGGATCAAGTCTGTAGATCAGAAAATTGTACTGCCGGAAGAAAAGATTTTGAATCTGTGGCAGAGAACATCTTTTCTTCAATGCAGCCCCAAATGTACGGTGAGGGAAGTAATGTCTGTCTTAGGTCTTGTGACTGCAGCCGTACAATGGGCCAGGTTCCACCAAAGAGACCTTCAGGGATTTCTGTTGGAACAATTAAAGGGCAGAGATCTGGAGGAGGAGGCATCGATCCCCTCAAAAATAAAACGCTCCCTCTGGTGGTGGAAGGACAGGGAGAACCTAAACAAAAGGGGTTCATTGGGTCCTTCCTATCACTTCAACACTGACAACAGATGCAAGCAGCTGGGGCTGGGGAGCCCACCTCGGCTCGAGCTGGGTCCAGGACAAGTGGACCCCAGAAGAGAAATGTTTCTCCTCCAATTGGAAGGAGCGAACGGCAATCCTGAGAGCTATTTTAGCTTTTCAGTCCACAATACAGGGTCACCATCTACAAGTCCGTTCAGACAACATGACGGCTGTAGCATATATAAACAAACAAGGAGGTACCAGACGTCCTCGTTTGATGTTGGTAGCCAGACGCTTTTTCCAGTGGGCAGAAGCCAATCTGGAATCCATTTCTGCTGTACACCTGAAAGGGGAGCTGAACAGCACGGCGGACTTCTTGAGTCGACAGAGTTTCGAACCAAGAATGGTCCTTGCACCCAGAGGTATTCAATCTTATAACAACTCACTGGGGAAAACCAGTAGTGGACCTTTTTGCAAGCAAAGAGAATGCAAAGGTTCCCAGTTTTTGCTCGCTAAGCCCAGGAGATCAGCCCCTGGCTGTAGATGCCTTGCAGACTCTGTGGACTTTCAGTCTGGCGTATGCATTTCCCCCTCTTCATCTCATTCCGAGGGTCCTAGCAAGATTCCTCACAGAGGAAACCTGTTTGATCTTAGTAGCACCATTCTGGCCCAGGAGACCGTGGTTCACAACGTTACTACAATTGACAGACTGTCCTCCTCTAAGGCTTCCCTGCAGACGGGACCTCCTGTCACAGGGACCTCTTTATCATCCGCAGGTGGCCACGCTGAAGCTTTCAGCATGGTTGCTGAGGAGGAAATCTTAAGGAGTAAGGGCCTGACAGACAAGGTGATTGCGACCTTACTACAGAGTCGCAAACCAGTCACGAGGGCTATTTACAAAAAAGTCTGGAGAAAATTGAATAGCTGGCTGAATAGCCGAAATGGAGATAAACATGAATACGGCTAATATTCTACAGTTTTTACAGGAAGGGGTAAACAAAGGGTTAACTCTCTGTACTATTAAGGTACAGATAGCTGCCTTAAGTGTGTACCTAGATGAATGATTACAGGAAAATCTTTTTGTCGCTAGTTTCTGTAAGGCAGTTGCTAGACCTAAGCCGGGCAGAGTCAACAGAGTCCCATCCTGGGATTTAGCAGTGGGGCTCAAAGGGTGACCCCAAGAAAGCTTTTAGCACATCTGAGGCCTCCCTAAGGCTTATTACATTTAAGACAGTACTCCTGGTGGCAATCACTTCAGCCCGTAAGGTCAGTGAAATCCAAGCCCTTTCCATCAGGGAACCGTTTTTACAGATCCTAGAAGACAGAGTCATTCTAAAGACAGACCCTGGGTTCTTACCAAAGGTAGCATCTAGCTTCCATAGGTCACAAGATATTGTCCTCCCCTCATTTTGTCAAAATGCAGCAAATGAGAAAGAAGAACGTTTTTTAATTTATTGGATGTGAGGAGGTGTATTCTAGAGTATCTAAAAGTAACAAATCCATTCAGAATCTCTGAATCCCTTTTTTGTCCTTTTTTCGGGCAGCGTAGGGGACACAAAGCTTCAAAAGTAACCATAGCTAGATGGATTAGGCTAGCTATAGCAGAGGGGGTATAAGGCCTTAAGACCCCATTCACACCTGAGCGTTTTGTAGCTTGACGCCTGAAGCTACAAAATGCTGGAGGGGAAAAAATCCATTATTCTCAATGGAGATGGTTCACATCTCCACTCCAAGTCGCCTGAAGCTCAAACAAGTTCCGGACCCTTTTTTGTTGCGCGAATCGGGCTGATTTGGGTGTTTTTCTTCTTTTAACATTGGCTCGCACAAAGTCGCAGTAAAACGCTTGAAACCGCTACGCTCAGGTGTGAATGCAGCCTGAATAGAGATCCTCCTGAGGGTGTGAAAGCTCAATCCACAAGAGCGTTGTCTGAATCCTGGGCAGAAAGAGCTGGTGCCACCCCGGAGCAGGTATGTAAAGCAGCCACATGGTCAAGCTTTTCCACCTTTACAAGGCATTACCGACTGGACCTAATGTCTAGTCAGGATCAGGCCTTTGGGAGGAAAGTCCTCCAGGCCGTGGTTCCCCCCCCCCCCCCCCTAAATCTGGTAAGTACTTGGGGATCCTCTCAAGGGCTGTCCTGGAAGAACACTTGGGGAAACCTGGAGTTAGTACTTACCGGTAACTCCTTTTCCGGTGGTCTTCCAGGACAGCACGATCCCACCCTTTTATTTGATTATAGTGATGTACTAATGTTATTACCTGTTATGGTTTATATGTTTTGCAGTTCCATCCTTCGGTTCTTGGTGAATGACTGAGAAGGGACCTGAGGGACCGCCTTTTGAACTGTGGCAATGTGTTTCCTGTGTCGATGGGAGGGACTCCATCTCTCAAGGGCTGTCCTGGAAGACCACCGGAAAAGGAGTTACCTGTAAGTACTAACTCTAGTTTTCGGCCGCATACTGCTGCTAAAACGATGGTAAAGCGCTACTAAAAATAGCGCAGCTTTACCGCCGACTCCCGTACTGCCCCAGTGTGAAAGGGGCCTAACCATCTTCTGAAAGTCGAAGTTCAAATAGAATAAATTTGAACTGGAATAGAATAGAAAAAAAAAATACACTACAACCATCTTCTGAAATTCTAATTTTGACTAGAAAAAAAAAGACTATAACCATTTCCCAAAATTTAGAATTTAGCCATCTTCCGAAATTCAAATTGAAAATAAGAGTAGAAGAAAATAGCATAGAATAAAAGGGAATATAACTATCTTCTAAAATTCGAATAGAATAGTAAAGCTTATAATAAAACAAACAATAGAATTGAATTGAGAATATAACCATCTTCTTCCAAAATTAAAATAAAAAGAAAATTTGAATAAAGGAAACAAATTCCAAAAAGGAATTCAATTAATTTAAACAAATTTATGTAAATAACGAAACAAAAAAAATGTTTTTATTCTGCACATGTCTAGGTGTGTGGGTGTGTGTTTGTTTTTGTTTTTTTTTTGTAATTTGCAGTAGTATAAGAGGAAGTTTTAGAAAACCCTTTGTAGTATATTAATGTGCTTTGTACTAAACTGACAGGCTCCACACATAGCAGCAGGAAAAACAATTGCATACAAGGTATGATAAAATATGCATACAAAATACACAAGCTACATACAGTGCCTTGAAAAAGTATCCATACACCTTGAAATTTTCCACATTTTTGGCATGTTGCAGCAAAAAAACTTAATTCTATTTTATATGATCGACCAACAAATTAATAACTGTGAAGTAGAAGAAAAATGATAAATGGGTTTCAAAATGTTTTACAAAAATGTGTTAAGTGTGGCGTGCATTTGTATTCAGCCCCCTGAGTCAATACTTTTGTTAAACCCCCTTTTGCTGCATGTGTCTACCAGATTTGCACATCTAGAGTGACATTTTTGCCCATTCTTCTTTGCAAAATAGCACAAGCTCTGTCAGATTGGATGTGGAACCTCTGTGAACAGCAATTTTCAAGTCTTGCCACAGATTCTCAATTGGATTTAGGTCTGGACTGTGACTGTGCCATTCTAAGACTTGAATATGCTTTGATCTAAAACATTCAATTGTAGCTCTGGCTGTATGTTTAGGGTTGTTGTCCTTCTGGAAGGTGAACCTCCACCCCTGGCTTAAGTGTTTTGCAGCCTCTAACAGGTTTTCTTCTAAAAATCAAATAAATGGTGTTGCGCTACCTGAAAAGGTTTACGCTAAACTATACTAAACTAAAAATAAAGTGCCTTGTGCTTATATAAATAATATCAGTGTTACTAAATAACACACTCCCGAGAGCGATGTCTCCTCCTATTAAATGATATCTCCTCCTTTTAGGTAAATGTAATAAAAAAAAACTCCTGATATTATACAATTGGGTATTATACACAGTAAATCTAAAACAAATCCAAATATATGAAGTGTCTCCAGCAGATTAACCCGTGAATAATCAATAAAATAAAGTGTCCAATATGTCACAAAATAGCCAAACAATAAAGTGTCATGTGCTTTAAATATTCAAGTGAATATATCTAAGATAATAAACTCATGGGATTCTTATATTAAAACGTGCAACACACAATGCATGCTTAAACAGAAGAACTAAATAATAAAGTCTTTATGTGAAATTAAATGGAATAAAGTGACCAGTGGCTATTTTTCAGTGCTCCTCTTAGTAAAAAGAATAAAATCTTTGTGAGCTGAAATGGGTAAAGTGACCAGTGGTTCATTCAGTGCTTCTCAAAAACAGGTGCCAGCAACCGTGTCTTTAATTCTTATATCTCCAGTGTTCACGGCACACCAGGTGGAGTGGCCCCTTACCTTACTGCTGTAAGGTAAACATCAAATCAACCAAACGGCAAGGTCCAGGGGTTGTGACCTAATTCCTGGCAGGTGAGTCCTGGCCCCCTCGGCTGGAATTTTGCACCTCAAATAGTTTCCACAGATCTTAAGCCTCAATATTATCCACAAGGGTCTTCTGAGGTGACAATTGTGTCTCTCGATGGGTCTTTGATTTGGTGAATTGTAGATGCTGCCTTTTTGATTTGGAGGGCTCTTGCAAGATTTTTCCCTGATTTGTTACCAAACTCATAGAATAGCCTCCGTGTCAGTGCATATTTTGCTTCTTATTGTTTTTCCCAGTTCTTCGAGTAGGGCTTCCCTAGCCTGTACTAGTTTGGAAACTACGCCAAAAAGTTCAATGTTAGCATGACCAGAGCACCTTCTTCCACATGGCTTCTCGCAAAGAGAAAACGGGCCTTCCTATGGCTTTCTTTCAACAATGGCATTCTTGCCACTCTTCCATAAAGGCCAGATATGTGGAGTGCACAACTAATAGTTGTCCTGTGGACAGATACTCCCACCTGAGCTGTGGATCTTTGCTGCTCCTCCAGAGTTACTATGGGCCTCTTGGCTGCTTCTCTGATTAACCACTTACGGACCGCTGCACACTGATATAAGTCCTAAGTTTGAAGAGGAATATTGTTATGGCAGCAGCTAGTTGCCATAATTCCGGTATCCTCTTCTTTGGCCTATGGCCCGCTTTCAAATAAAAGTGGCCTCTGTTCCGGTGCCCTCTGACGCTTACCGGAGCCTTTTGGCAGCGGCGGAGGCAATCGGATCCTTTCTCCTCTGTTGCATGGAGACGAGTGAGGGGAAGATGGCCCCCACCTGTCTCCATACCATTGCAGGGCGGAAGCGATGTATTTATTGAATTTTAATGTAAATATGAGATCTGAGGTTTTTTTACCCCAGATCTCATATTTAAGAGTTCCTGTTTACATTTCTTTGTAATAGGGATAAAAGTGACACTTCTTAAATTTTTTTAAAAAAAAAGGTAAAAAAGAAAAAAATATATATTTTTTTTAAAAGCTCCGTCCCGCCGAGCTCGTGTGCAGAAGCAAACGCATTGGAAAACCTGTTCAAACCACACGTGAGGTATCGCTGTGATCGGTAGAGCGAGAGCAATAATTCTACCCCTAGACCACACTTGTAACTCAAAACGTGCAAGAATTTTTATTTTTTAAACGCCGCCTATGGAGGTTTTTAAGTGTAAGTTTGTCGCCATTCCACGTGCGGGCGCAATTTTGAAGCGTGACATGTTCGTTTTGTTCAATTTACTCAGCATAACATTCTTTCACAATATTAAAAAAAAAAATGGCTAACGTTTACTGTTTATTTTTTTAATTCAAAAAGTTGGATTTTTTTCCCCAAAAAAGTGGGCTTGTAAGACCGCTGCGCACATACGGTGTGACAAAGTATTGCAACGACCGCCATTTTATTCTCTAGGTTGTTAGAAATAAAAATGTATAATGTTTGGGGGGTTCTAAGTAAGTTTCTAGCATACAAACCTGTTATAACTTGTAAACAACAAATCTCAAAAAGAGGCTCGGTCCTTAAGTGGTTAATGCTTTCCTTGCCCGGCCTGTCAGTTTAGGTGGACAGCCAAGTCTTGGTAGGTTTGCAGCTGCGCCATACTCTCCATTTTCGGCTGATGGATTGAACAGTGCTCCGTGAGATGTTCAAAGCTTGGGATATATATATATATATATATATATATATATTATACACACACACATAATAATTTTTTTTTTTTTTTCTAGCCTAATCCTGCTTTAAACTTCTCCACAACTTTATCTATGATGCTGTTTGTTTACTAAGATTCCCTAACAAACCTCCTGAGCTTCACAGAAGAGCTGTATTTATATTGAGATTAAATTACACACAGGTAGACTATATTTACTAATATGGTGACTTCTGAAGCCAATTGGTTCCACTAGATTTTAGTTAAGGGTATCGGAGGTAAAGGGGGCTGAATACAAATGCACATCACACTTTTTCACATTTATTTGTTAAAAAGTTTGAAAACCATTTATCATTTTCCTTCCACTTCACAATTATGTGCCACTTTGTGTTGGTCTATCACATACAATCCCAATGAAATACGTTTAAGTTTTTGGTGGTAACATGACAAAATGTGGAAAATTTCAAGGGGTAATGCCATGTTCACACGAGCAGACTTTTCGACGGACTTTCCGAATGAACGGACTTGGCCACACACACACAATCGCACCAAAGTCCGACGGATTCAAACGTGATGACGTACGCCCGGACTAGAATAAGGAAGTTCATAGCTAGTAGCCAATAGGTGCCCTAGCGTCAGGTTTTTGTCCGTCAGACACATACGAACGGATTTCTCGTTCCGGTGGGAAAATTTAAAACCTGTTCCATTTCTAGTCCGGAATTTTAGCAAAAAAAGGTCTGATGGAGCCCACACACGATCGAATTGTCCGAACTCGTTCCGTCGGACCTTTGCTGTCAAAAAGTCTGGTTGTGTGTACATGGCATTAGAATACTTTTTCAAGGCACTGTATAACTTATCCACAAGTTAGAGAAGGAAGCCACATAGGCAAACACATCGTGATAATCCCCGACCCATGGATCACTGTCCTACATATCCTGTGCACCTCATGGTCTAATCTATTCCCAGGACTAACGTGTCATGATTCACAGGGCTTATTCCTTAGATGTGAATTAGTGTGGATGGGGCTGTGAATAGGCAGTTTAGTCTCTTGTGGAAGGTAATGTATAGAACTTATACAGGCAGAGGGCTGGGTAATGGCTCCATCTGCAAGACACTGGGATTTTGTCAAAATTCTGGGACAGTCTCACTGAATCTAATGCCCCGTACACACGATCAGAACAAAAAATACTGACTGCAAATTGATTGTACAACAACCTGATCATTGGTACACAGCTCTTGTGTGGAATTTTCCGAAGGGACAAAAACGAAAATCTTTTTCTTGTACGATACCAGATCGTATGAGTTTTGTTTAATCATTACAGTTTTCATCTACAAATGCATCACTTCCGAGTTTTTATTCTGTCGTATAAGAATTTTCAGGTTTTTAGTAACATTTGTTTTTGATATGGAGACTAGCATGCAAAAAAAACTCATTGTGTACTAGGCTTTAGACTGGAGGTATGTGATGGTGGAATGTACATGGCAATTGGTCCTTCTGCCACAACCGGAGTGTGCTAGAAATGCACACTCCCAAAAAACAACTTTTGCATTTTCTCTCTGCCAATAGACAAATGATCCCCTTCTATTGGAAGGCCAACAATTCCTATTTTAAATGTATTGATTTTATGCAACAATTTTTTTTATACAAAACCTTTTCAAATGTAACACACAAATTTTCCCCTTAGCCTCTTATATACAGTGGCTATAAAACGTTTACACACCCCTGTTAAAACGTCAGGTTTCTGTGATGTAAAAAAATGAGACAAAGATAAATAATTTCAGAACTTTTTCCACCCTTAACGTGACCTATAAACTGTACAACTCAATTGAACAAACTGAAATCTTTTAGGTGGAGGGAAGTAAAAATAACTGTTCACACCCTTAATTTTTTGTTTTTATTTTTTAACAGCGCTCAGTTTGTTTAATTTTTTATTTATTTATTTTTTGGCATGAGTCCATCAGCATGACACATCTTGACTTGGCAATATTTGCCCACTCTTGCAACAACACTCCAAATTAGTCAGACGGCGAGGGCATCTCCTGTGCACAGCCCTCTTCAGATCACTCCACAGATTTTCAATGGGATTCAGGTCTGGGCTTTGGCTGGGCCATTCCAAAGCTTTAATCTTCTTCTGGTGAAGTCATTACTTTGTTGATTTCGATGTATGCTTTAGGTCATTGTCATGCTGAAGGATGAAGTTCATATTCATGTTCAGCTTTCTAGCAGAAGCCTGAAGGTTTTGTACCAATATTGACTGGTATTTAGAAATTTTCATAATTCCCTCTACCTTGACTAAGGTCCCTGATTCAGCTGAAGAAAAACAGCCCCAAAGCATGATGCTGCCACCACCATGCTTCACGGTGAGTAAGGCCGCGTACACACGGGCGGACTGTCTGACGGACTTGGTCCGCTGAAACGTGTTTCAGCGGACAATCCGCTCGTGTGTGGGCTTCAGCAGACTTTTTCAGCGGACAGTCTGGCGGACTAAGTCTTTCGGAATTTCCGTAATATTGTCCGTCCAAACTTGGTTTCAGCGGACAGTCCGCTCATGAGTAGGCTAGTTGGACGGACTAAGTATGGCGCATGCTCAGAAAGGATTTACACGGCCGAAGGTTGCATTGCAGTGTATTGGACGTCGTATTTCTAGTCCCGTCGTACGTGCCGTACACGTCATCGCGCAAGCTTTCAGCGGACTGTCTGTTCGTCGTGTGTGGTCAAGTCCGTTCATTCAAAAGTAGGACGGACTGTCTGTCGGATTGTCTGACGGACTTAGTTGGACGGACAGTCCGCCCGTGTGTACGCGGCCTATGATGTTCTTTTTGTGATGTGCAGTGGTTTTGCGTCAAATATATCTTTTGGAATTGTGGTCCAAGTTCAACCTTGATTTCATCAAACCATAACATATTTCCCCACATGCTTTTGGGAGACTTCAGATGTGTTTTTGCAAAATGTAGCCAGGCTTGGATGTTTTTCTTGGTAAGAAAAGGCTTCCATTTTGCTATGCTAACCCATAGCCCAGACATATGAAGAAAACGAGAGATTGTTGTCACTTGTACCACACACCCAATACTTGCCAGATATTCCTGCAGCTCCTTTAATGTTGCTGTGGGCCTCCTGGCAGCCTCCCTGACTAGTTTTCTTCTTGTCTTTTCATCAATTTTGGAGGGATGTCCAGTTCTTGGTAATGTCAATGTTGTGCAATATTTTCTCCTTGATGACTCTCTTCACTGTGTTTCATGGTATATCTAATGCCTAGGAAACTTTTGTACCCTTCTCCTGAGTGATGCCTTAACAATTAGATCTCTGGAAGCTCCCTGCGGCCCATGGGTTTTGCTGTAGGATGCGACCTAAGAAAATGTCAAGAAAGGCCTATTAGAACAGCTGAACTTAAATGGGCGTACCTGTACATCCCTTTGAATTTGCCGCCATGCCATTTAGTGCACGCTGGCCGGGAGCTCCATGAGTAGGATTGCGGATCCCATGGACTCTGTCTGCGAGGATACCCGCGATCGTCTCGCAGGGAGGAAGAACTAATGTAAACAAGCATCTCCCGTTCTGCCTAATGACAGTGTCACTGATCATAGCTCTCTGATCGGGAGCTATGATCAGTGATGTGTCACACACAGCCCCTCCCCCCACAGTTAGAACACATCCCCTACAGCGCCACCTAGTGTTAACCCCTTCACTGCCAGTCACATTTACACAATAATCAATGCAATTTTAATCTCCCTGATTGCTGTATAAGTGAAAACCGGCCCAAAATGGTGTCAAAAGTGTCTGCCATAATGTCAGTCATGATAAAAATCGCTGATCGCTGCCATTACTAGTAAAAAAAAAAAAATTTTTTTTTTTTTTTTTTATAAAACTCTCGCCTATTTTGTAGACACTATATAACTTTTGCAAAAACCAATCAATCACTTATTGTGATTCTTCTATAAAAAAAAAAAATGTAGAAGAATACGTATCTGCCTAAACTGAGAAAAAAAAATGTTTGTTTATATGTCATCCTCCCCTGAGAGATAAATGGCTAGTCAGATGAGCCATCAAGGGTAGAACACTTCTGTCCCTGTATGTATCGTACAAACAGGTTTTTTCTTCTACCATCTAAAGGATTATTGCTATGATGTCTCTCCATAGTAAGACTAAACATAGCAGATTTCCATCTAGTCCTCAGGGCCCTTATGTTGAGGTGCAGGAGGCTGGGGATCTTCACAAATATTGGAAGATACTTGTTTTTCCTCTTCAGAGGATCCTAACAGGGAGAGAGTAGCCTCACAAGTTAGGTGTTTGTCTACTCCCTTAACCCTTTTCTTGCCTGCAGCACAGGCTCTTGAGGTATCTGCCTCTAATAAGGTTCATTTGAACCTCCCCCACCTGGGGATGTTTTTCCTATTCATGCATAGCTTATGTATTCTGAATGGGAACATTTCTAAGAAGAAATGGGGAGTTACAGCTATTAATACTGCAATCACCTCGGTGAGAAGAGTCTCACATGTCCAGTGGATAATGCACTGATGTTAAAGGAAATTAAGGTTGGAACTTCCTTTTTAAAGACAAGATGTCTTTTGCAGTTCTTGCTGCAATGGGTGTATCTCATTCCATTAACCCTTTAACCTCTGCTCCACTATTTTGGTGGAGCACATTTTAAGTCACACTAAATCATTGAAGAAAGTGGACTTCTAAGGGTTAGTTTGTGAGATACCTGAAATGCTCACTGATCAGCAGGCCCGGCAATGGGCTGGTGTATCTGACGCACTGTGTCTCACAGATGAAAGACTCTATCATTAAGCCTTATGGCTTATAATTGGACTAGTGCATTCTCGCATAGTTCCATGGCTGAAATATTGATCAGCCGAAGCACTATGTGAAAAATCTTAGGCCGCGTACACACAATCTGACAACCCGCCAAACTTTGCAGCGGAGGTCCACTGGACTTTCCGAACGAGCAGACCTGCCCACACACGAGCGGACTTTACCAGCGGACTAGATCCAGCGGACAATCCGCCGGACTATGGCGGGAGTCCACCGGACTTTTGAAATGAACGGACTTGCCCACACATGGAGTAAAGTCCGTTCATTTTGAACACAATTACAGGTAGACGGAACTAGCAAAGGAAGTTAATATCGCCGCCTCCATCGGAGAGATTGATACCTGGCAAGCCCCGTCACCTGGTATGGATTTAAAGGGGAAGCCCTATGCCAAAAAAATGGCATAGGGGTCCCCCCAAAGTCCATAGACCCTTATCTGAGCATGCAGCCCCGGCCGGTCAGGAAAAGGGGTGGGGACGTGCGAGCGCCCCCCCCCCCCCCCCCTCCTGAGCTGTACCAGGCCATGTGCCCTCGACGTGGGGGGGGTGCTTTGGGGAAGGGAGGGCCCTGAGGCCCCCCACCCCAAAGCACCTTGTCCCCATGTTGATGAGGACAAGGGCCTCTTCCCGGCAACCCTGGCCATTGTATACAGAAAACGAGACCGGAGGGACTTATGGACTTTATAGGCACCAATATAGCACAAATATTTTTCATTAAATAATTTATTGTTATTCCAAAAATATACAAAAGTGATTAAAAATCAGAAATAGACGGTACATTCATTCACAGAGACCTTAATCAGCAAAAAATATACTACAACTCAAATAATTATTTAGTATAGTAAAATAGCCAACAGGAAGCCATTGAAGATTGGAGTGTAGATATATATTCACAGTGATGATATGCTGATATAGGGTCCCGTGCTCATGCCCGACATGTTTCGCGTCCCAACGAACGCTTCTTCTGGCCCGCAGACGCAGACAACCCTGGCCATTGGTTGTCGGGGTCTGCGGGCAGGGGGCTTATCAGAATAGGGCTTCCCCTTTAAATCCATACCAGGCAACGGGGCTCGCAGGGTGTCAATCTTGCTGATGGAGGTGGCGACATTTACTTCCTTTGCTAGTCCTGTCTATCTGGAGCCACGTTCAAAATGAATGGACTTTTCTCCGTGTGTGGGCAAGTCCGTTCATTTCAAATGTCTGGCGGACTAGCACACTGACGGGCGGATTGTCCGCCGGATAATCCGATCGTGTGTACGTGGCATAAGCCAGTTTGTGTCCCTTCCTGGGTTATGGCTATTTAGAGAGGATAAGTACATCCAAAAGGGTAAAGCTCTCTTTACCAGTAAAAGGAGGTTCAAACATTTCTCCTTTAATTGTGCTGCCTCTCCTATGCCTGGGGCATCTGCCTTTTAGGCAGTCTCGACGGTCTCAATCGTCAGGTCCCGAAGGGCAGCACCAGGATCTTGGGGGCAGAAAGCCCATAAAGCAGAATGCTAAAGCCTTCTCTTGAAGGAGCACCCCCACTTGTTTGAGACTCTCAGGACCTTTCCCCTCACCCAAAGTCTGGCAGGAACAATGTCAAGAGCAGAGGGATGTCTGCAATTTTTTCTCTAGGTTATGACTAGCATTCGAGGAGGCCAAATGGCTCAGCGGTTTTGATCTGAGGGTCCGGGGTTCGGGTCCCTGTTTGGGTGCTGCCTGTGGGGTCCTTGGGCAGATGCGGCAGTCTTTATGCAAGAGTTTCCGTCTCCTCAGAGAATGTTTCTAAAGATCCAGAAAAAAATAAATAAATGGAAGTCTTTCTGGCTCTGGATTAGCTGTTATCCTAGTTGGTGATATCAAAGGTTCCCTTAGTGGAACAGGGGTTTTTGGCTCCAACCTTTTTAAGGTTCCAGAACTAAACAAAGAGGTAAGACCCACTCTAGATCTTGAAGATCTGAATCTGCACTTAAACATCTGATCCTTTCATAATTCGCTCGGCTGTGTCCATCCTGCAAGGAGGGGAGTTGCATATCTCCATGTGCCAAGGTTTCCTGCTTACCAGAAATTTCTGCGGTTTGAAATATAAAATTATTTTTTCAGTTGTGGCTAGGGGTGCAACAGATCGTCACCGATCCGTGATCCGAACGGGTCACCCCGCTCAGATCGGCACATGCTGCGATCCGCGGTCTCGGCCTTAGGAAAGTCCGCGGCTTTGGCCTAGCTCCGAAGCGGCGCCCATCTTTCTACACCCAGGCTGTTTACACTGATCGCTCCGACGGATCACTTGTAAACAAAACGTCATGACATGACGCCGGTTCCTCTTCCCCTCTCTGTACTAACCTGTACAGTAGAGGGGAGAGATCCTGAGATGGAAGCAGCCATCCCTCCATACCCTGCAGTATCCAGCAATTCCCTGCCAATACTCTAGCAATACTCTGCAGTACCCCAATACTCTAGCAATACTCTGCAGTACCCCAATACTCTAGCAATACCCCAATACTCTAGCAATAACCCAATACTCTAGCGATACCCTGCCAATACTCTAGCGATACCCTGCCAATACTCTGTGATACCCTGCCAATACTCTGTGATACCCTGCCTGCCAATACTCTGCGATACCCAGCCATGCCCAGCCTTACTCACCCATGCCCAGATGTGCCCAGCCATACTCAGCCGTACCCAACCATACTCAGCTATGCTCAGCCGTACCAAGCCATACTCAGCCAATATTACAGTGGGGGATATTGTGGATATTACAGTGAGGACTATATGGTGGTAGAATTTTTACAGGTTTTTGCAAATTAAATTATTTGCTGATCCGAAAAATGATCAGATCCATGACTCTGATCCGAGGAACGATCCAATCCGTGAGTTTTTTGATCCGTTACACCCCTAGTTGTGGCCCTGCTATTCGGCTTAGCCACAGCACCACGAGTGTTCTGAAAGATTCTGGCACCTCCTTTAGCCAGGTTAAAGGCTCAAGGCATAGCGGTCCTAGACTATTAGAAGATCTACTTTTAATAGATCATTCAGTCTCAGGTCTAAAAACTGAGTCTGATCTCAGCCGTAAATATCTGAAATCTCTAGGTTGGATTCTCAACCTAGGAAGATTCTCCTTAAAACCATCAAGGAGATTACAGTACTTGTGCTGGTTATAGATACCATACAGAAGAAGGTATTCTTACCCCAGACGAGAATCCGTTCCATTGTAGGACTAATTCACTTTATCAAAACAAAGGAAAGTTTCCTTCCATTCGGCTGTGCAGGAGATTTTTTAGGGGAAATGGTGGCCTCCTTCAAGGCTGTCCCTTACGTGCAGTTTTACTCAAAGACTGCTTCAAGACACCATCCTGTCTGTCTGGAATAAAGAAGATTAAGGCCTTCTTTGTTTCCAATACGCTTGGCTCCCGACATATGTCAGAGCCTAAATTGGTGGTTGTTATCCAGCAAAAGGGAAAATCTTTATCCTGGAAGGTGTCAACAACAGATGCCAGCCTTCTGGGCTGGGGAGCAGCCCTGGAAGAATATTCTGTCCAGGGGAAATGGTCCAGGTTAGAGGACCTTGCCTATCAACTTTTTGGAAGTTTCAGGCAGTACATCTGGCCCTAGAATCTTGGCGGTCAGACTACGGGACTGTCCTGACAGGATTCAGTCTGACAAGGCCACAGCGGTGGCTTGCATCGATCACCAGGGGAGGCATGAGAGGTTGTGCAGCCCAAAAAGAGGTGAATAATGTTCTAGCTTTGGCAGAACACAATGTTCCTTCCTTACTTGAGACGCCAACAATTATTTCCGAATAGAATGATCTCTTCACCCCGACATTTTCCTATCAATATGTCAGATGGGGTATTCTTGATAGGCTTGTGCAATTCGTAACTAATCCAAATTTGGCCGAATTTTGCATCTTTCGGACATTCGGATGCATCCGAATGTCCGAATAAAAAAATAACGAATAACAACGAATACAAAAGAAATATAACGAATTAATTCGAATGAATTCGTCATGATTCAGTAATTCTTTAAAGATCTAATGAAACAAAAGGTCAGCTCAATGTAAATCTTATAGTCCAATCAGCTAATTCATTTTGTGCCGGAGGATGTATTACTGGCAAAGTGCATTCCTGAGAACTGAGTTAGAAGGGTGTTGTATTGTATTTGAGCCAAGGAGAAGAGATGTTGTCATTGTGTGTGTTAAAAGATTCAATAAACAAACGACTTTCCAAACTACGAATCATTATCACGAATGTATATACATACACATAAATAATGAATTTCAACGAATACGAATGAATGAATTGACCCTCTACGAATAATAACGAATTATCCGAAAACGTATTAACGTAACATAACGAATATGACAGAACGAAATGATGTATTTTACTAATGACAACGAACCGAAACTAAACGAAATTTTCCGTTGTGCACAAGTCTAATTCTTGACATGGACCTATTCGCATCCAGATTCGTTACCAAGGTCGATAACTTTGTCGAACAAGGGGTCTGCTAGCAGGCAGAACAGACGCATTAGTCTTCCCAGGGGATCAGTTTTCACTGATCTATGCATTTGCATTTCCTCCAGTTCTGCTACTTCTGCGCCTATTGCTGCAGGATTAAGCAGGAACAAAAGGAGGTGATTCTGGCTGCCCCAGTGGGTCCCAGAAGATCTTGATTTACCGAGATCATAAAGATGGCAGTAGGAGTCCTTTTGGACTCTGCCATTATAGACAGACCTTCTTGCACAAGGTCCGGTATTTCATCCTACCTTGCAGACAAAAGGTTTAACAGGTTTGACTGTTGAATCCCACTCTGTAATAGATTGTGGGTGATCTCCTTCGGTAGTGTCTACTTTGACTAATACCAGGAAGCCGGCTTCCAGAATTGCTTACTTTAGAGTCTGGAAGGTATAGGTTTCTAAATTTTGTAATGATGCTTTAATGTTATCTGTAAAGAAAAAAGGAGGGGGTAGGAGTAGCGCTATCCCCTAATGCCTTTGAATGAGGACAGTGCTGTCCAAATTTCTCTACCCAAGTGTATTTTCCTAAAAGAAAGTAAAAATAGAAAATATAAAAATATATATATATATTGTAGTGTTAGACCCCCTGGCAGGTTTTTCCCCATTCCCAAAGTTTAAAAGAAGAGGAGAAAGGGGGAGCCTTTATTCAGGCAGGCCCCAGATATGTTGGTGTGAAATATCCGTGCAATATTTGTGAGTGACTTAAATTTGTTACAACCAAAGAAAGTGAACAACTAAATACATAAAACATAAATAAATGTCTATAAACTGTTCTTATGTGTTTGCATATGAAATTCTAATTATGAGTAATAAAATAGTGTGATACATGGAGAAATAAAGATAATAAAAAATACTAAAATTCAAACCGCAAAATTTGAATATTGTGTTTGACCCTCTGTGTAATTTAAGATCTGTGCCTACTACCGGTATGGATATTGCAATTACCTAATAGTGATATTGTACCAATACATTGAACCAATATATCCAATAGTGATTACAGTTACCTAATAGCGATATTGTACCAATATATTGAAAGACTATTTTAAAAGCAAAAAAAAAAAAAAAAAAAAGAAGCAGTGTGCAAATTTCAATTAAATAAATGAATACATATATAAATCACTGTAGAAATAAATACATTTTTTTAGTCCAAAAACGTGAAAAGTGTGATTTGTGCACAATATAACCGATGCCGTGACTGCTCTTTAATTTGCTGAAAAATTCCTGGTGCGTTTTTTTTGTGCAAGTGGTGGTTTTCCACTTACCAGATACCCTGCCTGCAGGCCCCCACGACTGATGTTTTGTATCTCTATAGCTTCCACACAGATCTCACTGCTCAATGTTTTTCCACAAGGATGTCTTCCTCAGCATGGGCTGCAGGCGGACAGATTAGAGCAGGAAGACATATCCTTGTGGAAAAACATTGAGCAGTGAGATCTGTGTGGAAGCTATAGAGATACAAAACATCAGTCGTGGGGGCCAGCACTTACCTGCCAGGAATTTGTTCTGCTGTTTACCTTACAGCAGTAAGGTAAGGGGCCACTTCACCTGAAGTGCCGTGAAACACTGGAAATAAGGATTAGAGACACGGTTTTTGGCACCCTATCTGGAGAAGCACTGAATAAGTTACTGGTCACTTTATTCACTTCAAGCCCACATAAAGACTCTATTTATGATCTGTTTTGTTTTTGTATTTTTTGCTTAGTTTGCACGGTGTGTGCCACGCTTGGAATTCTGTATAGCTTTCTCGATTGTATTACTTTTGAGCTATTTTAAAGCACAAGACACCTTGTTATTTTTATATTGCTGCTACTATATTTATGCACTGGACACTTTACTCACCTATTTGATTATTCACGATTGTATTTGCTTGAGGCACTTTATATATTTTGAATTATTTTGTATACACTGTGTAATATATAATTGTTTAGCTTAGGGTAATTCTACTACACCTACTTAATAGGAAGAAACATTATCCCTGTTAGCTTATTATTTAGCACAACTGTTAATATACATTTATGCACAAAACACTGTAGTATAGTTTAATTTCTTAAGGTAGCGCAACACCATTTATTTGATTTTCACATTATTGCTATTCGGGGGGTAGGGTTTATACCCCTGTCGGTGCAACCTATCCTTAGTGAGCGGGGATACCTTAACTTTATATTACAACCACAATACTTCCGGGCCGGTGTTACCTGTACCTGGATCCATTGCTAAACAGTAACAAGTGCATAAGACTACATAGTCTGCTCCGTGCGAAGTACATTAAATTAAATGCATACATTAAATATCAAAAGTATCAGAAATTAAATATCAAAACATTAATATGAAAAAATATTAAATTTAAATGAATAAATAAATGTAATACAATGAATAGGAATGGAAATAAAAGTAAAATAAAAATGGAAAAAGTCTTGTTGAAAATGATGATATGGATATGAATAAAATAAAAGTAAAAGTAGAAGCTATTATGATCATACAGTGAGTTTACTCAATTTTTAGCACCATTAAAATTATTGAGATGTGTGGAAAGTGGGCAAAGAAAAATTGTATAGTTCCACAAAAAGAAAATTACATGGGTGTGTCTGTGGGGTGGTTTTTGTAAAAATCTCTGGATTTTGAATATATTTTATGTATTTTTTTTGTGTTTTCTGTATAGATGGTGGGCCATTTTTTTTTAGTAATAAAAAAAAATGTATGTGGTACTGTTTCCTATACATTCTGTACACTCGGAAATGTTGGTTGTTTTGTGTCGGGGGTCTCCAGACCTCTCCTTTTGACTAAATAAATAAAAGATTTGTAAAAAAAATAAAAAATAAAAATAAAAAAATGTATGTGAACAATATAAAAGATGAAAATAAAAATTTAAAATATTAATAAATATGTGGCACTTTTTCCCAAAAAGGTAAATTGTATTTCTATAGGAATGCAATTCTTTGCCAATGATTGATTACTAAGGAAGGTTTCCAAGAGCGCAACCCAAAAACTTTACTTAATCAAAAAACTTTGTGGGAAATTAAGATGACAAGAAAAAAAAAGAGGATTTTTTTTTTATTAGTTATTATCTATTGTTTTTATGTATATATCATATCTGACCTCATCCAGAAGATAGGCATTTTGCACTATTATTATTTAACCACTTGCTTACTGGGCACTTAAACACCCTTCCTGCCCAGACCAATTTTCAGCTTTTGGTGCTCTCACACTTTGAATGACAATTACTCAGTCATGCAACACTGTACCCAAATGAATTTTGTGTCCTTTTTTTCCCACAAATAGAGCTTTCTTTTGGTGGTATTTGATCACCTCTGGGGTTTTTATTTTTTGCGCTATAAATGAAAAAAGACCGAAAATTTTGAAAAAAAAACTCATTTTTCTTTGTTCCTGTGATAAAATTTTGCAAATTATAATTTTTTTTTTCATAAATTTTGGCCACAATTTATACTGCTACATATCTTTGTTAAAAATAACCCAAATTAGTGGATATTATTTGGTCTTTGTGAAAGTTAGAGAGTCTACAAGCTGTGGTGCGAATCATAAAAAATTGATCACATCTGATGTACTGGTGGCCTATCTCATTTCTTGCGACCAGAACAAGTCAGGAAAGTACAAATACCCCCTTTTTTGAAAGTAGACATTCCAAGGTATTTACTAAGATGCATGGTGAGGTTTTTGATGTTGTCATCTTTTTCCCACAATTCTTTGCAAAATGAAGATTTTTTTTTTCTTTTTTTTTTTTTTTCCTCACAAAATCTTCAATGTAATAGGTTATTTCTCTCACATGGCATGTGTATACCACAAATGACACCCCAAAATACGTTCTGCTACTCCTTCTGAGTATTATGATACCAAATGTGTGAGACTTTTACACAGCCTGGCCACATACAGAGGCCCAATATTGAAATAGCACCATCAGGCGTTCTAGGAGCATAAATTACACATTTCATTTCTCAACCACCTATTACAGTTTTGAAGGCCCTGGAGCACCAGGACAATGGAAATGCCCACAAAGTGACCCCATTTTGGAAAGCTAACACCCCAACGTATAATCTATGAGGCATATTGAGTCGTTTGAATGGTTCATTTTTTTTCCAGAAGTTTTGGGATAATGTGGAAAAAAAATGAAAACGCATTTTTTTTACGCAAAGTTGTCCATTTATAAGATATTTCCAACACATAGCATTTACATAGCAAAAATGACACCCCAAAATAAGTTCTACTACTCCTACTGAGAATAACGATACCAAATGTGTGAGACTTTTACACAGCTTGGCCACATACAGAGGCCCAACATGCAAGGAACACCATCAGGTGTTCCAGGGACAGATAGCATGCACATACCAAGAATTACACCCCAAAATACATTCTGCCGAGAAAAGAGTAAACAAAAGATTACCTGTGGTTTTAGCAGCGCAGTTGTCCACAGGATGATAGCACTGGTCCAGGCAGCAGGCAGGGACTTGGTCAGCAAAAGTGAACACAATTTTCCAGGCAACAGGCAGGTATACTGTCCATAGTCAATATTGGCAGCAGGCAGGGATACTGTCCATATACAGTCCAAGGTCAGTGCAGGCAGAGATCATCAGCATTGCCAAAATATTGGTCCTGGTAGTAGGCAGGAACATGGTCCATCCATGTGGTGTGGTCAGTTCATGCGACAGGCAGAGGCATGATGGTATAGGTCCTACAGGCAGCAGGCAGAAGTAGGGCCTTGTTCAGGACAGAATGGGGATAGGGGTAGAGGCTTCTCCCACCCAAATCTCTTTGAAGCCTCCAAGTCTCCAGACCCTAATCTAGGAATGAGAAAACAAAGGAAATTGTCTTCTTCATCCAAAAAAACTATTCTGGAGCCCCTCACATATGTGAGACCCCTGTTATGAATCCCACTAGTCCACTGAGAGGGTACAAGATCAGTCCAAGAGGCAGGCAAAAGGCATGGTCAAACAGTCCAGGGTCAGTTCCAGATCAGGCAGAGGTATGTACAGAATCAGTAGGCAGAAGCGTGGTCGAATAACAGTCCAGGGTCAGTTCCAGATCAGGCAGAGGCATAAACAGAATCAGTAGGCAGAAGCGTGGTCGAATAACAAGCCAGGGTCAGTTCCAGATCAGGCAGAGGTATGTACAAAATCAGTAGGCAGAAGCGTGGTCGAATAACAAGCCAGGGTCAGTTACAGAGCAAGCAGAGGCATAAGGGGTTTGAAGGTAAATGGCAGGAAGTGAGGGTTAGGGTTACCATACTTCACTAATAATTCACTGAAGTATGGTAACGGCGGAAACAGTCACCTATGCAGAGGCCTGGTTGGGAAGGGCATTGGGCACAATGATAAGTGGTGTCTCTTCTCACTCCTCGTTTGCTGCACACCCGACATTTTTTCTGATGTCTTCGGCCTGTTTGTCTGGGAGGGATTTTATCAGGAAAGTGGCGTTCAGAGAGTCTGCTAATTACATCGGATCGAATGTTTTGTGGTGGGCCGTTGGGGTATATAAGGGCAGTGGTGATTTCCTCCTGGTAGCCAAGGAAGGGTATGGGTCTTTCTGTGGACTTACGATAAATTACATACGTGTTGTATATGGCCAAATTAAAGAAATAAATTTAAATTTTTTTTATACCACTTGTATGTTCTTCTCGTGGCAAGATAGGGTTCGAGCATCTGGTCGTTCAAGTCGACACCCCCCATGAACATGTTGTACTCATGGATACAAGTGGGTTTTTGTATTGGGCCATCCCTCCTGGTGATCTCAACAAAAGTGTTGTTGTGGATCGAAGAAAGCATGTAGACATCCCTTCTGTCCCTCCACTTCACAGCCAAAATTTCCTCGTTCCGTAAACTCGCCGCTTCGCCTTTTCTTAGCCTTTTGTTGACGAGGCTTTGAGGAAAGCCCTTCCGGTTCGTTCTTACGGTGCCACATGCTGGAGTTTGCTTTCTATGGAGGTTGCGGAACAGGGGTAAACTGGTATAAAAATTGTCCACATACAGATGGTAGCCTTTCTCAAGGAGTGGGTTTATGAGTTCCCAAACAACTTTCCCACTCGATCCGATGTATTCGGGGCAATTAGGGGGATGTAGCTAGGTGTCCTTCCCTTCGTATACCATGAAGGAATATGTATACCCTGTGGCTCGGTCACACAACTTATACATCTTCACTCCATAGCGGGCCCTTTTGGAGGGAATAAATTGCTTTAGGCCCAGCCTGCCAGAAAATTTTATCAGGGACTCATCCACACATATGTGTTGGTCTGGGGTAAACAACTGGGGGAAAATCTGAGAAAAATAATTTATTAGTGGCCGAATTTTGTAAAGTTTATCAAAATTTGGGTCATTCCGGGGAAGGCACTGGGTATTGTCATTAAAGTGTAGGAATCTCATTATCATTAGATATCTGGTCCGGGGCATTATTGAGGAAAAGATGGGCATGTGATAGATGGGGCAGGATGACCAATATGCACGTATTTCATTTTTATTGTTTAGTCCCATACAAAATGTGAGGCCCAAAAAATTTTTAAACTCCTCCACTGTTAGGGCTCTCCACTCGTAGGGACAGGCATAAGAGGATGTTGGGTTGCTTTCAATAAATTGTTGGGCATATAGGTTGGACTGGACCATAATGGATTCAAGCAAGTCCTCTGTAAAAATTAGGTGGAAAAAGTCCATCAGGGAAAAATTGTGTGTGTCCACCTGGACTCCTGGGTTGGCAGTGAAAGGGGGAACGTTGGCTTCTCCTGAGTTAGGAGGAAGCCACAAGGGGTTCTGAAGGGAATAGGGAAGGCTGGCATGGGACCTAACCCTTTGGGGCCGAGTTGACACCCCACTGGTACATGGCCTTTGCCGAGGTACTGTGGTGCCGGTGGATGGCACTGGGTTGCCGGTGGATGGCTCTGCGGTGCTGGTGGATGGTACCGCCTCCTCACCAGTGCGCCTTCGTCTGACGGGCGGACTATCATCTTCCTCCTCTGAGGCTGCCATGGTACCGCTGCTGAGGACAGGCTCGTAGTCCACGTCAGAGTCACAATCTGAATATGAGGAGGAATCCGAAGCGGAAACCTCCCCGTTGCTCTCGTCGGCTGCAAGGATATCATATGCCTCCTCAGCTGAATACAATCTTTGTGACATTTTTATTGATCACAAATGGCACTGACAGGTGACGCTGATCTGGCAGATGACACTGACAGGTGACGCTGATGTGGCAGGTGACACTGACAGCACTGATCACAGGTGACACTGACGTGGCAGGTGGCACTGACGACACGTGGCACTGACGACACGTGGCACTGGAGGCAGATGGCACTGGAGGCAGATGGGGCTGACAGATGGGACTGACGGATGGGACTGACAGATGTGGCTGGCAGATGGCACTGGGGCTGGCACTGGCAGATGACACTGGCTATTTGCTCTGGCAAATGGGGCTGGCAGATGGCACTGCGGCTGGCAGATGGCACTGGTGCTGGCAGGTAGACTGGCACTGGCGCTGACGGCACTGGGGCTGGCAGGTGGCACTGGCAGGTGGCACTGGCGGCACTGGCACTGGAGGCACTGGGGCTGACGGCACTGGCAGGTGGCACTGGCGCTGGCAGGTGGCACTGGCGGCACTGGGGCTGATGGCACTGGGGCTGGCAGGTGGCACTGGCGGCACTGGCACTACTGGCAGATGGCACTGGGCTGACAGATGGCACTGGGCTGACAGATGTTAGTCACAGTATTGAATACACAGTATAACACTCACAGATCCTCTCTCCTCACACGCTGTCTCTGTGTGAGGAGAGAGAGACACGGTAATGGGAGATGATCTCATTTGTTTACATTTGAGATAATCTCCTATTGGCAGCTGCGATCGCGCTGTGAACGGCCGCTTTGATTGGCCGTTCACGGCGATCTGTATTCGCCTGTCTCCGGGAGACACGGCGAATACAAAACTTCCGCGATGCGCGCCCCCGGCGGCGCGCATTGAGGAAGTAAACAAAAGGACGTCCAGCTTGTTTATCAAAGTCTGTATTATCACTGCAATTTCTATACAGCCGCATTAGTTGACCCTTAGGTATATTCCTTATCTATTGGGGGTGATGACAACTAGTGGGTGGGATATACCCACTCACTCTCACTTTCTCTTTTCATTTTAAACTGGTGTTTTACGTCAAACTATGACTGCTGAAATGGATTTAAATACATTAATAATAGAACAGTCAACTTGGTAGAAGTATTTAACAAAGAATATATTGTAAATAGTGATGGCCGAACGGTTCTCCCGGCGGTCGTTTCACGGCAAATTTTGGCTGTTCGCGGTCCGCCCGTTCGGCGGACTATTGGCGCCGTTCGCCCGGCGGACTTCCGTGTTTACTGTGTAAAAGAACTTTGACCTATGATGACACATCCATCATGGGGTACAGGACAGCCAATTGAGACATTACAGCACATGGACTCTTGGACATTCCCCCTAACTTATAAATAGACCCGATCCGGCTGCCATTTTACATTCTTTCTTCTGTCACTATAGGGAGAGGTTGCTGTGTGGAGCAGGGAGTGATTGCAGTGACCCAAATCGCTAGCTATTTGGTACACAAAAGTTATTTTCAGGACTGGTATAGGTGTTAGGTGTAGTTCAGGATATAGGTTTGCTGTGCTACTGATTGTTGCAGCAGCCTGAGTGTCTTTTGTCAGTTTAGAGAAAGGGACAGGACAGTGTGTCTGCTGTAGGGACAGTCAGTTTGGTCATTAGCTGTTACTATCAGGTCCACAAAAGTGCTATTCCAGTTATTGTTCCAGTAGCCTCTGTTTTGTCAGTTTTATATAGGGACAGGCAGGAAGCAGTGTGTGAGGCAGTGAGGGTCAGTTTAATCAAAAGCTGTTACTATATTAGGTCCACAAAGGTTCTTTTCAGGACTGGTATCAGTGGTATGGTAATAGGCTTGTACACGTATATTCTTTCTTCCAAATATAGAAATAATATTATACTTGACTGCTGCCCTTCTGCTGCAGTCTGCTAATCATTCACAACCTACTTGTTCCACAAAGGTCCTTAAAAGGACTGGTAATAACCTGGTGTAGGGTGCTATAGTACATAGGGTTGAGTGAGGTACAGTGTCCTATTCTATAAGGACTGGTATAGGTCCACAATACATAAGGTTGAGGTGCACTACTGCTGACCACTGCCCTATACTGCAGCAGTCCTTCATCGGTATAGGGACTGACGTACAGTCTGCTAATCAGTCACACACAACCTACTTGTTCCACAAAGGTCCTTATAAGGACTGGTAAGGTATAGGGTACTAAAGTACATAGGGTTGAGTGAGATACAGTCTGCTATTCTATAAGGACTGGTATAGGTCCACAATACATAGGGTTGAGGTGCACTACTGCTGACCGCTGCCCTATACTGCAGCAGTCCTTCATCGGTATAGGGACTGAGAGTTTTGTCACAGGGTCATTTAAAAAAATGACAGGCAGAGGAAGAGGCAGGCCCTTCCGCAGGGGTGATAGGGGTAGGGCAGGAGCAACAGGCTTGAGCCAAAGTGGGAAGTTGCAGAAGGTGCGTTCAATTACTTTAAAGGACGCACCAGACTTGGTTGAGTGGCTCACTCAGCCTTACTCTTCTGCACCCTCTTCTTCACTCTCTGCTATGTGCACCCCCAAAGACACTACCACCACCAACAACACCACCACCACCACATACCTTCCGCTTGAGTCACAGGAATTATTTTCTGATCCATATCAAGACATTTCTGATGCGCAGCCACTCTTGGTATTGGATCAGGAAGCGGAGGTAGCAACAACCGCTACTCAGCAGTCTGACGACAGTACCCAGATCAGCCCAAGGAGGAGGTTGGTCCCCGGTGTTGCTGCCTACTCCGAGATCTCTACTTATAGCGGTGGGGAAGGTGACGTCGATGATGACGTGTCTAGTGATGTCACGTGTGTGCCCACAAGAGAGGAAGAGGAGGGGAGTTCAGAGGGAGATATGGACCAGCAGATAGGGAGGAGAAGCAGCAATAACTTACATTGCACAGGAGGGACAAAGAAGACTGCAAATGTATCAGGAGCGAGTGATCGACCATGTAGGTCACATCTGGCACTCCCAGGACACCGGCACATGGCTCCGCAGTGTGGGCTTTTTTTAACGTGTCCGCTGCTGACAATAGCGTTGCCATCTGCAATCTTTGCAGTCAACGCATTAGTCGCGGCAAACCCAACACTCACCTAGGGACGACCGCCTTAAGAAGGCACATGAGCAGCCATCACCGAGCCCAGTGGGAGCAACGCAACACACAAAGCCACACTCCAGGCTCTCACCGTCCAGCCACGTCTTCTACTTCTCCTCTCTCTCCTTCTCCTCTCTCCTCACAATTGTCCTCCACGCCACCTTCCATCACGCCAAGCTCACGTTTTTCTGCAAAACGGCAGGCTTCCGTGGGCCTAATGTTCGAGCGTAAAAAAATGATGACACCGGATAACCCTCTTGCCCAGCGGTTGACGGCTGGCTTGTCAGAACTGATAGCCCGCCAACTACTGCCATATAAACTGGTGGACTCGGAGGCCTTTCGCAAATTCGTGGCCATTGGAACACCACAATGGAAGGTCCCAGGAAGGAAGTATTTCTCACAGAAGGGCATCCCAGAGCTATATGGCCATGTTCAGCGGCAAGTGAATGTATCTCTGACACACAGTGTCGGTGCCAAGATACATCTGACCACAGACACTTGGTCTAGCAAACACGGGCAGGGAAGGTATATCACTTTTACTGCCCACTGGGTGAACCTTCTGACAGCCGTCAAGCATGTAACCCGTGGCACCCGTGTAGATTTGGTTTTACCGCCACGGATTGCATGCAGGCCTGACTCTTCTTCTCCTCCTCCTCCTACTCCATCCTCCTCCCTCTCCTCCTTGGCTGACTCCTCCTTTTCCGCTGCAAGCGTCTCTTCCGCTGCGCCGCCCAAGCTCCCCAGAACCTATTCGACATGCCAGGTGAGACGTTGCCATGCCGTGCTGCGTCTGTTGTGCCTGGAAGCCAAGAGCCACACTGGCCCGGCACTCCTTTCAGCTTTGCGTTCACAGGCAGATCAGTGGCTAACACCGCTCAATTTGACAGTTGGTAAAGTGGTGTGTGACAACGGTGCCAATCTGCTTAGTGCATTGAAACAGGGCCAAATCACGCATGTGCCATGCATGGCACACGTCTTAAACTTGGTCGTGCAGCGATTCCTTGTCAAATACCCTGGGGTCCAAGACATCTTGCGGCAGGCAAGGAAAATCTCGGCCCATTTCAGAAGATTTTACACAGCCATGGCTCGCCTTTCTGACATTCAGCGGCGACACAATCTGCCGGTCAGACGTCTTATTTGCGATTGCCCGACGTGATGGAACTCAACCTTCTATATGCTGGATAGGCTGCTCCAGCAGAAACGTGCAGTTAACGTCTACCTCTATGAACTCTGCGGCAGAACAGGTTCTGGGGAGCTGGGTTTTTTTTCACTGCGCCAGTGGCTGCTAATGCGCGACGCATGCAGACTTCTGCGCCCATTTGAGGAGATCATCAAACTGGTCAGTCGCAGCCATGGCGCCATCAGTGACATGGTACCTTATGCCTTCTTTATGGAGCGTACATTGCGTCGTGTCATTGATCAAGCTGTGGAGGAGCAGGAGCGGGAAGATGAGGAAGTCGCAATGCTGGATGAATTCCCAGGGGGGGCTACTCTATCTGAGACAAGTCAACAACAGGAGTCTGAAGAGGAGTCAGAGGAGGATGGTGCCGGGGCGGATGAGGAGGAGCAAGAAGAGCATGCTTTAAACCTTTCTGGGATCCCTGTTGTGCGTGGATGGGGAGAGGAGAATGAAGAGGATGACATTATCTGGATGATGAGCAGGAGCCAGGCCACCACACCGCTTCCACTTTAGTGCAAATGGGGGCCTTCATGCTCCAGTGTTTTAATAGGGACCCCCATATAAAAAGCATAAGGGTCAAGGACCAGTACTGGGTGGCAACGTACTTAGACCCCCCGGAACAAACACAAAATGGCGGAAATGTTACCGCCATCACAGAGGGCTGGCAGAATGGAGCACTTCCAGGCCTTGCTTCGAGAAATGCTGCATTCTGCCTTTGCGTGCGCTGGCAGAGGAGCAATTCCCACTCCCAGAGAAGGAGTTGCGGGTACCAATCCAACAGCGCCTGCAAGAAGAGGCCGGTTTGAAGATGTGTTGGTGACTTCGCATATGAGGTCATTCTTTCAGCCGACCCATCGACAGGTGTCATCCGGATCCAGCATCAGGGAACGCCTAGACCGTCAGGTGTCCAACTACATCGGGTTAACGGCCGATGTGGACGCTCTGAGGAGTGATGAACCCCTGGACTACTGGGTGGGCAGGCTTGACCTCTGGCCAGAGCTTGCCCAATTTGCAATCGAACTGTTGGCTTGCCCCTCATCCAGTGTCCTGTCCAAAAGGACGTTCAGCGCAGCAGGGGGGATCGTGACCGATAAGCGTACTCGCCTAGCTTACGACAGTGTTAACTACCTCACATTTCTAAAAATGAATGAGGCATGGATCTCGGAGGAATTCAACACGTGACCAATAGACCATGTATATGTCTATAAACAATTTTTTTAAACGAGCACAGAGACCTTCTTTCTTCATTTGGCTCACTTCCTTGTCCAATAAAAGCACACCGTACTATATGCCCGTACCCTCCTCTTTGAAGAGGTTGAGCGGTGTCATATTTCTACTGGGGCTGCTTATTATGAGGGGCTCCCACCATCCCTGTGCTGTGCTGACATCCTCCTGGGGCTGTACCTCTGCTGTGCATATTATGAGGGGCTCCCACCATCCCTGTGCTGTGCTGACTTCCTCCTGGGGCTGTACCTCTGCTGTGCATATTTTGAGGTGCTCCCACCATCCCTGTGCTATGCTCATTATGAGGGGCTCCCACCATCCCTGTGCTGTGGTGACTTCCTCCTGGGGCTGCTTATTATGAGGGGCTCCCACCATCCCTGTGCTATGCCGACATCCTCCTGGGGCTGCTTATTATGAGGGGCTCCCACCATCCCTGTGCTATGCTCATTATGAGGGGCTCCCACCATCCCTGTGCTATGCTCATTATGAGGGGCTTCCACCATCCCTGTGCTATGCTGACTTCCTCCTGGGGCTGCTTACGGTGCAGGTGTCAGTGCTGTATATCACGGTGCTGATGTCAGTACTCTATCACGGTGCTGCTGTCAGTGCTGTATATCACGGTGCTGGTGTTAGTGCTTTATGTCATGCTGCTGATGTCAGTGCTCTCTATCACAGTGCTCTTGTCAGATGACTATCACGATGCAGGTGTCATTGCTGTATGTCACGCTGCTGATGTCAGTGCTCTCTATCACGGTGCTGCTGTCAGTGCTGCATTTCACGGTGCTGGTGATCATCTCCTGCACCCTCTTTGCCTACCCTGACCTTCCCTCTCCTCCATTGCCTTCATGCGCTCCACAGTCCTGAATTGTCACAACAATTTCCCATATAAAAAAAGAATGCTTGTAGTTGTCGATCCCAGATTCACCTCATACATGTGTTATGTCATTGGCCATGTGGTGGGACTATGTTTGCACAGCTATTAATTATTTTGTGGCTGCAAATTTGACCTGTAGGTTTGCGAAGTTCGCCTCCCATTGAAGTCAATGGGGCCCGCCGCGAACGTTCCGATTCGCGAACTATCGGCCGCGTTCGCGGTCCGCATTCGCGAAATGTCCCGTCGGAAGTTCTTCCATCACTAGTTGTAAATAAACAGGACCAAGATGGCCTGTTTAAGCATCTAAGACACTGTCTGGAAAAACAACTAAGAGTGTGGTGGAACGTAGCCACATTAGAGATGTATATCTCAGAAAAGATCACCCCGAGAAGACTTAGGTGGGACGTTTCCCCCAAATGATGCTATAAAAGATAAAAGTGTAATGGAAGAATGGTATAAATTTTTCAATCAAAGTACACTACTACAAAAAATAGTGATTTAGACGACAACATAAACTGAAAAATATAGAAACCGAAATCTTACAGATCAAAGACCAACTACTACCATTTAAAGAATTGACGGAATATAAGGATAAATAAAAAAGCCTACTAGAAGCAGTCAAAAAATATGATAAAGAAATACAGCAGAAAAAACAAAGTTTAAAAGAGACGTGTTGGACTACAAAAACCAGCAAGTATACAAATGGCAAACAGATGCAAATTACAATGAGGAAGAAAACAACATATCCATGGTGGAAGATTCCAGAGAAAATTTGATGACAAGGGAAAATGAAATATGGCAACAACCCACACTGATACAAGATAGAACATCAAGAATTAGACAGGAGGAACAACCAACACTTAATCATAGAAGAAGTAAAAGAAGTCCAGAAAGAAGCTATAGACAACAGGAACAATATGCCCCTAGGGGACATCAAAACAATGCACCATACACACCTAACATCCCTAGGCACTGGAACAGATATTCCCCATTAAGGGAATATTATCAAGAAACTCCATTTAGGGACCAGCAATATGGAAGAAATTTTTTTTCACAGGGGACAATGGAACAGACCACCAGGCCCAAGGGAGGGGGGCACTCCGTATGGACCCCAGGGAGGATGGAGACCGTTTCGCTATCCAGTGAGGCATCAATATCAAGGGAAATTGCGGAGGAATGGAGGATGGAAACCAAGAGCAACCAGACAGGAAGATGGAAGAAGCTATACAGAACAACAAGACATCCACTGGGAGGAGAGGAGAGAGCATATGTACAGACCACAAAAATGGGTAAAAGAAAACGGACCAGAGGATAGAGGAGGGGTCAAGAAAAAGAAGAGAATATTAGGCAAAGGGATCTACAACTTAAGCCAAGCTACTTTTTAATGAAGAAGAACTAAAAATACTTGATTTAGGCCTAAGATATGCTCCGGACAAAGACCTAGATAAATTTGAGGCCTACATTTCTTTGCAAAAGTTTGCAAGAAAATTGAATATAAGAAAAAATTTGCCACAAAGGAACACACCAAGAGAGAAAAAGAAGGGACATTTTTTAAAAATTCAAATTTAAGGAACAATTCCATTTTTAATCCAAAACTTCAACACAATAACGGTATTTAAAAAGATGGTGGAAAAAGATGTAAGGGGCCTGGAAATTAAGAGATCAAAAAGAAATGGCATATGGAAAACGATCAAAGAGATGGAGAAGAAAAAAGACCTTGTAATCCGGCCGGTGGGCAAAGGGGGAGGCCTGTTCGTATTAAACAGGATTACATAACCGAAATGGAGAAACTGTTAAGTGCACGGGACACCTATAAGAAATTAAAAGGAAACCCTAAGGAAGAGTATGAGAAAACCTTGAAAACATATGTGAAGAAAGGAGAAACTAAGGGAATCCTTAATAAAAAGGAAGCAAAATATCTGACCCCTAAAGCTGCCAAAACACCAGTGATATACTATAAAATACATAAAGATCAAACAAACCCACCCGGAAGACCAATAATTAGCAGCATAGAATCACTCTTTTGTAGACTGTGGGGGCCTAATATTGATGGGTATTTACAACCCATGGTCATGGAAGGCAAATCATATCTAAAGGACAGTAGACATTTAATTGCAGAACTTAAAGCGGGAGTAAACCCAGTTTCAAAAAACACTTACATTCCCGGCATGCCGGAAATGCTAACGTTCACATTGGTTGTGCTCTCAACCAAACTTTCAAACCATCCAATGACTGGTGTCATAACTGATCACATGTGCAGCATTATGGCAGTTGAAGAATTATTAGAGGCCAAGATAAACTGAAAAGAAGGGTTTACTTCCACTTTAAAGACTTCGAAATCGGAGAGATGAAGACATACTGGTAACAATAGACGTTAACTCATTATACACAAATATTAAACAAGAAGGATTAAGTAGTGTAGAATGGGCACTGCACAAACAATCGGATTTAAAAAAACAAGAAATCAAATATATAATAGAGGATCTAAAAATGGCAATGAGTCACAATTATTTCTGGCACCAAGGCACATATTATACCCAGACAAAGGAGGGTAGCTATGGGGGCTAAATACACCACAAGTGTAGCAAACTTGTTTTTGAACTGATGGGAAGAAGAACAGATATATAGCGTACCCCAAAAAAATCTCAAATACTATAGAAGATATATAGATATTATTATCATCTGGGGTGGTACACCTGATGAACTACAGGATTTTTTTGATGAAATTAGCCAAAATATATATGACATTGCCTTCACAGGAAATGGGAACAAACAAAGTATAGACTACCTAGATTTACAAATATTCAAACACAATGGCTTTTTGGGAACGTGCACTTTCTTTAAATCTACGGACCGCGATCGGTATATCCCAACCACTAGTTGTCATCACCCCCAATGGATAAGGTATATACCCAAGGGTCAACTAATGCGGCTGTATAGAAATTGCAGTGATAATACAGACTTTGATAAACAAGCTGAAATAATTATAAAGAGGTTCAAAATGAAAGGATACAAAGAAAAAGAACTATTTGCACTAAAAGAAAAAGTAAAACAGATGGAAAGAAACAGATTGATCAAGGGGACATCAGAAAATAGGAAGAAAAAAAGAACAAAAAGCTAGGTCCTCACTGGGTACAACAGACAACATAAGGCCTTGGAACTTCTAATAAAGAGACACTGGCCCATCTTACACTCAGTGTCTTAAGGACCATTTTAACAAACAGACCAACATTCATCTATAGAAAAGCACCAGTACTTGGGAAGAACCACACGACAACTACAGGTTAGAATTAGAGAGCATATCACTAACATAAAAAATGGGTTCAATAAACACAGCGTCTCCAGACATTTTAGGGACTTTCATGGCCGGGACCCATCATGCATGACCTTTTATGCAATATACAAAATTAAAGGGCACTGGAGAGGTGAAGACAAAAGAGTCAAAGTGTCACAAAACGACACAAAATGGATTTTTAATCTCGACACACTCCAGCCGGCAGGCCTAAATATCGATTTGGACCTCAACTGTTTAACAAATTTTTATCAAAAATTTTTGAAAATTTTTGATAGAAGACCTCGCCCGGAGTACCAGATAATAAACACCAGTAAGGCCGCGTACACACGGGCGGACTGTTCGCCCAACTTAGTTTGTCAAACAATCCGACAAACAGTCCGCTCAAAATTTGCATGAGCGGACTTGACCACACACGATGAACGAACAGTCCGCTGAAAGCGTGCGCGATGACGTGAACGGCACGTACGACGGGACTAGAAAAACGACGTCCTATACACTGCAATGCAACCTTCGGCGTGTAAATCCTTTCTGAGCATGCGCGGAACTTAGTTTGACGAACAAGCCTACACACGAGCGGACTGTCCGCTCAAACCAAGTTTCAGCGGACTGTCTTACGGGAATTCCGAAAAACTTTGTTCGTCAGACTGTCCGCTGAAACTGTCCGCTGAAGCCCACACACGAGCGGACTGTCCGCTGAAACACTGTTCAGCGGACAAAGTTGGGCGAACAGTCCGCCCGTGTGTACGCGGCCTAAGAAACATCTCCCCTCCTTTCCTATTCCCTGATCTCCCCCCCTCCCTCTCCTTTTTTCTTCTTTTCTATCCATGTAATATATGCATTTTAAATAATAGTACGAAATGCCTATCTTCTGGATGAGGTCGGATATGATATATACATAAAAACAATAGATAATAACTAATAAAAAATTCCTCCTTTTTCTTGTCATCTTAATTTCCCACAAAGTTTTTTGATTAAGTAAAGTTTTTGGGTTGCGCTCTTGGAAACCTTCCTTTTGTAGTCAATCATTGGCAAAGAATCGCATTCCTACAAAAATACAATTTACCTTTTTGGGAAAACGTTCCACATATTTTTTAATATTTTTAAATTTTATTTTCATCTTTTATATTGTTCACAAAAGTTTTTTTTATATTACTAAAATGGCCCTCTATCTATACAAAAAATACATAAAATATATTCAAAATCAAGAGATTTTTACAAAAACCACCCCGCGGACACACCCATGTAATTTTCTTTATGTGGAACTATACAATTTTTTGATTGGCAGTACTAATAATGAAATTTCTTTGCCTACTTTCCACACATCTCAATTTTAATAGTGTTAAAAATTGAGTAAACTCACTGTATGATGATAATAGCGTCTACTTTTACTCTTATTTCCACGTTTATTTATTTTTTATTCATATGATTTTCAACAAGACTTTTTCCATTTTTATTTTATTTTACTTTTATTTGCATTCCTATTAATTTTATTTTATTAAATGTATTTATTCATTTAAAATGTAATATTTTTCATATTTATTAATGTTTTGATATTTAATTGTATGTATTTAATTTAATGGACTTCACACGGAGCAGACTATCTATGTAGTCTTATGCACTTGTTACTGTTAAGCAATGGATCCGGGTATAGGTAACACCGGCCCGGAAGTATTGTGGTTAAAAATAGTATATTGAATATAAAACACACACACACATATATATATATATATATATATATATATATATATATTTATATTCATTTTTAACTTCTTCTGGATATTGTTTGATGCTAATCACTAAGACTAATGCCGCATACACACGACCAGACTTTTCAACATCAAAAGTCTGATGGAACAATTCCGGCAGACCATTCGATCGTGTGTGGGCTGCAGCGGACTTTTGATTTGCAAAAGTCTGACAGACTTTAGAAATGGAACATGTTTCAAATTTTTCCGCCAGAACTCCGCCGGACCCAGTTCCTACCGAGAAATCCGCTCGTGTGTATGCTAATCCGACGGACAAAACCGACGCGAGGGCAGCTATTGGCTACTGGCTATGAACTTCCTTATTCTAGTCCAGTCGTACGTCATCACGTTCAAATCCGTCGGACTTTGGTGTGATTGTGTGTGGCCAAGTCCGTTCATTCGGAAAGTCCGTCAGAACTCTGTCAGAACTCCGTCAGAACTCAATCGAAAGTCTGTCGAACCTAAGTCCGGTCGTGTGTACGCGGCATAATAGTGATACATCAAACACATGTGGACTGCATTTATAGAATTATAGACAAATAGTACTAATTTGAATATCCAGTAAAGCTCTCTTCATTAGAGCTGTGGGAATCGGCAGCAGCCGCAACAGTATTCCTTTTAAATATTACTGGCGAATGTGAGTAACATTTTAACGCTTAATAAATTGAAATCCTCAAACTATATATTGCACTATGGATTTTCCTCTTTTTTTATGGATTACTTGAATGAGATGACTGGTTTAAGATGAAAAAAGGCCCTAGAATAACACCATATAGATAAATATGTTTTTTTAAATATTTTTTATTTATTTTTATTATTTTTTTCTTTCTTTTAGGAAAATACACTTTGGTAGAGAATTTGAACAGCACAGTCCTCCTTCAAAGGCATTAGGGGATAGCGCCACTCCTACCCCCTTTTTTTTCTACAAAAAGGGTGGAAATAAATGGTAGAGACAGCTTTTTAATCCCATAGTACAAACACAGTTCTAACCTTCACTATCCGAAGTGCAGTCTCACTTACTCTTTTCATTTTAATGTTATCTGTGATTGGTAATATTATATATTCTCTTTACAGTATTAAACATCATGCAGCACTATAAATCTACTGAAGAAGCTATTCCAGAGCGAAACTTGTTGAGTAAAAGTGGCTGTAACGTTTTTTCATTGGGGCGTGCCCTGGACATGGCGGAGTGAAGTCGTATTTTTTGTGCGCTCCCGGCCCCGGCCTTCCACCCACGGTATTCCGCTACTAAATCGGCATGCACTCACCCGGAGGATGCAGGACAAGGGCTGCTGCTAAAGGAGACCGTACCGGGACTCCTGCCGGAGCGATACAACGCTATTTTAACCCCACACAAAGACGGTCCTCGGGTGTGGACTTGGCGGCACCACGAGGCACACCACGCGGGGCATCACAAGCGCGGCCTGAAAGTCGGGACACCCCAGCGGATCGGCACCAAGCCGTGGACACTCAACAATCAACACCAGCACCCATGGATGTACCGGGGGGCTCCCGGGGGTCGGACCAGATTGAGCAGGACCTCCGGTCCTTGATACAGGCCCTCCCCACCAGGACTGACATCGAGGTGCTTATCCTGCGACTCGAGGAGACGCACCGCAGAGATATCCAGGAGGTGAGGGAAGATGTGTCCGCCTTGACGGAAAGAGTGTCTACGGGGGAGGCCTCCTTTTCCACATTGGAGCACCGAGTAGCAGACTTAGAAAGATCCCGAGACCAACACCGCGACACCACTATTGCCCTTCAGCTCCATCTGGAGGACGTCGAAGACCGGAGCCGCAGGAACAACCTGCGGCTCCAAGGTGTGCCCGAATCTCTCGAGGGGGAAACTATGGAGGCCGCTGTGCAGGAAGTTTTTCGTATCCTCTTGGAGGACCCGGCGGGTGTTGTGGAGGTGGAGCGTCTCCACCGGACTCCGGGACCTAGACATGCTGACCCGGAACGTCCGCGGGATGTTCTCTGCAAACTGCTCTGCTACCCACAGAAAGACGAAATACTGAGAAGAGCATGGGAGCAGGGAGAAGTTGATCTAAACGGAGCGGCCATTACCATACTCCCGGATCTTTCCAGGGCCACGCTGAAACGTAGGGCCCTACTACGCCACATCCTGGAGTTGGCGAAGGCGAAGGGGTGCACCTATCGCTGGGGATACCCACTTGCTGTCACCTTCCGGAGGGAGGAGAACATGTACACCCTGCAGTCGCCAGCTGACCTGCCCGGCCTGTTCAGGTTCCTTGAAGCGGAACAGATCCCTGTGCCTGACTGGTTACAACTGCTCCCTCGCCCGACAGGTAGATCTGGACCTTCTGCATACAGAGGCCCGTTACAGCCCAGATTGCAACGCAGCATACGGAGACCTAGGATGGCCCAGCGGGAGGACCCTCCATACCGTGAGTAGCTCCCTTGTTCTGCTGCCTGACCCCTGACTTATCTTGGGCCTCCCCAACTGTCCTCTATATGTTTACCCAGAGGTTTTGTGACTTCCTTGCCCTCCTTGGCCCGGCTTTTTCTCTACCCCCATCTGCACCAGCGGACTCCCCCCCCCCCCCCCCCGCTCTGTTATATCCTCTCCTGACCCCCGCAGTGACTCTTTTTCTACGGAGGATTGAGGCACTTTGACATGCTGTGGGGGGACTTTTTTTTTGATATTCCCTACATGGCAATGGGACGATGGATGCCCTGGAAATGGCTGGACATGGCAGCTGATTTTGTTGAGCGTAGGGGGAGGAGGGTTGCTGGCCACAGGTATCGCACCAGGATCTATGACTGTACGTTGCCATCTGCTGAACGGCCTGCACAGCCCCCTGAATGCTGGGATCCCGGGCGGAGACGCATTTGCTGTGTGGGGATCACCTCCCCGGAAAGCTTGTAGGTGCAGGCTCTGCTCTGTGCCCCACATTGGATATTCTATACACTGCCTTAGGTGCTGGGTTATCTTAACCAGAGGGATGTGGTTATTTTCTCCTCTTTGGGGGGGGGGATGTTTTGCTGGGTGGGGGCTGTTATACCCTACAGTCTGGGGGGTTCTGGGGGGCGGGAGTGCCCCTACAGGCCGCGGTGAGGTTTGATATTGTGTTGAGGGCATTGGGGGGACACGAAGTTGTGTTTTATGCCAGGGAGTAGAGTAGAGGGTATGCTGTTAGACGAATGAATACCTAGCACTGCTTATTTTTCCCAGGTTACTCTCTTCTATAGTTGAGCTAGGAATTGATGAACCAATGTTTCCACTCCCCGTGAGTAACCATCACGTTGTTATATGCTTTATAATGTTCCCAATATGTGATTAGATGTTCTTGCCGATGTATGTTTTCGTTATAAGCTGGATTGCCGGGGGTTGTGGGTGGGACCGGGGGACACGCTTCTCGGCCCTGTCCAACCACTACCCCACTTAGGACCGTGCTCAATTCCCGGTGTCTCACTGGGGAGCGCTTTAGCTGTATTCAGCACCATTAGTTGTCCATTTGCGCAGTTCTCTCTTGTGACTGCGCCCTAATTCTAATTCTTTTTCATATCTCTCTTTTTCGGGCCTGTAAAAAAGGCATACCTGTTACCTCTCCCCTTCCTACATCCACTTTCTTTCCCCTAGGCTTCGGCCTACTATACCCCCTCCCACCCCCCCCCAGAACTCACGAGCATGGCTGACCTTACAGTGGTCTCCCTAAATTCAAAGGGATTGAACATCCCAGAGAAGAGACGGATGCTCCTCCATGATATGAGACGTATGAAAGCGGACATTGTATTTTTACAGGAGACCCATTTCAGAGCTAACGCTCTACCTCTCCTCAAAAATAGGTTCTTCCCCACGGGTTACCACTCCATGTACACGGAGGCTAAATCGAGAGGAGTATCTATTCTAATCTCGGCCAAAGTGCCATGGACATTTATAGACGTACAATCTGACAAGGAAGGGTGGTACTTGTTTTTGAAAGGGAAGGTGGGAGGGACGGTCGTGACCCTGGCGAATATTTACTCCCCCAATGACCGACAGGACGCTTTTCTCAAAAATAGACTATCTCACCTTGCTAGATATACAGAGGGCCAGCTTATAGTAGGAGGTGATCTTAATATACCTCTTACTCCCATGGAAGACACCTCTACGGGTCTCTCTTCCACCTCCCGAGAGATGCGCAAACGCGTTTCCGCATCTTTACATTCCGCACAACTTGTTGATACGTGGAGACTTCTTCATCCCGGGGAAAGGGACTACACCTTTTACTCCAGACCACACCAAACATATTTGCGCATAGATTACTTCCTAATCCCCCATAGACACTTACATGCTGTTAAAGATGTCACGATAGGAACAATAACTTGGTCGGATCATGCCCCGATAACCCTGTGATACGCCATTACGGATATTCATAAAGCGCAGAGGCCACCCTGGAGCCTGAATGACAGCCTTCTTCAGGACCCGGAGATCCTCGCGGATGTAATTAGGGAAATAGACTATTACTTCCAGACTAATTTGAATTCCGAGAGTAACCCCGGAGTGATCTGGGAAGCACACAAAGCAGTGATCCGTGGGGTACTTATTAAACATGGTTCTAGGCTCCACAAGCAGAGGACGGCACAATTGACGACGTTGCTGCTCAAGGTGCAGAACCTGGAAATGTGTCATAAACACACTCCCACAGCGCAATTAGGTAGGGAACTGGGTGTGGCTCGCAGGCAGATTACCGACCTGCTCCATTATAAGGCCAAGGCAATGCTCCAAATATGCCGGAAAAAAATATATGAATCCGGCGATAAGTGTGGGAGTACCCTAGCTCGTAATCTAAAAGAACAAACACTCGCCTCCTATATACCATATGTAATCTCTGCAGGGGGTCAGAAGATCTCCCTGCCACAACAGATTTTACAAGAGTTTAGAACATTCTATGACTCCCTCTATAATCTACACACGCCCCCACCACCCCCAAATGCTACTTCTTGATATATTGCCACCTCCCTCATGCCCACCGACGTTATAGAGAACTTGGAAGAACCAATTACGTTACTGGAACTTCAGTCGGCGCTAGGCGCCACCAAATCGGGAAAGGTACCGGGTCCGGACGGTCTCACGAATACATACTATAAGACCCTTCTCCCGTCTTTAGGTTCACATCTGATTAACCTTTTCAATGTCCTGAGCACGGGATCAAACTTCCATAAATCCACTGTACAGGCCCAGATCTCTGTAATACCGAAAGAAGGTAAGGACCCATCGCAATGTGGGAGTTACCTCCCAATTTCTTTGCTAAATACGGACCTGAAACTCTTCACGAAAATTTTGGCCACTAGACTACAACGGCATTTACCTAGCTTGATCCACTTAGATCAGGTTGGTTTCGTGCCGACCAGAGAAGCCAGGGACAATACTATTAAAGTCCTGAATCTGCTGCATGTGGCGAACAAGGAACGTATTCCATGCGTATTCCTCGGGACGGATGCCGAAAAGGCGTTCGACCGAGTGAGCTGGCGGTTTATGTTCTCCACATTGGAGCACATTGGACTGGGGGACAGGATGATGCGCTGGATTTCGGTGGTATACTCCAACCCGACGGCCGGAGTGAGAGCAAACGGTGTTCTCTCAGATATGTTTGAGATTACTAATGGGACCAGGCAGGGGTGCCCTCTTTCCCCCCTGCTGTTTGCTCTCACTCTGGAGCCGTTCCTTTGTCATGTTAGGAGGAATCCAGATATTGTAGGGATCGGGGTTGCGAATACACAATACAAAGTCTCGGCTTACGCAGATGGCTTAATGTTTACATTGGCTGACCCATCCCTATCGCTTCCTACCTTACTACGTGAATTTGAAACTTATGGCAAACTCTTCAACTTCCGTATAAATCTCAGTAAATCGGAGGCCATGGGCATAGGCATACCCGCCCCCCAGCTGACTAACCTACAAACATGTTTCAACCTGAAATGGACAGAGGTGGCCCTGAAGTACTTGGGCACACATATACCCCCGAAAATATCCCAACTTCTTCAACTTAATTTCCCGCCCCTACTTCATAGAGTCCGAGCCCTGTTACACAAATGGAACAGCGGCCTCCATTCTTGGTTCGGTCACTGTAACATCCTGAAAATGATGGTTCTTCCTAAATTTCTCTACCTCCTTCAAGCTCTCCCAATACACATTCCGCTATCCTACTTCGCACAAATACGGTCAGCATTTTTAAATTTTCTTTGGGCGGGGAAAAAGTCCAGGCTCCATGGGAAGATTCTGTCACTACCAAAACAATATGGGGGTCTGGCGGTGCCAGATGTGCACACATACTACAAAGCGGCACAGCTGTGTAGACTCATTGACTGGTGTCGTCATGAGAAGGTGAAGCTGTGGACGCAAGTGGAGCAAGCCCAGAGCGAGATCCTCCTGAATGTTGTACCATGGTGCTACAATGATGTGCCGCCGGCCCTCAAGCGCCACCCGCTCATAGGCAACACTTTGGGGGTGTGCGCGCGTCTTGCTTCCCAGGCCCCCCTGTTTTCCGATAATTCGCCCCTCTGCCCAATTCTGGAAAACCCACGTTTCCCCCCCCCCCCCGGGCGCTTCTGATGCAATATTCCGAGCCCTGAGGGAATCAGGGTTTTATCTGGCCTCGCACTTTAGTGTTGCGGGACGCTGGAGAACGACCGCAGAACTGACAGACCCAATTGGCACATACCGCCTGGATTTTTTGAGAGCGGCACAGCTGCGCCACTTCCTAGACACTCTGACGCCACCTAGGGCCGCGTCCCCATCTCCCACACCCATGGACGACCTATGCTCGGGAATGGGGATGGTGGCTCATACTTTATCTTTGACCTACACGTTATTGAATGTACCGCCAGAAGGCTATCAGCTTCCGAGTCTCATTAAATGGGAAAGGGAACTGAATTGCACGTTCACAGATCTTCAGAAGCAGAAAATCGTGCTGTTTACACACAAATCGTCAATCTGCACTAAAGTGCAGGAGACGAACTACAAACTCCTCACGAGATGGTATAGAACTCCGGTGGTGTTGCGTAAATTTTTCCCGGCGGTGACAGATGAATGCTGGCGCTGCCGGAAGGGAAAAGGGACTTTACTACACATTTTTTGGTCCTGCCCCAGACTTAGAGGTTTTTGGGAGGGGGTTCGTCAAATCTTACAGAGATTCACTGACTATGTGATCCCTGATGAACCGGCGTTCTTCCTACTCCATGCAAACGACATACCCACAAGCTCTTATAAGAAATCCTTGATAAGACATTTGGTAGAAGCAGCGAAGGCATGCATCCCCCTTGCTTGGAAGTCTCCGCTCCCGCCTGCTCTGACTACCTGGGTCAGGAAAGTCGAGGACGTTAATAGGATGGAGGACCTTGTCCTGACGAGCCAACATAGACAGGAGTTATACTCCAAGACATGGCAGCTTTGGAATGTATTCAAATACTCACAAGAGGGGCAGGACCTTAGGGAGCCCCTAGATCACCCACCGTGAAATAGATAATATCTTTAACTGTTGACTGAATGATTTACCTTACCTGTGTATATTGGACACCCATGCTCGTGGGTCCCCCCCCCCTACCCAACCCCCTTCCTTCTGTCCACCTCTGGACCTTCCCTCCACTCTCCCCTCCTATTCTCTCCTCTATTCACTTTCTTTCTCTCTAGCTTTGCCTTCCTTGGCACTCCAGGGCTCTTCTGGAGTTCCTGTGCTTTTTTACATTCTTTCACAACAAAAAAGAAAAGGAGGGAGAGGCCCGGCCGGGCCTAGACAGCTCATTGTTGAGTGTAGATACCAGGGAATACCTGTGCTACAGTTGTATTATGTCTTGTACCTCGGATTGTTGTTAGCTGTACCTGCACTGTGATTGTTTGGATTTTGTACCTGTTGTGGCCGGTTTGGTCCTTTCTTCCGATTACAAATAAAAAATAAAAAAAAAATAAAAAAGTGGCTGTAACAGTGTATGAATTTATAATATAATACTGAATGAAAAATCTTCTTTTAAAAAACATTAAAAGAAAAATTTGTAATTAAAAATGTATTGTTTGTTCTATTGGCACCTTAAAAGTTCAGTTTCCTGTATCTTAAATTGTAAAAGAAACATATTTATTAAACATATATGTGCTATATGTATGTCAGAGTAGCAGGCGCATCAAAGTACCAAGCTGCTACCTCCCATCTTAATAGTACGAACAGCCAAACTGCACCACGGTGGAAAAGAGTAGAAGCTGGAAACTCACTAGAAAACATTATTTCCCTCCTGAACCTGTGAATCTCCGCCCTACATGTTTCATCATCATGTCACCAGGGACACAGCATACCACAGACCGGGAGATAGATTTATACAAAGGGGACCACAACTCTGCCTTTCGTTGTGCCTTATCAGCAGAACAGGTTCTGAACCTTCATAAACAACACATAATCATTGAGGCCGCGTACACACGCGCGGACTGTTTGCCCAACCTTGTTCGTCAAACAGTTTCGGCAAACAGTCCGCTCAAAATTTGCATGAGCGGACTTGCCCACACACGAGCGGACTGTTTCAGCGAACTGTTTGCCAAACAGTTCGCTCAACTTTTGAAATGAACGGACTCGCCCACGTAAGGCGGAGGCAAGTCCGCCCATTTCGAGCGCGTGTGCAGGTAGGCGGGGCCCGCGACGGAGACGTCGCGGGCTCCGCCGTCTGGAATGGACTTAAAGGGGAACCCCAACGCCGAAAAAAATCGGCGTGGGGGTCCCCCCAAAGTCCACAACAGACCCTTGTCCGAGCACGCTACCCGGCCGGCCAGGAAAGGGGGGCGAGCGAGCGCGCCCCCCCTCCTGAGCCGTACCAGGCCGCGTGCCCTCAACATGGCTGCCACTTATATAGTGCCAATGGGGCGGTGTCACATGGTATATGTCACATGGGTTGGTCACATGGGTTGATGTCACATGGGGACTATGACATCGTAAGGGGGCGGGGTCACCATGTGACATCAACCCATGTGATCAACCCATGTGACATATACCATGTGACACCGCCCCATTGGCACTATATAAGTGGCAGCGCAGGGCGGCTCTGGCATTCCGGCCGGAGAGAGCGACGTGTCAACATCTCCTGGAGAAGAAGAAGAACAAGAAGAAGAAGAAGAACGGAAGGCGGCGACGGCGACAGCGGCGACAGAAGACCGGGCCACCGCCTGCAAAAGAGCTATAAGAAGGCGCGGTGGCCCGGCAGAACGGAAGGCGGCGGCGACAGAAGACCGGGCCACCGCCTGTAAAAGAGCTACAAGAAGGCGCAGTGGCCCGGCAGAAGAACCGAAGAGGGGGACAAGACCCCCGAAGTCGGGAGAAGAGGCCGGCGGCGGGGAGGAAGAAAGCCGGACTCCTCCGCTAGTAAAAGAGCTACAAGAAGATAGCGGAGGAGTCCGGCGAGAAGACCCCCGAAGACGGAAGACCCCCGGAGCTGTGCAATAAAATATTTTTTCTCGTGTGTTGTGTTTTTTTTTTGGGTACTTTTATTTTACAGGTGAATGGGTAGGGGTACATTGTACCCCATACTCATTCACATAGGGTGGGGGGCCGGTATCCGGGGGCCCCCTTCTTAAAGGGGGCTCCCGGATTCCGATAAGCCCCCCGCCCGCAGACCCCGACAACCAACGGCCAGGGTTGTCGGGAAGAGGCCCTTGTCCTCATCAACATGGGGACAAGGTGCTTTGGGGTGGGGGGGCCGCGCGGCCCCCCCTTCCCCAAGGCACCCCCCATGTTGAGGGCACGCGGCCTGGTACGGCTCAGGAGGGGGGGCGCGCTCGCTCGCCCCCCTTTCCTGGCCGGCCGGGTAGCGTGCTCGGACAAGGGTCTGTTGTGGACTTTGGGGGGACCCCCACGCCGATTTTTTTCGGCGTTGGGGTTCCCCTTTAAGTCCATTCCAGGCGGCGGAGCCCGCGACGTCTCCGTCGCGGGCCCCGCCTACCTGCACACGCGCTCGTAATGAGCAGACTTTCCTCTGAGCGGGAACAGTTTGCTCATTTCGAAAGTAGCCTACACACGGGCGGACTGTTCGCTCAAACAAAGTTTCAGCGGACAGTTTTTCGGAATTTCCGAAAGACTTTGTTCGTCAAACTGTCCGCTGAAACTGTCCGCTGAAAGCCCACACACGAGCGGACTGTCCGCCCAAACACTGTTCAGCGGACAAAGTTGGGCGAACAGTCCGCCCGTGTGTACGCGGCCTGAGAAGGTGCTCGGACCAGAGCGCTGCAGCTGTAATCCACACGCATACCATGAAGCTGAGACAGATCGCAGAGGAGCAGGCCACCTCCACCTGAGTAGTGTAAATACTCCAATCATCAAAAATATCTTCAAATTATACATAAATTGTATAAAATTTAAATCAGGTTAAAAGCAAGTGTTTGTTGAACATATAAAGTGCAATAAAAATATATTGACAATAAAAATATAAGATATAAAATGCAAACACTAAAAACATACAAAAAACAGAATCAGGTTGTTTAAAGAGACAACCAAAGAAGGGAAATGAACTATAAAAACAAAGAAAATATACAAAAAAGGGGGGACCTGAGGAAATATTATAAATGACTGATAAAACAATGTAAATCTATATCAACATTGATGCCATTTGGAACAAGTGTATTGGCCTCATATATCCACCATGTTCCCCCCCCCCCCCCCCCCAGACAACATTCTCTAAGCCCTGGTTCACACCAGTGCAGCTTAGAAATCGAGCTACTTCAGCACGAGTTCAAAGCTGCTGATCAGTGCAAATCATGTGTGGCTTGCTGACAACTGTGCAAATTAATTTACACAGATGTCATGCAAGTTGCATATGAAATCGTACAATAATAGTGAGAGAACCTTTTTCAAAGTTGCTGCATCATGAGTTGCGGTGATTTGACCTATTCCATTGCCTACAATAGGTTGCAACTTGTTATGCAGTTTTGAACACTCAAATCGCACAGGTGTGAACCCGGGCTTACATGTTACTAAACCCGGGACCCTGCATTCACTATATCTGGTCTCCCACAGTACAAAGAACATGGAAATGCAATAGTTTTAGTAAATATAAACCTCTACCCTTTTCTCATCAGCAGTTAGAGCAGTCTTGTGACTCCTATCAGTGTCTGGCTAAAGCTTATAGGAGTTTTCATTCCCCTCTGACTGTCCTATAAGGGTACAGGACCCCTGCCCCTCTGTCTGGACAGTGCTGATTGGCCCTGTGCTGATCAGATGTACTCTCCAAAGAAAAAAAACCTTTCAAGCAATACACACCAAACTGAGCATGTGCAGCTTTCCCACAAAGCTCTGTTCTTTTAGGAGATGGTTTGAGGACTGTGGAAGAAGGGGAGGATCAGAGACTAGATTTCAAAATCAGAGTAAAATCTGGACTAAGCTCCCTTTATCGCTAAAAGGTTGTATCAATTTAATAAAAAGGATATGGATGCCTCAGCTCCTCTATTTTTTATATAATGCCCCAATTTGGATACCTATCCGGATCTTTATTAAGATAAACACTATATTTAGGCGATTAATATGGCAGAACAAAACCCCTCGTATCAAACTGGAGACTTTACAGCATCCCACAAATGCTGGTGGGCTGGCAGTTCCTAATCCAAGGTGATATTTTCTTGCCTCCCAATTACAGCATTTTGCTGGATGGGAGTCTGAACAGATATCCTTTCCTGCTTGATGACTATTCTCTTTTGCATTTAAGGGTCGGTCTCCACTTTTTGTCCTCGATGGTGCAATAGGGGGTGTCTCGCTTGCTGATATGCCTACTTGTATGTTAATCTGTAAAGTATGGTATACAGTTAAAAAAATGCTGGGTGTCCCATATTCCGCTAGATACACTCCCATATGGGAAAATTATAGACTTTCTCAAATTTCGGCTCTTAGAGGTTTTCAGAGATGGGCAAAATTATATATAACTACTTTAGCTCAGCTATATCAGAATGGTATACTTAAATCCTTTGAAGATCTGAGGGCAGAGTTCTCTGTAGAATCCAGTTGGTTTGATCAATTCCTTCATGCTCTATATGCCCATTTTTCTTCTAAGATATTTTTCCCTTCTATCCCTGTCTTAGATAAAATAGTACAGGCAGGGTCAACAAAGGGTCTTACCTCGGTTACTTATAGGGTATTGTCAGATGGGTTTCTATTGTACTTCCCCATCCGTTCTCGTGCTGGCTGGGAGAAGGATATTGGTCCCATCTCTGAGGAGATTTGGGATGATGTCCTCCGGTCCCCGTCTAGGGTGTCTCTTTCTCCATCACATAGACTGACCCAGATTTTTATTCTCCATAGGGTCTATAGAACTCTGCAGTTTCTCTGTGCAATTGGACTGAAATCTGAGCCAGCCTGTGCTAGATGCGGTAACACAGGTACATTAATACATCTTTTGTGGCTATGTACAAAACTTCAAAGATACTGGGTGGTGGGGATTGGTACCTTAAATGGGGTATTGGATATTAATGTTCCGGTTGAACCGCTTACATGTATATTGGGTTACTATGATACCTCTATCTATAACCTTCCATGTTGGTAATACTTTAAGGCATGCACTTTTTCTTGCCTGTAGGCAAATTGCTCTCAAGTGGACCTCTCCACATCCACAGACTGTCCGATTGGATTGTAGCTCTCAATAGGATCATTCTTTTTGAAAAGCATACATATTCCCTAAGGATAAATACAGAAAAAAATCAGCGCAGTACAACCCCTTTACGAAAAGCTGCTGAACACCAAGGATCAATTACCAAATCCCAAAATACAATATATCAAACAGATGGTACAGCGCTCTAACTAAAATAAAATGATTACTAACATATTAAAATTAATAAAAAGTCCAAAGATAGCTTTTGAGTCAAAAAGTCCACGTGAGGAATCTTCAGTGGTATACAGTCAGTTCATGCATAAAGTGACTTAGTGCCAAGGGGGGGACCACCACCAATGGTAAAATTGGCTGCTCACCTCATCGTATGGACCCTTTAAATTACAGAGGGTCGTATGCACTTAAATATCAACTCATCCAATCGCTGTACTCCTCTCCGACAATATCCGACCGATTCACAAACGAAAACACAGCTTTCTCCCATTCAGAGTGAAATGAACTGACACGTTCGTGGAATACCCACACTGGATCGGTATATAGCAGTATTCACAATTCCTCAGACCATGTGGATAGAAAGACAGGCCATAGTGCTCTCCATAGAAAAACGTTTTAATGATGAATATACATAAAAAACACACTTACAATAACAAAGCTTCATACGATCTTTAAAATGATCAATGACCGCGGGTGACGTCACGTGATCTCCGTCCGTACGTTACGTCCCTATGGGCGGGACTTCATCAGCGGACACGGAAACTACGTGACACCCGATATATGAATAGACAATACGGGGTTCCTATAGTGCGCTTACGGTGAGCACGACGTGACGGACAGCCTCTCCATGTTTACGAAAGTTACCAAGGTAACAACACATCCTGTCGTGTAGTACGAATCTACACGATAACAGGCAAAGACCTCAGGGAAGCCCTTCCCTAAGGAACTCCCTGAATAAGTTTGATGTTATCTGGTCTAAATGGCTTCAATATATGACTTAGGTATTATGTAAACCAACTGGTATGTTTTGGTTTGGTGTGATTTCTATTTTGGTGGCTTTGTCTGTATTGTGTCAATGTTGTTTTCTTATAAAATAATAAAAAGGATTTGATTCAAAAAAGTCTTTAACAGGAACACAGGAGAGCATCTCTAGAGATGTGACCAAGGCGAGGGCAGACTGGATGGCTTAAGTAGGCAGGACTGATGAGCAGGATATCATCAACAGGTCACTGTGGAGAGATAGGAGTTGGCAATTAGCCGACAGCTGAGTGGCCAGCTTTGATAAGGAAAGACTGAGCCAAGCCCTGAAAACATCCTTATTTTGATGTTGTAAACATGCACTCTGAGACCAGTGGCCAGCTTCCTGGTGGTCCTTCCAACATACTGGAGTCCACAGGAACATTTTAGCATGTATACCCCCCCCCCCCCTCTAGCCCTAATAAAAACATGTTTTCTTTCTATGATTGACACTAAGGCTCGGTTCACACAGGGGGCGACGCGCCGCGACCTGACAAGTCGCCCCCGTTCTGTACTACGGAACCGTTCTAAGAGGAGCGACTCGAGTCGCTCCGACTTAGAAAAAAGGTTCCTGTACTACTTTTGGGCGACCTCGGGCGACTTGCTTTGACTTCTATACAGAAGTCGTTTGCATGTCGCCGCTGAGGTCGCGGCAGGTCGCGGTGCGGCAAGTCGTGTCGCCCCCTGTGTGAACCGAGCCTAACTGCTCTGCGTGTATAACATCAGCTGAAAGAATAGAACCCAATGTGTTTGAGAAATGTGGGCTTGAGGGGTCCATTGATGGGGATCATTTGCACTTCTAGCAATGGAACTGGCTAATGAGGGTCCTTTGCGAAAAATACATTTTTGATTTTGTATGACATTAGTAGCACACTAGAGGGTGCTACATATGTAAAAATGGGCAATGGACTTCTCACATTTTCACTCTTTTGGTCTTTTTAATTATACCATTTGAAATATTTTTGTTACAGTACAAAAATAACCTATTATTCTTTTAGAAAGGATCTATCCTGTCTACAAACTTCATAGGTTATCTCAGGTAGGCTAATTAGCCCTCCCTGTTCTCATCTTGAACTACAGATCAAATGGTGCTTATCCTTTGGACATTAGACAATATGGTGAAATTCAATAGTTTAGCAAGAGAAAACTGGGCAGGGCTGATGCCACTTAGTCCACAAATATGCTGTGTGTTGTCAGCACACAAGAGGAGGTTAAAGCTGAGCATATTTTTTGGCAAAACAGTGAAGGAAAAAAAGGATTTGACCCTCTGCTGATTTTGTAAGTTTGCCCAATGACAAAAAAAAGATCAGTCTATAATTTTAATGGTAGGTTTATTTCAACCGCGAGAGACAGAATAACAACAAAAATATCCAGAAAAACACATTTCAAAAATGTTATAAATTGATTTGCATTTGAATAAGTCAAAAAAGTACTTGATTCTCTATCAGCAAGATTTCTGGCTCCCAGATATCTTCTATATGGGTAACAAGCTGAGATTAGGAGCACTCTCTTAAAGGGAGTGCTCCTAATCTCAGCTTGTTACTTGTATAAAAGACATTTGTCCACAGAAGCTATCCGATTCCAATCTTCTCCACCATGGCCAAGACCAAAGAGTCCAAGGATGTCAGGGACAAGATTGTAGACCTACACAAGGCTGGAATAGGCTATAAGACCATCGCCAAGCAGCTTGGTGAGAGGGTGACAAAAGTTGGTGAGATTATGCACAAATGCAAGAAACACAAAATAACTGTCATTCTCCTTCGGCCTGGGGCTCTACGCAAGATCTCACCTCGTGGAGTTCCAATGATCATGAGAATGGTGAGGAATCAGCCCAGAACTACACGGGAGAATCTTGTCAATGATCTCAAGGCAGCTGGGACCATAGTCGACAAGAACACAATTGATAACACACTACGCTGCGAAGGACTGAAATCCTGGCCAGGCCATAACATTGGCATCCAAAAAGGTTAAAAAAATAAAGATTCCACCAAAAGAAAAAAAATACATTGGTCCCAGTTTCCAGGAGGTGCTGGTGACATCACGGTGCCTCAATTCTGCCTTTTGGAATAACTGGACACTCAGATAAGAGGTACATGTAGATAAGAACAAACTGTGCAGCTTTGACCAAATTAGAATAATGCCCTTGCTATAAGTTTTGGCCATCTACGTACCTCCTAAAGTCTGGCTGAAAAACTCTCAGACAACATCTCCACTTCCTACCTTAGCAATAGGATGTTGCTAAGACACTGAGAGCTGTTACTCCCAGGGCTGCTGATAAGGCAGTACACCTGGTCCTGTTGTACTGGGCCCCATCAGCAAGACAGGGGCCCAGGCAGCTTTATTATTCATTCCTGCCTAAATTAATACACAGATTTTACTAGCCCACACCCCACTCCTACTTGCTACCCAGGGCTTAAATGACATTTCAATGGGCCCCATCAGGTCAATAGAGGGGCCCAGGAGGCTGGAGCAGAGGAGGAACTTTTTTTTTTCATTTTCATGGGCATAGGTGCATGAAGTCAGGCCACATGTCCCACTGACTATGCTATGCCTTCCCTGGCGGTGTGATTACTTGTACCTCCACTCCCTCAGCAGGTGTTGAGGAGTGAAGGAGAGGCTTATGTGAGGTGGCTGAAAAGCTTCAGATCTGCAATCCCAGCGTGGGTGGCAGTGCACAAGCAAGCGGCACACATGACAGGCAGCATGCTGCTGCTCTGGAAGGAAGGTAGAGTCCCCAGACCCCTCACTGTGTTCTTCTGATCATTTTAATAATCACAGCACAGTAAGTCCCCTATGGCTCTGTTTCAGCATACCTCCCAACAATTTGAGATGGGAATGAGGGACACCTACTAGCAAATGTATGTAGGCATAGGACATGTACCCTACCACACCTCCTTAACCTCTTACCCTCTTATGAATTTTTTGTCCTTTTTTTTCACACAAATAGAGCTTTCTTTTGGTGGTATTTAATCACTGCTGAGTTGTTGGTTTTTTTTTGCGCTATTTGTTCTGTTATAAAATTTTGGAAATTAGTATTTTTTTTTCATACATTTTGGCAAAAATATATACTGCTACATATCTTTGGTAAAAAGAACCCAAATCATCGTATATAATTTGGTCTTTGTGGAAGTTATAGAGTCCACAAGCAGGGCTGAACTGGCCTACCGGGATACTGGGAAAGTTCCCGGTAGGCCGTCTGCAATCAGTGCCCTGGGGCCGCTTTTGTCTCGAGGCTGGCTTCAGCAGAATAAACAGCGGCGGCCGCCGCACTTTGCAATGCACTGTGTCTGCCTGTGCCTCCTCTTCTGATCTGTCTCCGCCCACTGATATGCCTGTCTGCCTGAGTGTGGGGAGGAGCATGAGGACTTCTAATTGCATTCGGCCCTTGCGGTGCCAGCACCGCTGATTTCTCCTGCTTCCATTCGGCTCGCCCACTAGACTGCACGAGGAGAATAGGAGGACGGCCGTCCGTGGATCAGAATAATTAAGGTACTCCCTGAGGTCTCTGTCTCTCTCTGTATGTCTGTATCTCTCTGTCTGTCTGTATCTCTCTGTCTGTCTGTATCTCTCTGTCTGTCTGTATCTCTCTGTCTGTCTGTATCTCTCTGTCTGTCTGTATCTCTCTCTATGTCTGTATCTCTCTCTATGTCTGTATCTCTCTCTATGTCTGTATCTCTCTCTATGTCTGTATCTCTCTCTATGTCTGTATCTCTCTCTCTCCAAAAAAAAAAAAAGAGTGTTTTTTTTATTTGTTTTTGCATTTTTTTGGGGGGGCGCAAACTGAAAAAAGTAAATAAATCATCAATTGCAGCCTCACTGTGCCCATAAATTGCCACCACTGTACCCATCAAACGCAGCCACTGTGCCCCCAAACGCAGCCACTGTGCCAAATGCAGCCCTTGCCCATCAAATGCAGCCACTGTGCCTGTCAAACGCAGCCACTGTGCCAAACGCAGCCCTTGCCCATCAAACGCAGCCACTGTGCCCTCAAACGCGGCCACTGTGCCAAACGCAGCCCTTGCGCCATCAAACGCAGCCACTGTGCCCTTAAACGCAGCCACTGTGTCAAACGCAGCCCTTGCCCATCAAATGCAGCCACTGTGCCCTAAAACGCAGCCACTGTGCCAAACGCAGCCTTTGCGCCGTCAAACGCAGCACTTGTGCCTGTCAAACGCAGCCCTTGTGCCCGTCAAACGCAGCCACTGTGCCCGTCAAACGCAGCCACTGTGCCCGTCAAACGCAGCCACTGTGCCCTCAAACACAGCCACTGTGCCATAAAACGTAGCCACTGTGCCCTCCAAATGCAGCCACTGTGCCCTCAAACGCAACCACTGTGCCCGCCAAATGCAACCACTGTGCCAAACGCAACTTTGGGGGGGGCGCAAACTGAAAATAAATTAATAAATAAAACATCAATTGCAGCCTCACTGTGCCCATAAATTGCCACCACTGTACCCAGCAAACGCAGCCACTGTGCCCATCAAACGCAGCCACTGTGCCCATCAAACACAGCCACTGTGCCAAACGCAGCCCTTGCCCATCAAATGCAGCCACTGCACCCTCAAATGCAGCCACTGTGCCAAACGCAGCCCTTGTCCATCAAACGCATCCCTTGCGCCCATCAAAAGCAGCCCTTGCGCCCGTCAAACGCAGCCACTGTGCCCGTCAAACGCAGCCACTGTGCCAAACGCAGCCCTGCCCATCAAACGCAGCCTTTGTGCCATCAAATGCAGCCACTGTGCCCGTCAAACACAGCCACTGTGCCAAACGCAGCCACTGTGCCCGTCAAATGCAGCCACTGTGCCCGTCAAACGCAGCCACTGTGCCCGTCAAACGCAGCCACTGTGCCCGTCAAATGCAGCCACTGTGCCCTTAAACGCAGCCACTGTGCCCAACGCAGCCACTGTGCCCTTAAATGCAGCCACTGTGCCAAACGCAGCCCTTGCCCATCAAACACAACCCTTGCGCCCGTCAAACGAAGCCACTGTGCCTGTCAAACGCAGCCACTGTGCCAAACGCAGCCCTTGCCCATCAAATGCAGCCTTTGCGCCATCAAATGTAGCCACTGTGCCCGTCAAACGCAGCCACTGTGCCAAACGCAGCTCTTGTCCATCAAACGCAGCCACTGTGCCATTAAACGCAGCCACTGTGCCAAACGCAGCCCTTGCGCCATCAAATGCAGCCACTGTGCCCGTCAAACGCAGCCACTGTGCCCTCAAACGCAGCCACTGTGCCCTTAAACGCAGCCACTGTGCCCATCAAACGCAGCCACTGTGCCCTCAAATGCAGCCACTGTGCCAAACGCAGCCCTTGCCCATCAAACGCAGCCCTTGCGCCCGTCAAACGCAGCCACTGTGCTGTTCAAACGCAGCCACTGTGCCCGTCAAACGCAGCCACTGTGCCCGTCAAACGCAGCCACTGTGCCTGTCAAACACAGCCACTGTGCCAAACGCAGCCCTTGCCCATCAAACGCAGCCTTTGCGCCTTTAAATGCAGCCAATGTGCCTGTCAAACGCAGCCACTGTGCCAAACGCAGCCCTTGCGCCATCAAATGCAGCCACTGTGCCCGTCAAACACAGCCACTGTGCCCGTCAAACGCAGCCACTGTGCCCGTCAAACGCAGCCACTGTGCCAAACGCAGCCCTTGCGCCATCTAATGCAGCCACTGTGCCCGTCAAACGCAGCCACTGTGCCCTCAAACGCAGCCACTGTGCCCGTCAAATGCAGCCATTGTGCCCATCAAACACAGCCACTGTGCCCATCAAACGCAGCCACTGTGCCCATCAAACGCAGCCACTGTGCCCTATGTATATATAATGCACTTTTCAAATATGCTTTAAAATGTTTGGTTTTCTCTTTTATGAACAAGAAAATAATGACGTTATGCTGCTATGGGGCTGGTATTAAATTATTTCCAGGGCTGGTTTTCATTCCCAGTCCAGCCCTGTCCACAAGCTATGGTGCCAATCTCTGAAAATTGATTACACCTGATGCACTAACAGCCTATCTCATTTATTGAGACCCTAACAAGCCAGGAAAGTACAAATACCCCACAAATTACCCCTTTTTGGAAAGTAGACATTCCAAGGTATTGGTGAGTTTTTTAAAGTTGTATTTTTTCCCACAATTCTTTGCAAAATCAATTTTTTCACAAAAGTGTTATTAGCAGGTTATTTCTCACACATAACATGTGCATAGCACAAATTACACCCCAAAAGACATTCTGCTATTCCTCCTGAGTATAGCAATACCACATGTGTGAAGACTTTTACACAGCGTGGCCACATACAGAGACCCAACATGCAGGGAGCACCGTCAGACGTTCTTGGAGCATAAATTACATATATAAAATTTCTAGACTACTTCTTACACTTTTGAAGGCCCTGGAGCACCAAGACAATGGAAACACCCCAAAAATGACTCCAAAGAAAACAACCCAACGTATAATCTATGAGGCATAATGAGTCTTTTGAACATGTCATTTTTTTCTATACGTTTTTGGATGGGGATGGATAAGCATGAATGAGTATGCCTGAGTGTGGCTGGGTACGGCTGGGGATGGATGGATGAGCATTGCTGAGTATGGATGGATGGCTGAGTATTGCTGAGGATGGATGGCTGAGCATGGGTGGCTGAGTATCTTAACGAGGGGAAACGGGCAGTGGAGCCTTGCGGTTTCACTGCCCATTTCCTACTGCGCTTGAGCGAGTTGCGCGGTGCTTTGTGAATGGCCCCTGTTGTTTTCTGGAACACACACATGTCCCAGAAGGCAATGGGGCTGCTCGCCGAAAAGGAGGAAGCGCAGCGGAATAGGATGAGGCAGATTAGGAAGACTGCCTAGCAACAGCGGTTTCAGGTAAGTAAAATATTTTTAAGAATATTAATGACATTTTTTATTTTAGTGTGGCCCTCCACTTTAAAGATCAGCCACTGCAGTTGTACTGTGGCAGGTAGGCTGTCAGGTCACCTTGAGGCGAGGTGACAGATGCACACCGTAGGGATCAGGAGTGCACCGCAAGGTTGTGGACCCTATGGCTGACTGCTGCAGATGGGAGACAGATCCCACTGGGGTTAGAGCGTAAGATTCCCTGGGGCGCGGAGTCTAAGAGCCAGCAGGTGTTCACCAGTGCCTCTAGTGGTGAGGACGGACTTGGCTGCAACTGGCTCCAGGTCGTGACCCCCAGGGTCCCCCAGCTCACACCCACAGTAGGCAACAGGTAGATAGGGATAGTGAAGGACAAAGCCAAGGTAGGGCCACAAGCAGACAGGAATAGTCAGGGACACGCCAAAAGGTCAGGATCACAGGCAAACAGGGATAGTCAAGGACACGCCAAAGTTGGTAACGGAACAGAAGAGCACACGGCAGGTAACAGGAAGCTAACACACAAAGGTTGATCAGCAGGGTTGGCTTGCACTACACAGGTTAATATAGAGCTCCCTGATAGGAGCTAGGGTGGAGCCATGCCAGAGGATGGATTACAAAAGCAGACAGGTGAGGATCGGCTGGTCTCTAGATGAACACATGGAAACAGGTAAGCAGACAAACTATTGCATAACCATGGCATAGGCTCTCCTGTGCGAATTGCCGTCATTGTACGTCGGCAGCTGTAAGAGCTTTAGGGGGCGCGGTGCCACCGAAAAACGATGTGCGTGGCCGACATCGCTCCTGAGAAAGACAGAATGGGGATCTGTCAATGTTAACAGACAGATCTCCATTGTGTCAGGGGAGGACAGATCTGCTGTTCCTAGTGATTAGGAACAGCAATCTCTCTCCTCCTCCAGTCACTACACTCCCCCCACAGTTAGAAACACCTCCCTAGGGAACACTTAACCCCTTGATTGCCCCTAGTTTTAACTCCTTCCCTGCCAGTGACATTTATACAGTAATCAGTGGCTATCACTGATCGCTGTATAAATGTCACTGGTCCCAAAAAAAGTGTCCGATCTGTCCGCTGCAATGTCCTGCTAAAAATCACTGATCACCGCCATTACTAGTGAAAAAAAGATTAATAATAAAAATGGCATAAAGCTATCCCCTATTTTGTAGACGCTATAACTTTTGCGCAAACAATATAAGCTTATTGCGCTTTTTTTTTAAATCAAAAATATGTAGAAGAATACATATCGGTCTAAACTGCTGAAAAAAATCGTTTTTTGACTTTTTTTTTTTTTTTGAATATTATATCAAAAAGTTAAATATATTGTTTTTTTTCAATCATTGGTCTTTCTTTGTTACTTTATAGCATAAAAAAAAAATACGCAGTTCTAATGTATTTCATAAAGAGCTAGTGTGCACTGCAGGTTTTTTTAATTTTTATCAGGGCATACAACCGTTTTAAAGCTTTAAATACTGTCAGCATTTACACTGTAAACACCTCAGGGAAGGGCTGATCGCTTTCCCCTTCACCAGCCACTACTGAATTGCGCTTCTACATTACATTTCCCGGTCCCCTCACTTCCTTCGCTATGATTGGTCGATGACACAAGGGGGAGTGTCGGAATCCACAAGTTTTTGAAAGTTGTCCCCACGTACATGAGGAAGGAGGGGTGGGGGCGGAGACTCTCCTCTGAGCGTCCGTAGAGAATCCAATTCCTATAGTAACTGGGAGGGGCCGACCTCAACTAGGCGGCGCCTTAGCTGGAACCCGTCCAATCAGAGAACAAAAGCAGTAGTTCGTTTTGTGGGCGCGTCGAGGTCCTAAGGGCCGGACTGTGATTGGTTGAAATTTATTTAGCGATTGGCCCTTGTGTGTGGCGGATGAGGCGGGATACTTAGCGCCATGTTGAGTGTGAAGTGACAGTTAGCAAAGTATGGACGGGACTGCGGAGGAGCAGCGGATGAGGAAGGTGCAGGCCGGGAGGGATAAGGTGAGGAGGACGGTGCTGTGGAATGTTGGCAGCTTCTAGTTAGAACGGAGAAACTTTTACTTTGCAGTTCCCTCAGAATGTTTCCTCAGTTTTCAGGGGCAGTCCTAGAATTGGCATCAACCAGGAATTCCAGGGACTGTGGTGTATTATAGAGACTTGTCACTGGATACGAGTTGGTCCTGGACAAGTCCCTGGGTCTGGGCAGTCCCTGTCCACCAATGTTCTCTCTTCTCTGCAAAGCTGAAGTCCCATTGGTCCAGCATAGCACTGTTTGTGTGTTTGTTTGTGTGTATATATATATATATATATGTATATATATATATATATATATATATATATATATATGTGTGTGTGTGTGTATATGTATGTATGTATATATATATATATATATATAGAGTGTGTGTGTGTGTGTGTGTGTATTAGAGCTGCAACTAACGATTAATTTGTCTGTCGACTAATCTATCGATTATTTTTTCGATTAGTCAACAACTATCCGATTTTTATTTTTTAATCTAGTGTTTTTTTTTTTTTTTTTTTTTATTAGCTAATTAATCCTTTGGATAACCTTGAGAGTATTGTATTGTATTGCATTGGCGGGCAGAGTATTGGCTGGCAGAGTATTGTACTGTATTGGCTGGCAGAGCATTGGCGGGCAGAGTATTGTTTTGCAGCAGAGTGTTGCATTGCAGAGTATCGGCTGGGTATGGAGGGATGGCTGCTTCCATCCGACCTCTCCCCTCCACTGCACAGATCAGTACAGAAAGGGGAGAGAGAAACTGGCATCATGTCATGACGCCGGTTTGTTTACAAGTTATCGCCTAGGTGTAGAAAGGATGGGCGCCGCTTCGGAGCTAGGCAGAAGCCGCAACCTCTCCTAAGGCTTAGACCGCGGCATGTGCGCTCGGATCACGGATCGGTGACGATCCGTTGCACCCCTAGGGACGGCGGCACGGAGGGGGAGAAGAGAGGGGGACGGCGGCACGGAGGGCAGCGCTGGATACCAAGCACTGCCACCACTGTGACGCATCGACGCCCAAAACGCACGTCGACGTATTTTCTTAGTCGACGCGTGGTGGCAGCTCTAGTGTGTGTGTGTGTGTGTGTGTGTGTGTGTGTGTGTGTGTGTGTGTGTGTGTGTAGGTGTAGCACTAACCCTCTAAGGAGCTGCTGGCTAGATTTGGGCTTACCGCTACCTTCTGTTCTCGTTGCACGTCTAGGGGTGTCCCGTGGTAGATGGCCCAGTAACTTGAGAGACCGACAACAGATCCACTTTATTTGAAAAACGTAGACAATAAACAAACAGTCTCCTAAATTGGGATCAGTGGGTTGGGAAGGAAGTTCGGGTACTGTTAGTGTCAAAGTCAAAATGTTGAAGAACTTGTTTACTTTGACTGCATTTAGAGAATAGCCATTCGCAACTGGATGGTCACCCAGGTTGGACAGTCTCCCCCTCTCCCCCTCCCTCCCACAGACGTTGTTGTAGAACACGTAGGGAAACTAAGCTTGAAAACACTCTACCTGGATCTTTCAGCCAGCTTGGCAATATCCACAAGACCGTACTTCAGCCTTTCCAGGCTCCTCCTATGAAACCAACCCATACGTGGTCTTCTTCTGAAGAGTCCTTCCCTGGAATGCTTGAAGTCACTGGGTCTCTCCCAACCACCTCAGAATCCTTCTTTAGTTTCCTTGCCTCGGGCTAGCCAGCCCTGAGGCATCAAAATCGGGTGAATCTGCACCCCAGGCCATAGCCTTCCTGGGGGCTGGTCAGGAGGACCAGGACCATGAAGTCAGTACATCATTCTGGACCGAAACCCCGAACCACGTGACATCCCCATCTTAAATGCCCTCTCCCAGAAAGCACAGTGAGAGCGCCACTACCACTGGGCGGCCTCCGCGAGAGAGTAACTTAAGCAGCCAACCTGACCATAGTTCCATGCCTGCCAGAAGAGACAGTGCCCCCTATGGGCAGGCTGCACATATCACAGTCCAGTCAGACTGATGCTGAAGTCTAATTTAGAGAATTGTACCCAAACCAAACTGCAGTTTAGGCAATTTTAACTTTGAAAAAACACATAGCGCGTGCTCTTCAGGAGCCGCCGCTACATATGTATGTATATGTGTGTGTGTATATATATCTGGTACCTGCTGGGGGGAGCCAAAAAAAACAGTGTAGCAGTCAATGCTACTACAGTGATCGCTGTGTTTTTTTTATTTTATTTTTTTCTTGGGTCCCGCTTAGGTTCTATGTTAAGCGGTTGCCATATGTGCAGTTAAGGGGGCCACTCTTGTGGCACCACCACTATTTTGGCTTGGTTCACGCTATGAACCACACCGCATTCCTGTTCAATTCACACGTCATTCAGAGTGTTGTGATTGAGCCCATTCCCTCTCGATAGGCTGAAATTGCACCAAAGTCGTGCATATAGCAATTTTGGAACCACACTGCAACCGTATCGCATTTTTTGGTTTGTACCATGCGATCCGGTGCTAGCATGGGACCTGCGTATGAAGTGTCTTTAACCCCTTGCCGACTGGCTCATGCCAATATATGTTGGCAGAAGGGCACGTACAGGCATATTAACGTACCTGTATGTAGCCCTTTAAGATGCGGCATTGTGGGTGTGCGTGCGCTGCCGGCGACACACGCCTGCTGCGAGCTCCATGAGTGTGATCACGGGTCCCGCGGACTCTATGTCCGCGGGGATACCCACGATTGTCTCACGGAGAGGAAGACTGGGGAAATGCTTATGTAAACAAGCATTTCCCCATTCTTCCTAGTGACAGAAAACACACGCACGCACGCGCGCGTACGTACGTACGTACGTACGTACGTACGTACGTACGTACGTACGTACGTACGTACGTACGTATATGTGCAGGGGCAATCAAATACCACCCAAAGAAAGCTCTATTTAAAGGGGGAAAAAGTTGTCAATTTTATTTGGGAGCCATGTCGCACGACCGCGCGATTGTTGGTTAAAGCGTATCAGTGCTGAATCGCAAAAAATGCTCTGATCTTTGGCCAGCCAAATGGTCCAGGGCTGAAGTGGTTAAAGGAGAAGTCCAGCCTGAACTAATTTGGCTGTACTTTACTTTTCCAATGGATCAAAATTTGTTTTTCACCCCTGTGATCCGTTCTCAGCAAAGAGAGCGGGTTGAAGTCCGCTCTCTGCTGACTTCACAGAAATCAGTCCAGGCACCGTGTCCTCCTGACAATGTAAGTCTGGATCCACCAGGTGCCCGGACTGACACCTACCTCGGCCTCTCGGTAAGCTGCTGAGAGGCTGAGCCGGATGCTCCCCGCCCCTCCATAGCTCACCGCTCCAGTAAGTGAGTGAGGAGGGAGCAGAGCGGAGAGCTGCTGATTGACAATCAGCAGCTCTCAGCTCAGGGAGCTGTGAAAACCAAGCGATTGGCGATGTTCAATCACTCGGTTCTCAGTGCAGAGGCGCCAGGGGACATATGCAGCATTGAACCAATGCTACATCCACCCAGGTAAGTATGATACTGAAAAAAACCCATACTTATTTTTTTATTTTTTTTATTGCACTGACACCTGCTTCAGATCGCATGGGCAGTACAATTTGAATGCACACAGGTCGTGTTTCCCACAGTGCATTCGTGTGAAACTAGCCTTAAGGAATGCCTTGTATAATATCCACTTGCCGACTGCCCCATCGCACATTTACTGCTACAAGGTGGCCGCACTGCACAGGATCATTTGTGTGCGCGAGTGACCTTTTCCTGCACTTCCAGGTATCGAGTGTGTGCCACCAGCAGATCTCTTCGGCTGCAGTTCTACTTGGCAAGAGCTGATCGGTGAGTCCAATGGACTCTGTGTTGGCTAACACACGCTGAGCATTCTGTACATCAGCAGAATGGCAAGACAGATTGCCGTTCTGTCAGTACAGAAGGCATGGATCCTGTAAAGCAGGAACACCAATCCATGCCTTCCACTAGTAAAAACCCCTCCCTCACAGTTAAAACACATTTTAGTTACACAGTTAACCCCTTGATTGCCCCTGATGTTAACCCCTTCCCAGTCAGTGTCATTACACTAACGGTGCATATTTTTAGCACTGTTCCCAAAACAGTGTCAGATGTCCGACTTGTCCCCAGCATTATCGCCATCCAGCTATAAGTCACTGATCATTGCCATTACTTGTAAAATAAAGAAAAATTCCATAAATCTATCCCATTGTTTGTAGATGCTATAACTTTTGCACAAACCAATCAGTATACACATATTTGGATTTTTGTTTACCAGAAATATGTAGCAGAATACATATTGGTCTAAACTGATTCCCTTTTTTTATTTATTTTTATTTTTTGTCTTTTTCTTTATAACGCAAAAATTAAAAAGCGCAGAAGTGATGAAATGCCACCAAAAGAAAATTTGTGGGGGGAAAAAAGGACAGACCTTTTATTTGTTTACAGTGTCGCACGGTCATTGTCAGTTAAAATAACGTAGTGCCGCATCGCAAAAAATTGGGTGCAACTCTGAGATGAAGTGGATGTACTGCAGTGAAGGCATTTAAGGCAATTTCTTTATGGTGTTGCTGTCCAGTAAGAGAGCCCCTAGCAGTTCTCGCTATTGCTGACTACTACAGTGATTTTTCACCTTCCCAAGCTGCTCATCAGATGAGATATACATGATTACATAGTGCCATGCTGAACCAATGTAGGTATTTAAAACGGATAACTTATGGCGTTCAGCTTTAACCACTTAAGCCCCGGACCAATTTACAACCAGAGGACCACGCCCCTTTTTGTGATTTGGCACTGCGTCGCTTTAACTGACAATTGCACAGTCCTGCGACATGTCTCTCAAACAAAATTGGCGTCCTTTTTTCCCACAAATAGAGCTTTCTTTTGGTGGTATTTGATCACCTCTGTGGTTTTTAATTTTTACGTTGTAAACAAAAATAGAGCGACAATTTTGAAAAAAATTCTATATTTTTTGCTATAATATATATTCCCAAAAATGTATAAAAAAACATTTTTCTTCCTCAGTTTAGGCTGATACGTATTCTTCTACATATTTTTGGTAAAGAAAATCGCAATTGGCGATTATTGATTGGTTAGCACAAAAGTTATAGTGTTTACAAAATAGGGGATAGTTTTATAGCACATTTATTTATTTATTTATATATATATATATATATATATATTATACACACACACATATTATACACACACACTTTTTTTTATTTTTTTTTTATTGTGACTGCGACATTATGGGGGACACATCGGATATTTTTGGGACCATTGTCATTTATACAGCAATCAGTGCTATTTAAATGCACTGATTCCTGTGTAAATGGCAGTGAAGGAGTTAATCACTAGGGGGCGGGGAGGACTTAAGTGTGTGTGTGTGTGTGTGTGTTTTTAAACGGTAGGGGGCTTGGCGAATGACGTCACTGACCGTCTTTCCCTATAACAGGGAACAGACTATCAGTGACAGGCTCAGTAGGAAGCATAGGGAGAGGTTTGTTTACACAGACTACTCCTCGTTCTTCAGCTCTGTGCTCCGATCGCGGGACGCCAGCGGCGATCATGTCCGCTGGTCCCACGGTCACGGAGCTCAGGACCTGATCGGGAGCGTGGCGGTGCACTCCCGAGCCACGGCTGGGCACTTAAATAACGTACAGGTACGTGCTTGTGCCCAGCCGTGCCATTCTGCTGATGTATATGTGCAGGAGGTGGTCCTTAAGTGGTTAAAGTATAACTAAATGCAAACCTTCATTTTTTTTCTTAGAACGTTAGAGCATATGTCCAGTTTTTATTGCTGCCTGTGTCCCCATTGTCCTGTTTACCATTATCATGGAAAGTAAATGAAAATTCCAAATTTTGGATTGTCATTGGGAAGGTAATAGTGGGCAAATCTATAAAGAGAAAAGTGTGACCTGTCTACAGTAAAAGGCCTCCATCCCTGGCTATATGAATTAGAAACAAAAGAAAATAAAAGAATGGGACTTTAACCCCTTCCCGCTGCACGTATGCAGATATGTGGCCTCGGCTTTCGGGGGTTATACTGGGATGATGCCCACAGCTGCAGGCATCATCCCGGTACTGTTTTTAAGAGCGGCGATCGGCTATCTAGGAATAACAACCGATGCAGCTAAAAAGTCACTTCCTGTTTACTCGGCTACCAATGGCGCCGGATTTAAAATAATATACAGAATTCTGAATACTTTGAAGTGCAACGGAGGGATTGGAGGTCTTTTAGACCCCCAATCCCTCCCTAAAGAGTACCTGTCAAAACTTACTACTGTCACAAGGGATGTTTACATTCCTTGTGACAGCAATAAAAGTGATCAAATTATTATTATTTTTTTTAAACACAATTTAATGATATAAAAATAAACAATTTTTTAAGCGACCCCTGTCCGCTTGCGCGGCAAAGAAAACTCATACGGAAGTCGCTCCCGCATATGTAAACTGTGTTCAAATCACACATGTGAGGTATCGCTACGATTGTCAGAGCGAGAGCAATAATTCTAGCGCTAGATCTTCTCTGTCACTCTAACCTGGTAAGCATACATTTTTTTTTTTATTTTTTTTTTAAAGCCTCGCCTATGGAGATTTTTAGGTACTGTCGTTTTTTTTTTTTTTTTTTTTTTTTTTTTTTTTTTTCCCCATTTCACGAGTGCGTGCAATTGTAAAGCGTGACGTGTTTGGTATCTACTCGGCGTAACATCATCTTTCACATTATACAAAAAAATTGGGCTAACTTTACTGTTTCGTTTTTTTTTTTAATACTTGAAAGTGTCCCTTTCCCCAAAAAGTTGCGTTTTTAAAACATACCGTGTGACATAAAATATTGCCACAATTGCCATTTTATTCTCTAGGGTCTCTGCTAAAAATAAAATAAAAAGGTGTGTGTGTGTATATGTGTGTGTGTATATATATATATATATATATATATATATATATATATATATATATATATATATATATATATATATATATATATATATATATATATATATATATATATATATATATATATATTATAAAATTTTTGTTTGGGGGTTCTATGTAATTTTTTTTTTTTAGCAAAAAATATGTATTTTAACTTGTAAACGCCAAATGTCAGAAATGGGCTTAGCATTGAAAGGGTTAAAAGAGGCTTATTTCTGCAAAAATGAGTGTATGGAGTAATATACGATAAAACTTTTATTGTATCAAAGGCAATTCCGTGGTCTAGAAATGCATGATAATGTTTTCTAAACATAACCATATACAAAGGCTGATGTAGTGGTAAAAATATACCATGAACATATACACTGTATACAATGATGATACATAATTGTACATATACATAGATGAGTACATGCTGTATAAAAGCCGAACTGTCTTGGCACCACATGAATAGAAAGACTATAAGTTTCGTGAATCACGTTCACTCATCAGGAGTGTGGATGCAAAAATTCATTCACTGTAAGTACAGAAAAATCAGATGTATAAATATAATAAACCCTTAATAAAAATGAGTGAGGGAAAACATTCTGAACAATACAAAAAAGTCCCCTTAGGGAGTATTTGGATATACTAATACTTTACAGATAAGCAGTGAGGTGCACATGACCGGCTCAGAACCAGGCCTGGTTGGACGTTTTAGGTATCGGCTTTCCCGGAGCCAATCAGTGGGTGTGTCGGGCCCCGCTGAGGAGTCTGGGGAAGGGTACTTAAGATGTGCAATTCACGTGTTGTAGTTCGTTTGTGAGGCCTTAGCGGTCTTTTCCTGATTCTGGACCGGGGGTAGCCACACGAGGGGTCCCGGTCGCGGGAGCGTTCGTTTCTCCGCAACATGCTTTGTCTGACTAGCCCCAGTTTACCCGCCTGGTCTGGGGTAGGGATCCGTCTGTTCCCGAGTCTCGGAACCGGCTGGTCCGAGGTGCAGTAACTGAGGGAGGATTCAAGGCGTCCGGGTGTGCTCTCGGCTTGGAGGGGCACTGTAGCTCGTGTAAGTGACTGGGGGAGGACTCTTTGGCGGAGGGCCAACAAGCTGGCATCCTGAGAAGTGCCTAGTTGCTGAGTTGTGAAGGACACTGGTGATTTCACAGTTTTTCCAGTACTGCCAAGGAGACGGAGAATGTTCCAGGTACTGAGGAAAAAGGTTCCTGTTCACTTCTGTTACCAGTTACTCAAGGTCAAAGATTTCACAAGTTCTGGATCAAAGTGCTGACTGCCATAATCTCTGGCTAGAGATTTGTTCAGCCTTGAAGCGCCCAGCTGCGAGTGGCTACTCTCTGGGTGGTACTAGAGACTTTCTGATATTAGCAGTTCAAGGTGCCTGAGTTTCTTCACCCTTTCCCTCTGTTCCCATATGAGACTGTGTTTGTTGGATGTTACCCCTGCAAATAAAAACCTTTTCTAATGGACTTTTATGGTATCGGCGTCCAAAGTGTTGGGTACTAACTCTGGGAACCCCTAGACGTGGAAGAACCAGCCAATCTGAGGTAACCGTTAAGCCCAAAAGTTAAGGGATGCCCTGCCAAGGGTTATGGCCGCTACAAGTGTATGTGAATGTATAAAGTTAAACCAGTTATTGTCAAGATGTGTGTTGTGTTGTGGTGTGAACTGGGATATAGCTCTTGCTTTTGCTGACTACTACAGTGATTTTTTTGATCTTCCCAAGCTGACAATCAGGTGTGAGATATACATGATTACATAGTGCCATGCTGAACCTATGTATGTAAAACAGATAAATTATGGAGTTCAGCTTTAGACCCCATTCACACCTGAGCGTTTTGTAGCTTGACGCCTGAAGCTACAAAACGCTGGAGGGGAAAAAATCCATTATTCTCAATAGAGATGGTTCACATCTCCACTCCCAAGTCGCCTGAAGCCCTACGCCTGAAGCTCAAACAAGCCCAGACTCGGGCTGATTTGGGCGTTTTTCTTCTTTTAACATTGGTGACCTTTTGTCCTGCACAAATTCGCGGCAAATCGCGGTAAAAAAACGCCGCGAATCGCGGTAAAAAACGCTTAAGCGCTACGCTCAGGTGTGAATGCAGCCTAAAAATGTAACTAAATGCAAACCTCCCCCCCCTTTTTTTTTATTTTTTTTTATTTTTATTTTTTTTAAGAACATTAGTTAGAACATCTGTCAGTTTTTATTGCTGTCTGTGTCCCCGTTGGGGAGATTCACCTTCTCTATTTGTCCTGTTTACCATTATCATGGAAAGTAAAAGAAAATCCCAAGTTTTGAAGTTTTGGGTTGTCCCTGGGAAGGTAATAGAGGGGAAATCTTCCAAAGGGTACACTAGTTCCGTGACCAGGGTGTCCCCAAGAGATTCCTTTTCATTTGCAGGGATTTGATTTGCAGTCTCATTTCCTGTTTTGGCTATGGGACAGGAAGCGAAGGAAAATCTCCCCAATTGGATAAAGACGCAAAAATAAACCCTACAGGGTGGAAAAAAAACAAAAAAAAAAACACCCATAGTTCTACTTCCAGGCAAAATGGTCACTTTTTATAATAAAAAAATAAATAAAAATGGCTTAAACACTCAAAGCCAAATTACATACAGGTTTGTGATTTTGCGCCAAGTGGTTCAAGTGGTTGTACTGGAGTGATGCATGCAGCTGCACCCAGTGAAGTGAACAGCCTCAGGTTATACACAGGGATGAAACAAATCGCCCTACATACGTTTTACATGTATATCTGCTCTCCATCTTTATATACGGTTTCGTATGGACACCATTTATTCAGGGAGGAAGCTTCTTCCCACAGGGTGCTTTCTGGTCTCCATAGATCTCGGGGACATGTACTTGCATGTTCCCATAACCCCAACATCACAGATATCTATGGCTGACAATCAGAGCAGGGGGGAGTGGTATCGCACTTTCAGCTCAGGGCTCTCCCATTCAGTCTTTCCTCTTCCCCCCCACAGATCTTCAGATGATAGCGGAAGCATTAGCACTTGGAGGGGTTCTCAGTAGTGCCTTATCTGGGGTATGTCATTGACTCGATACAGGGAAAAAGTTTTATAAAGGTGCAGGCAGCAGTGAAGAGAGTACAGACAAATGTATCTGTTGCAGTTCGGGCAGCTATGTCCACGCTGGGGCTTCTCGTGGCCTAAAACGGATCAAGATCCCTTCTCCAGTAAAAAGGAAGTTGTGGTGGTGGAGGCAAGCGAATTTGAGCAAGGGTTTGTTCTGGACATTTCTCGCTGCAAAGATCTTGACAACAAATGAGTTCCTGGGAGTGGTGTACGTATCTTGAAAGCCAGATGGCCCAAGGGTCCTGGACAGTAGAAGAATCCAGGAGGTCCTCCAATTGGAGGAAACTGAGGGCCATTTTCCTGTGGCTTTGGGCCTTCAAACTGATAATCAGGGGCCAACACATCCAGGTGTTATCAGACAAGAAGCAGGTGTCTGCTACACTTGTCTCTTCAGGCTCTGACTTGGGCAGAAGACAACTTTGCATCCTTAACAGCAGCACATCTGAAAGGCAGCCTAAACCAGATAGCAGACTTCTTAAGCAGAAGAAGGGTACTAGAGCCCGAATGGGAGGGCTCCCCAGGTTGACCTTTTTGCATCACAAACAAATGAAAAAGTACCAGTCTACTTTTCTCTTATAGTCACTGATTGACACAGCTCCTCTCTTAGCCATTGGGTTGTTACGCCCACCTTTAGGAGAATACTAGGCATTACATGTTATGCAACACACAACTTTCCAGTTCCACCCAGGGGGCAGTCCCTTAGGTAACAACCCTCCAGCCTGCCATGCAGTCATCGGTACGTCAACAAGCAGTATAACGCAAAGAGAAAAAGGAGGGGCGGGTGCTGTGTCAGTCGGTAAATTAAAAAAAAAAGGATTTAAGGCGAGTACAAAAAATCCTATTTTCTCTTATATTCACTGACGGGTACAGCTCCTTTCTTAGCCATTGGGACGTCCCCAAGCAGTGCCAAAACAAGGGCTGGGAAAACAGCATAAAAAATAAATAAATACACACCCTTCATTCACCATGGCAAGTGGGAACTAGTGAAACTTTACCCACAAAAAACAGTGCGTGGAAAAAACCCATCACACCCTCAACAGGAGTGACTACCCACAACCGCACCAAAAACTGCGGAATGTAAGGCAACAGTGCATTAACTAGGGCTGAAACAACTAATCGATTAATCGACAACTAATTGATTATTAAAATGGTAATCGATTAATTGCATAATCGATTAATCGGCCAGTAACATAATGGGGTTTAAAAAAATAAATAAATAAATAAAAAAACGAAAATTAGCCCTTTATAGTACAAAAATAGCAAATAATCGCTACAGCAAATACCACTTTCACAGTTCTACAGTAAAAAAAAATGAACCCCTTACAGTAGTTATTATCTGGTTTTTGTTGTAGTATAAAGGGCTACTTTTAGTTTTTTTTAACCCCTCTTAACGTCTTAGAACTGGTTCACATCTATGTGTTTTTTGGTGCTTTTTGCAGAAACGCACTACAGTTCATTTACATGGTTTCCTATGGGACACATTCACATCTATGCTTTTTTCAGCCTCTGCTGTGTATTTGGAAACGGTCAGGGACTATTTAACGCAAAACAATGCTTTTTTTTGATTCAACGTACTACAATGGAAAAGCTGCAGAAATGCATAAATGGGTTTTGCAGCAATTTGTGTTTTTTAATCTGTCCAACAAAAAAAAGCAAAAACTCAAATGACAACAAAATCACATGCGCAAAAATCAAAACGAACAGCAAAAAGCACTGCAGAAACAGAACAAAAGCAAACTGCATACCAAGCCTTATGCTGGCCACACGGATCGATTTTCAAAGGAAAAATTATTTGTACATTCGCTGAAAGAATGTCGTTTTGAAATTTTCACTTGTTTTTAACATGAATATAATTTCTGAACGAAAACCACATACACTGTCTGAAAATTCCTTTCACCAAGCAGTTTTCTATTTCCAAATTTTCCCATCACTGTGGTTGAAAATTATCAATTTGACCCCACCAACGATTAGAAAATTGAAAAATACATTCTTAAAATTACATTTTTTTTTTTTTTGTAGGAAGATCTCTAATAGTATATACAGTATATCTCTTCTGACTGTTCTCAGAGTGGATTAGAGATTTTGCTCTCTAACCATATAGTTGGTTATTTATCTTTACCACTGCATAGAGACATTTAAGAATAAATTGCGTTTTTTTTTTTTGTTTTTTTTTTAACGTTACATATTTAACTAAAATTATACAACACACTTTTTTTTTTTTAAAGGTTATTAACCGATTATTCGATTAATCGAAACAACAATAATCGGGCAACTAATAGATTATGAAAATAATCGTTAGTTGCAGCCCTAGCATTAACTTAAAGCGGGGTTCCACCCTAAAGTGGAACTTCTGCTGATCGGAACCCTCACCCCCTCCGGTGTCACAATTGGCACCTTTCAGGGGGGGAGGGGGGTGGAGATACCTGTCAAAGACAGGTATTTACACCCACTTCCAGGCATAGACTCCCGTGGGAGTCTGTCATTTCCTGTCCTGCCGCACTGTCTGCTGGGACACACGGGTCCCAGAGACAGCGCGGACAATGCCTATTGCGCTGTGCGACTCGCGCATGCGCAGTAGGGAACCGGGAAGTGAAGCCGTTTCGCTTCACTTCCTGATTCCCTCACCTAGAATGGTGGCGGCAGCAGCCGAGAGCCGATCGATCGGCCTCGGCTGCCGGCATCGCTGGACCCCGGGACAGGTGAGTGTCCATTTATTAAGTCAGCAGCTGTAGTATTTATAGCTGCTGGCTTTTAATATTTTTTTTTTTTTTTGTAGGTGGAATCCCTCTTTAACGGTACTGTTTTTATCGAAAAACCAGGAAAAAAGAAAAACATTGCATACTCAATAGCAACTGTAAGGCCGCCTGGAAAACTTTGCGGCCAAAACAGGCATCAACCGATGCACTGAGGTCTACCTTGTAGAACTTTGTAAACGCATGGGCAGACGACCAGGTCGTCGCTTTACACACTTGAGCGACAGACACTAGGTGTCGGAAGGCCCAAGACGTTCCGTTTGCCCTTGTGGAGTGGGCCGTGACCGGAAAGGGGGGGAACCTGACCCTTCAAGGCGTAGGCTTTTACTACAGTCTGTCTGATCAGCCTGGAAATGGTGGCCGACGAGACCGCCATGCCTTTGTTTGGACCAGCCACCGAAACAGCCAGCAAGTCTGACTTCCAGAAGGGAGCCGTGGCAGACAAAAACACCTTCAGAGCCCAAATTACGTCTAGAGCGTGAAGGGCCACCTCCTTAGGATGTGTCGGCTTATGACAGATGGTAACACAATGTCCTCATTGATGTGAAATGCCCAAACCACCTTCGGCAGAAAAGACGGTTGCAGACGCAACACCACCTCATCCTTGTGGATAATCAGGTAGGGCGACTTGCAGGACAAGGCCGCCGGTTCCAAAACCCTCCTGGCCGATGTATTGGCCACTAGAAAGACCACTTTCTGGGAAAGAGTCAACAGAGGGATCTCCCTGATATTCTAAAATATAGTAAGAAGGGGCTAACAATGGGTCATAAAGATTTGGTAAATCTGATAAATTGCAAAAAGAAAAGACCCCCTAATTGGGTGGGATTTTTAATTGACCACCAACACCAAACAACAATTTAAAACGTATACATACTTTATTAATGGTTACAACATAAATACAAAATACAACCAGAAAGACACATGGGCCGCCAATGTCTCAATGGTGTGTCTACAAATAAACAAATACATAAATCAATAAGACAAGCCAATGGATGGATAATTAAAATAGTCTTCTTATATCACCAACACCCGACGCATTTCTAGTTGCTGGTATCACAGAACTTTCATCAGAGGTGAAGAGCAAAAACTCAATGGCATATTGATATTTCTACAATGTAAGAAACCAATCTTTAAAACCATATAAAATACATGCGGAAAACAAATTAAAAAGAAGGGATAAAAAAAGGGGGGGAGGGAATTCCCCCCCCATGGCAACAAAAAAAGCCCACCTGAAATCATCTGTTAGTAGGATGTATGCTTGAAGAACAGCACAGGATACGTATCGCTTATCGATGTGGATGCGTCACCGGACTGATGTTTCAATGTACAAGGAATACAGTGCAAGTGTGTATTATCCAGCACACTGCCTCCAAAATCGTCTTACCTAAACCGGTGAATAAAACCTCATGTTTAAATCACCTATGTGACTACCACATATACCTTTTGTGTAGGGAAGTGGTTGCATGCCAATAGAGAATGCCCAACCACGTGCAGATGTTTGGAAAAAATCACCATGATCAAAAACTAAAATTTGGCCAAGCGCGACCCATAGACAGAGCACCCCATCATCCCAAGATAAAGAGAGGAGTGTATAGACAGAGTGTACCTAAAGAGCAAGGTATATGGGAAGAGGTGAAGACATATCTCCCCATTATTTATTGCTTACCCAAGGGGTATCCATAGAGGGGAGAAGATTAAATGCATGGGTATCGCAGTTCACTTTTGTGATAAATTGGAGCTACAATAGCGAATATCTTTACTGCACCCCAAAATGCCTTGTCCCATCCACGAAGGGTAAACCAGAAGGGGGGGCTGAAGATAAAGCCCCTCGTCCTCTGGTTTCACAGCTGTGCGGTTTTGCCCTTGATGTCCAATTTATGGTGGTGCCCACTTAGTTTTACTATCCAGGCGACTGGGCTTCACTGCGCACATTTGTTTGTATTTTTGTTCCTTTACTTCTGTTATGCGGACCCGTGCTTCTATGGGAGGCGACGCCATTTCCTTATAGGACGCTGCGTTCCAATATTAGCCACTGACGCACGGATCGTGGCATCACTTCTGCTTGGGACGATATGCAGACCTGAGAGTCTGCAGGAGGTGACACCAGTAACACACTGGAAGCTGCACTCCAGTACATGCTGTAGGCGTGTGGAGCATTGACGTAATCTCCGCTCACGACTTTGCGTTCCAGGGTAGTCCGCCCGGATTAGGATATTATTATCCTCGAGCATGATTGGCTGGGATTGCGACGGCATGGAAACATGCTCGCCGCCTACCCAGCAAGGGGAGCCCGCTATGCTAGTCACACACCCCTTTGACACATGATCGCAAGTAGCCAATAAACTGGTGACTATGGGGCAATTTAAACTGCATCAGCTGGGATCCTCAGAGCGACACTCACACGCCCTGCACAGAGGAACGCTTACCTGTCAGTAAGTACTGATATGATAAATCTGCTTCACATTACTGCGTCCTGTTGAACAGGGGACAAAACAAACTTTTGCAATCATTGTTTCAGGGAAGTAGGTTGAGGGGCTTTATCTTCAGCCCCCCCTTCTGGTTTACCCTTCGTGGATGGGACAAGGCATTTTGGGGTGCGGTAAAGATATTCGCTATTGTAGCTCCAATTTATCACAAAAGTGAACTGCGATACCCATGCATTTAATCTTCTCCCCTCTATGGATACCCCTTGGGTAAGCAATAAATAATGGGAGATATGTGAACAAGAATGAGGAAAAGGGGGGGGGGGGGTAGGATTGGTAACATCTCATTAGGGCTGAAACGATTAATTGATATTATCGATAATGAAAATCGTTGTCAACGATTTTCATTATCTATTAGTTGGTCCGCACCATGCGATCCGTGTTTCCTAAGGGCGTGGCTTCGGCCTAGCTCTGGAGCTGGCGGCCATCTTGGTACACCCGGCGGCGGCGCGCTGCGCGCTGACGTCACCCCCAGCACGTTGTTCAGCCTGTGTCAGCCCAAGTGAAGGAATTCTGGAGGAGTCACGCTGGATGCCTTGGCGGCCCTCATTCAAAACTTTTTATGCAGGTACCACTACATTTATTACCTAATCTAACCTAATAACTAACTACTATCTATTAGGTAGTAGTTAGTTATTATCTAATCCTGTCTAAGCCTTTCCACTTGCTCGGCACAGCCACATTGTTAATTTAAATAAAAAGGTACAACACCCCCCCCCCCCCCCCCCAATAAAATGCAGCTTATTACAAGCATAAAAACATAGCATATCACTGACGATTTGCGCCAATAGGCATCCCGGGACTCATCACGGCGTCTGTTTGGAGGAACTTTGATCGGTGGTGAGCTTGACGCAAATCATCAGTGATATGCTGACTATGTTTTTATGCTTGTAATAAGCTGCATTTTATTGGGGGGGAGATTGTTTGTTTGTTTACATAAAAGGTATAACACTATCTCTCTCCCCCCCCCCCCCCCCAATAAAATGCAGCTTCTTACAAGCATAAAAACATAAAACAGCATGAGTCAGTGCTATTGTCAATCGAATGCTAGGAGGAGAAAAGTGGGAGGGCAGGCAGAGTTGTGCTGCGTGTGTCAATAGACACACACAGCCCGGCTTGGGAACTCGCAGGTGGTCCCCCATAAGAAGCGACTTACTATGTTGGTGCGCCGAGAAGCTGAGAGCACTGGCGTTGGAGCCCTGAAGAGGAGGATCAGGCTGTGCAAAACTAATTTATCAAGAAAAATTAAGATTTGCGTTTAAGTCAATGTATTCTCGGCTTATGCATGTTTATTTAATTGTATGCATAGTTTTCATTGCCCAGGTTGGTTATATTTACTAAAGAGACCCCATGCTTTGCATTTACAGGGCATAGACTGACTTTAATGCAGATCTTCACTAATGCATGTACCTGCCTTACTTGCATGTCTCCAGGTTTGACCAAATAACTGCGTGTAAGCTTTAGGCTGCTGCTGCTTACACAGGGATGTGGACTTCCTCTGAGTTAGTTATGGAATTAGTGTTTAGGAGAGGTCAAAAATGGCATTGTACACATTTCTGTAAGGCAAGCAGTGGATAATTATTATTATTATTTTTTTTTCTTTTTAAGTGCACATTAGCAGCAGTGCATTTTGGTCTGAATGGTAATGTGCCTTGATGCAGTGGCATTCATTCTGGTACACTGCACTAAATAAAATGATGTGCACACACACATTTTGATCCATTATGTTTGGCAGCCAGCTTAAATAACTGGGCTCCCCTAATGCAACGTTTGTTAATGCATGTGCATTGTAAATGTATTACAGCTGACTGGGCTGGTATTAACGGATCCTTAAGCCAGCCATAGATGGATTGAATCTCAGCCAGTTCAGGGACCGGCCGAGGTTCGATCCATGAATGAGCAGGCTGGTTATACTGTTTACATAGGCAGATCTCCGTTCTGAGTCTCTGCTTGACGATTGGCGGGTGCTGGCGGACAGCCAGTGCCCAGCACCTGCAAATTGGCTTGTGGTGTAAATGTTCACAGCAGAAGCGGTGCGCGTCGGCCCCTTGTAGGCAGAAGTGCAGAATCATGTGTACATATACCTGATCCTACACAGGAGGGCCACCCTGTAACAGTAAATTTGCTATGGGGCAGTCAGTAAGTGGTTAAAAGATGCAGTGCTTCTTTTCCATTTGTTCTCCTCCATATATGTGGAAATGCCTATCCGCTCTGCATATATGTGGAAATGCCTATCCGCTCTGCATATATGTGGAAATGCCTATCCGCTCTGCATATATGTGGAAATGCCTATCCGCTCTGCATATATGTGGAAATGCCTATCCGCTCTGCATATATGTGGAAATGCCTATCCGCTCTGCATATATGTGGAAATGCCTATCCGCTCTGCATATATGTGGAAATCCCTACCCGCTCTCAGGCAATTGTGAATATTATATATTCTACATTTTCACCATGGTGGAGGTGTTGCAGTGTTAAGTAGCTGTGTATTTAAGTCCCTAATCCTTTTCAAGCTGATTATTGTCTGTAATGTAGAGTTGTGTAGGCTATAGTATGCTTTTTGTTTGGGGCAGCTGAACTAATCCAATTTTTTAGTTTTCTGCTGCTCAGACTTTATATATAAACATTTTAAGAAACATTTATTTATTTTTATTTATTTTTTTAAATGCCATTTCATGGATTCTGTTTTTTATCCACTCCAACCTTCTGATTATGCTATTTATCAGCACCTTGTTTGCCTAGATCCTCTGGTCTGCTTTTATTCTGTTTTTTGCATCAATGCACTCCTGCTTTTTAGCAGACAATGACTTCACCTGTTTTGTGGCCCTGTTACCTGTTTCTCACTTACCTGTCTCTTTACCTGTCCTTAACTTTCATATACAGCTTGCTCGCTTCAGACAGCACAAAACAAAAGGGCAAAGCTCAAAGGCGCAGAAAAAGACGCAGAAGAGGAAGGGTGAGGTTGTTCACAAGAATGACGTTCCGCCGGAGGAGAACACGCTAATCCCAGCTGAATGTACTGATAAAGATCCAGTATTGGGTATTGAACAGGTCTCTACAGAGGTAGTGTCTTCTTGCATTATTTCTTTTATAATGATTTTAGGTACTTGATATGCACTACAATGTCATTTACCATTTTAACCACTTCAGTTCCGGACCAATAAACACCTTAAGGACCAGAGGTCTTTTTGCAATTTCGCACTGCGCTGCTTTAACTGGTAATTGCGCGGTCATGCAATATTGCACCCAAACGAAATTTGCGTCCTTTTCTTCCCACAAATAGAGCTTTCTTTTGATGGTATTTGATTGCCTCTGCGATTTTTTTTTTTTGCGATATAAATGAAAAAAGAGCGAAAATTTTGAAAAAAAAAGATATTTTCTTCTTTTTGTTATAAGAAAAATCGAATAAACTAAATTTTAGTCATACATTGAGGGCAAAATTTATTCAGCCACATGTCTTTAGTAAAAAAAATGTCAATAAGCGTATATTTTTTGGTTTGCGCAAAAGTTATAGCGTCTACAAACTAGAGTACATTTTCTGGAATTTACACAGCTTTTAATTTATGACTGCCGATCTCATTTCTTGAGGTGCTAAAATGGCAGGGCAGTACAAAACCCCCCCAAATGACCCCATTTTGGAAAGTAGACACCCCAAGGAAATTGCTGATGGGTATGTTGAGCCCATTGAATATTTATTTTTTTTGTCCTAAGGGATTGAATAATGACAAAAAAAAAAATAAAAATTTTTTTTTACAAAAAGTTGTCACTAAATGATATATTGCTCACACATGCCATGGTTATATGTGAAATGACACCCCAAAATACATTCTGCTGCTTCTCCCGAGTACGGGGATACCACATGTGTGGGACTTTTTGGGAGTCTAGTCGCGCACGGCACCCCGAAAACCAATCACCACCTTCAGGATTTCTAAGGGTGCAAATTTTTGATTTAACTCCTCACTACCTATCACAGTTTCGAAGGCCATAAAATGCCAAAATAGCACAAAACCCCCCCAAATGACCCCATTTTGGAAAGTAGACACCCCAAGCTATTTACTGAGAGGCATGTTGAGTCCATGGAATATTTTATATTTTGCCAAAAGTTGCGGGAAGATTACAAACTTTTTTTTTTTTTGCACAAAGTTGTCACTAAATGATATATTGCTCACACATGCTATGGGCAGAAGTCAAATTACACCCCAAAATAAATTCTGCTGCTTCTCCCGAGTACGGGGATACCACATGTGGGGGACTTTTTGGGAGCCTAGTTAACTAGCTACCTAGCGACACTAGCGACACTGATGCAGCGTTCAGAAAAATTATCGCTTAGTGACACTGGCAAAAGGGGGTGAAAGGGTTAACTAGCGGAAATCAGGGGGTTAAAACCATTATTGGGTAGTATATCGGGGTACCTAGCGCTATAAAAACCTGGCGGTGAACCTAAAAAAATAACTAGCTACCTAGCGACTGTAGCGACACTAATGCAGCGATCAGAAAAACGATCGCTTAGTGACACTGGCAAAAGGGGGTGAAAGGGTTAACTAGCGGCAATCAGGGGGTTAAAAACATTATTGGGTAGTATATCGGGGTACCTAGCGATATAAAAACCTGGCGGTGAACCTAAAAAAATAACTAGCTACCTAGCGACACATGCAGCGATCAGAAAAATGATCGCTTAGTGACACTGGCAAAAGGGGGTGAAAGGGTTAACTAGCGGCAATCAGGGGGTTAAAAACATTATTGGGTAGTATATCGGGGTACCTAGCGCTATAAAAACCTGGCGGTGAACCTAAAAAAATAACTAGCTACCTAGCGACTGTAGCGACACTAATGCAGCGATCAGAAAAACGATCGCTTAGTGACACTGGCAAAAGGGGGTGAAAGGGTTAACTAGCGGCAATCAGGGGGTTAAAAACATTATTGGGTAGTATATCGGGGTACCTAGCGATATAAAAACCTGGCGGTGAACCTAAAAAAATAACTAGCTACCTAGCGACACTAGCGACACATGCAGCGATCAGAAAAATGATCGCTTAGTGACACTGGCAAAAGGGGGTGAAAGGGTTAACTCTAGGGGCAATCAGGGGGTTAAATCTTTATTGGGGGGTGATAGGGGGCTACCCTGGACCTAACACTAACTGTCCTGACAGTTTTTACTGTCACAACTGACACTGAATGCATTGATCAGTAAAGAAATGATCAATGCAATCAGTGACACTGTGACTGGGGGGGGAGGGGGGGATCGGGGGGGGTTTGTGTGCCTGTGTGTACCTACATGTCAGTGTAGTGTTCGTGCAGACTTACTTTTACTCTTCTCCTCGTAGTCCGGTCAAAAAGACCGCCCCGAGGAGAATGACATCACTTCCTCCTTCCTGTGTAAACAATACACAGGGGAGGAAGCTTCTCATTGGCCAGGAGCGATCCAGAGGGGGTGGCCGAAAACGAACGGCCATCCCCTCATCACGGAGCGCTCCTGGACCGAATCGGACCGCCGTAACCAGCGGGAGGGGGTCCGATGGGACCCCCCACCCGCTGGAAGGCAATCACGTAGATGTACGTGATTCTGCCTGCCTGTGCCATTGTGCTGACGTACAATGGCAATACGGCGGTCCTGAAGTGGTTAAAACAAGTTGGAACGTATTGCTTTGATAAACCACAGATTTTATTTTCAAAATTGTTTTGCAAAATGTTCTTGTTGTGAATCGCTGCTAAGCCAAGTCCTCAGCATTTATAATGTATTTAACTTGCAGCATGGCACTCTGCAAACTACTTGCTGCACAATTTTATAAAGGTAAACAAATGTAATGGTACACGGTGATTGGAAAGTGGTTCGTTTACAGGCCGGCAAAGCCGGCCAGCATGTACCGGCGGAGATTCAAACCATTTATGGGCAGGCTGAATGTACGTACATCGAATCGTCAGTCGACTTGGGTCCAACCAGCATGCTGGGAATTTTGCATGTGACTATTTCCAGCAGCTATAGCTAATCGCTGTTTTCTCCAGGTAGGCACAGCTTCTTGCATCAATCTTGAAGCCGGGATAACTTAGAGCTGCATGATTCTGGCTAAAATGAAGATCACACATTTTTTTTATTTTTTTTATTTTTTTTTTCACTTTAAATAAAGATCACTATTCTCACGGCGTAACGTCATCTTTCACATTCTAGAAAAAAAATTGGGCTAACTTTACTGTTTCTCCTTTGAATTTGAAAGACCACTTCACAAATAGTGTGACATAAAATATTGCAACAGCCGCCATTTTATTCACAGGTGTCAAACTAGGGGCCCTCCAGCTTTTGCAAAACAAATCCCATGAATCATTGCAAGACTGACAGTTACAAGCATGACTCCCTCAGGCTACTTGAGGGTCTCTGGTTAAAAAAAAAAAAAAAAAAAAAAAAAAAATCATATATTCAGGCAGGATGGACACAAGTAAAAAGGCTTTATTTTAACCACTTCAGCCCCGTACCATTTTGCTGGCCAAAGACCATACCACGTGGTCATGCAACGTGGCTCCCAAACAAAATTGATGTCCTTTTTTTCCCACAAATAGAGCTTTCTTTTAGTGGTATTTGATCACCCCTGCGGTTTTAAATTTTTTGCACTATAAACAAAAACCGAAGACAATTTTGAAAAAAACGCATTCTTTTTTACTTTTTGTTATAAATATCCCCCAAAAATATATATATAAAAAAAATTTTTTCCCCTTCGTTTAGGCCGATACGTATTCTTCTACATATGTTTGGTAAAAAAAATCGCAATAAGCGATTGCTTGGTTTGCGCAAAAGTTATAGCGTTTACAAAGTAGGGGATAGTTTTATGGCATTTTTTTTTATTTTTTTACTAGTAATGGCGGCGATCAGCGATTTTTTTTTTTTTTTATTTTTTTTTTTTTTTTTTTTTTTATTTTATTGTGACTGCGACATTATGGCGGACACATCGGACGTTTTTGACACATTTTTGGGACCATTGTCATTTATACAGCAATCACTGCTATATAAATGCAGTAATTCCTGTGTAAGTGACACTGGCAGTGAATGGGGTTAACCAGTGGGTGGCAGTGTAGGGGTTGAGTGTTCCTAGGGGTGTGTTACTAACTGTTGGGGGGGCTGGGCTTTCATTTAGTGAACACTGATCTCTGCTCCAATCACATGGAGCAGAGTTCAGCGTCACTAGTTGCTAGGCAGAACGGGGAGATGCTGTTTACAACGGCATCTCTCCGTTCAGCCGCCCTGTGAGACAATCACGGGTATGCCCGCAGGGATAGAGCCCGCGGGACCCGCGACCGGACTCGCGGTGGTAGCGACCGGCGGCGCGTTAGCGAATGGCAGGGCGGCAAATTTAAAGGGACATACATGTACGCCCATTTGCCTGCCCGTGCCATTCTGCTGACGTACATCGGTGTGCGCTGGTCGGGAACCGGTTAAATGAACTTTATTTCAATCAAAAGTTTTAAATTGTAACTGTCATCTGACCCGCTGTTGACTCACCAACAGTCCCATTCACTTTAAGGGCTCATTTACACTAGCTTCGGATTCAACACACAATAAAGGTTAGTTTACACTTGCTACAAAACAAGGCTTGGGACATGCTTTGTTAAAGCTCTCTGAACGCCAGTCAAAGCTCCTGTCACTAAATAAAATTGTTAGCAAGGTCTAAACAGTAATGTAAGCTAACCATTTTATTTAGTGACGGGCTTTGACTGGCCTTCAGAGAGCTTTAACAACTTTCCATCCATCCACTGCACATAAACAGCCTGGTGGGCGCTTCTTCCTGAGTGGACGTTCCTGAACATCCCTCGAGAGAGGGATTGCGCGGCCCTGTGATCCTGATGCCCGAATGTCCCCCGGACACGCTGCATCTCAGATCGGCAGGAGGCTCTGTGATTTGCCGTCCTGATCACATGATGGCTGTGTCCAATCACCAGCCATCATGTGATGTAAACAGCCTGGGGGGAATCGCAGGAAGCGGGATCGCGCGGCTGCTTTGCCTGCGCAGTGGTGCGATCCCGATGTCCCCCAGAGACCGGGCAATGTCACTTGGCAAGAGGGCTCTGTGATTGTCCCTCCTGATCACATGAAGGCTGTGTCCAATCACAGCTGTCATGTAGTAAACAGAGAGCCATTGCCAGGTGATCAGCTCTGCTTCTCACACAGTCAGTGAGGAGCAGGAGGGAGAAGTGGATCTGCGAGCAGAGTGTGTGTGTGTGTGTGTGTGTGTGAGCTGTTTTTTTTTTTTTGCAGCTTTTTACACACTGATCACCCAGCTAGTGTCTCCAAACTGTGAAAAATGCCAATACCCGTCACACATCTGTCCACTGAACATCTGTCTGTGATCATCTGCCCGCATCCAATTCCTTTGTCCTGGTGCTCCAGGGCCTTAAAAAATGTGATGGGTAGTCTGGAAAATAAATGCGTTTTTATGCTCCTAGAATTCCTGATGGTACTCCCTGTATGTTGGGCCGCTCTGTGGCCAGGCTTTGAAAGTCTCACATGTGGTGTCAAAATGAGAAAGAACCCTGCGCAATAGTTAAATAAAAGTAGCCGCTCCCCTCAAAGTGCATTAACTGACTTTGTGGCATGTGGGTTGTATATAGAATAAGGGGGGCACTAAGTGAATATACTCTATATACTATAATTAAATAGCATAAAGTGCAAAAGTGCTGTGCAATCAACAATAACAAAGTGCTTAATAAATCATCAACGTGCATATATAATAAACTGAATATAATCCGTAACTATAAGCAGCAATTTTGATCGATCGTAATACAAAAAGTGTCCATGAACGATGTAACGTGATTCAGATCTTTACATCACCATGGGGATGATTTATGGCTGAACACACCCAGTGGATAAGGTAGGTAGCCTATTTACCAACTTGCCATGACCCCTTTAATTAAAAAGATGGGTCAGGTGAAGCTCGATTTGGTTTGGAATGCCGGAGTCAATAGGACAAGCCTGGAGAACAATCTTCCTCATAATTTAGTCCGAAAAAGATGGAAAAAGGACAGGGCCATAGTGTAATTCCGTTTTTATTAAAATTATAAAGTTAAAAAACACAACAGCCAAATGGCCTCTTGCTTTAGATGGTGCCTTGCCTTGGCACTGGAGGAAGCTGCATAACATTAACCCCCATGGTAATGGTGTAAAGATCTGAATCACATTACATCGTTTATGGACTCTTTTTGTGTTACTATTGATCAAAATTATTATTGATTGCACAGCACTATTGTACTTTGTTTATGCTATTTAATTATAGTATGTAGAGTATATTCACATGTGGTATCGCCATACTCGGGAGGAGTAGCAAAATGTATTTCTCTTATATTCACCGACCGACACAGCTCCTCTCTGTAACTAAATGTGTGTGTTAGCCTGCCACTAGGAGAACTAGGCAAAATTGTAACACAATACACAGAATTGTCAGTACCGCCCCAGGGGGCAGACCCTGTGCTAACAACCCTCCCCGCTGCCCCAGCAGTCTCTGTTTTTTATTTTCCCTAGTGAAGGAGAATGACCTAGGAACCCTGCGGGCTCTATGGTCCATTTTTTTGATGCTTTGCGCGAGATGGAAGATCCCAGGATCTTCTATCAACTGCCGGCTGGGTGACAGGGTGGTTGAGTTATCCTTGTAGTCCCCCCAGTCCGGTCATCAAGCGTGTGCAGGTTGCAGCTAATGCTCGGCAGGCCACAACATACCTCAGTTCAAGAGGTGGTCGGTGAGCTTCATTGCTCCCGGGTATACATATGCCCGGACTACTGATGTCTTGATCACAGTATACCTTGCCAGCAGCCACCCTGTAACTGCGCAGGAGTGGGTCTGTGATGGAATGTCTCCCAGCTCTTCAGGACTGGTAAGTACGGCTTTCCCTCCTTTGGGGGGGTTGAGCAGCTGGGCATTCCCTGGGAGGTCGATTCAGGGGCCACCTCACCTCCTTCTCATCTCTGCCCCGTCCCTATCTCCCCTCCTTTCTCCCCCCCCAGGGGCGGGTGTGTGTGTGTGTGTGTGTGTGTGTGTGTGTGTGTGTGTGTGTGTGTGTGTGTGGTGTGTTCCCTGGGTCTCTCACCTATGGGGGAGGTGGGGGGGTCTGTGCGGCTAGCGATGGTCCCGGTTTGGGGGGGTCCCCAAAGGTGTCTGTGGAGGTATTCTTGCTGGTTGAAGGCAGCGCTGTTCTTTGATTTATTTTTTATTTTTTTTCCTGTCACCGCATGGATGCTGTCCGGCGCCTATTTTGACTGAGGGCAGAGCAGGTCCCCCTTGTGAGCCTCAGCGGCCATTTCCTATGGGATTTTCCTATTGGTTGCATTGGTGGCCTTCTTTTTTTTTTTTTTTTTTTTTTTTTTTTTTTTTCTAAGCCTGAGCGCTCTTTTCACCGCAGTTCTTTTCACAGCATTATATGTGCTCTCACATGCTGTTTCCTGTGTCCACTGTGTATACAGGACACTAGATGGCCTTTTCCTGAATGCTGGTGCAAGTTCTGAAGATTGTTTCACCACTATTTTCTACAGCTGCTGCCAACAGTTTATTCACTCTGCACTTGGGTAACCTCCTGGGGACTACAGGCACAGCTAGTAACCCCCCTCCTCCTCCCCCCCTCAGGCGGCGGCAGGAGGGTGGGACCTTCACTGTCCTAAGCCCCCTTGCAGGTGGCAGACAGGGTAGGGTCAGCATGGCTTCAGAGACTGGTGTTTCTTCCCCCGAAATCCAGGCTATTGCAACCAGGTCACCTGCGGATAGCGCTGTGCCCATGGGCACCCTGACGCCGGTCCTTAACTCTTTTGTTGCTAAAATAGAGGCAGTGCGTATCAGTGGCATCTGTCATCAGTCCCATGTTGGTGTCCAGTGTCATTGTCCTGGTGCTCCAGGGCCTTCAAAAGTGTAATATGTAGTCAACAAGTTAGATGTGTAATTTATGCTCCTAGAACACCTGATGGCGCTCCCTGCATGTTGGGCCTCTCTGAGTGGCTGGGCTGTGGAAAAGTCCCACACATGTGCTATCGTAATACTCAGGAGGAGTAGTAGAATTTATTTTGGGGCATTATTTGTGGTATACACATGCCACATGAGAGAAATAACCTATTACAATGACAATTTTTGTGGAAAAAATTAAATAAAAAAATCTTCATTTTGCAAAGAATTGTGGGTAAAAATTACATGAAAAAGCTCACCATTCCTCTTACTAAATACCTTGGAATGTTTGCTTTCAAAAAAAGGGGTCATTTGGGGGGTATTTGTACTTTCCTGGCTTGTTCGGGTCGCAAGAAATGAGATAGGCCACCAGTACATCAGATGTGATCAATTTTGTATGATTTGCGCCACAGCTTGTGGACACTCTAACTTTCACACAGACCAAATAATATCCACTAATTTGGGTTATTTTTACCAAAGATCTGTAGCAGTATAAATTGTGGCCAAAATTTATGAAGAAAAATTTATAATTTGCAAAATTTTATCACAGAAACAAATAAAAATGCGTATTTTTTTTTTTTTCAAAATTTTCGGTCTTTTTTCATTTATAGCGCAAAAAATAAAAAACCCAGAGGTGATCAAATACCACCAAAAGAAAGCTCTATTTGTGGGGAAAAAAAAGGACAAAAAAGTGTTGCATGACTGAGTAATTGTCATTCAAAGTGTGAGAGCACCCAAAGCTGAAAATTCCTCTGGGCAGGAGGGGGGTTTAAGTGCCCAGTAGGCAAGTGGTTAAGACTTCTTTTTAATTTTGTCATATCTTGGGAGATAAATCATGAAATTAAATGTTAAATTATGCATACATTTACCATCTTCAGTTTACATATGTACCGTATTTATTGGCGTATAATACGCGCCGGCGTATAACACGCACCCCAAGTTTAGGAGGGAATTTTTTAAGGAAAAAAAACTTGCATTTAAATGGCCATCAATGCAGCCTTATCAGTGTCCATCTGAAGCCTTGTCAGTGTCATATGCAGCCTGTCCTCATTGCAGCCTTGCCTTTTTATTTTTAAAAATCTCGGCGGCGCCCGGTAGTTCTCGGCCGTCCTTGGCGGCTTTCGGCCGCTCCCTGGCCTTCTCGGCGGCTTTCAGCCGCCGAGAAGGGGCGAAGGCGGCAGAAAGCCGCCGAGAAGGGGCGAAGGCGGCTGAAAGCCGCCCAGAGCCCAGAAATCGCGGAGGATCGGCTTATAACACGCACCCGCGATTTTCCCCTGATTTCAAGGGGAAAAGTGCGTGTTATACGCCGATAAATCTGGTATGTCATAGTTATTCAGTCATGTGCTAGCCAAAGGTGCCTCCTCAGGATCAGAGTGCATTACGATTTTGTTTTTGCTCTCTGAAATCTATTGGTAGCTACATGCCTGCCTAAAGCAAGGTGTTGAGGACCAGATTTTGTCTGCAAGGTATATTTTTCAGATTCTTCTTGATGAGGAATTTTATCTGGCAATCTGTTTTTCACCTTCCCTGAAATCATTGACTGCCCTTTGGAAATCCTGTGAGAAATGTGGGTCAATGTTAAGAATTGATAAGTGTGGTTTCTTGTGTGTTGTTTTTTTTTTTTTTTTGGTCATGATTAAAGCTCATCTTGCCATTTTGGTAGATACGTTTGGATCACAGCTCACTGGATGTTTCCGAGTGCTTTGACAAAATGTCTGATTTGGAGTACAGTCTACAGGAGAAACTGGAGGATGGTGATATTCGTGTTGAGGATATTTTACAATTTCAGACAACTGTTGATTCTTCAGATCTACATGAACAGGTATTTATTTTGATTGTTACCATGAATAAGTAGCATATCTTACAGGTATTATTCACATGATGGGATACTTTAAAGTTTTGTTATTAGCAGTAATAGTATTTAAATGTAGGATTCTAATCTAGAATATATGTTGTACTCAAAGTATAGGGTCTGCCATTGCTAATCTTTAGTTCCGGAAATTACGTCCTTTGCTAGCATTCTAAAATAGCAGAATTAGTAGTTTTTAGTTTTTGGTAAGCTTACATGTTCCAGTTAAACCAAGAACGATCAGGCAAATAGCATTTTTAAAGAGAACAGTAATGTCAGCCTCTGTATTTCAATATATATTTACTTTTAATGTTGTAATTTTAAATGGACCTCCAAGGCTGAGCCTCATTCAAACTGGCAATAACGAAAAACAAAAGAATTGTCATGAATGATCGCCTAATATATGGACTTGAGCAAGGGTGAAAAAAATACAAATAATTCTTCAACTGCCCAAATATAAACCATTCATCTAATTGTATAGAAGTTAAGTTGGGTGTGTTCCTCTGAATCCGGTAGATGCATATAAAAAGCATTCTCTGGAGAAAGAGTCCAAACTGCCCAAAAGGGATTCTTCAAGGAGAAAACAAAAACTGTCTTTTTTTTTTTAGTAAAAATAATAATACTTTATTATAAATCCACCATATGCAAATGTTTTTAAATAGATACCTCCACCACATAAATAATATAACCTGATAACGTTATCAGAACACGGATCGCAATACCAATCACACATTCATTCAACCCAATCAAACAGAAGTCGGCTGATTAGTGGTTAATTCCTAGTACAACAGATAAAGTGTCCACGAATAGTTGTAATATTTATGGGCACAAACATTGACCAATTTGATCAGCACTTTAGTCATGGATCTGAATGGGATTTCCACAGCTGAAAGTTTCTGTATGGTATAGATGAATGTCACTTTCCACAGATCTGTGATTGAGGACTGCAGAGTAAAAAACAAAAAGTAATCCGATAAAGAGAATACTTTGAGGGAGTTCATATTCCATATGAGATTATCCAGAGGTTATTTTTCCATGTAATAACACTGTCAGCACATATATAATCTCGAAATGAAGCCTGAACCCTGGCAATATAATAGGACGTACAGAAAAGGAAATGGAAGGGATTGAATTCCCTTTGCTTACCCAGACCAATATCAATGTGTACAGGGAGAAGGGACGGTTGTGATTCAATCCATTATATGGCTGGTCATAAAAGACCAATATACTGTGTCCTTGCTGGTGGCTTTCTGCTGATATACAGAGTCAGGAGGCTCAGCGGATTTGTGTGTTGACAGTTATCTTGCTGTCCATTGTGTGGGGAGAGAGAGGAGAAAGGCACATTTGTAGCTGTGTTGTAATCTTCAGCCTCTGAAACTGACAGCTGGTCAGTGATCCAATAGATAGCAGTGAGGTCCCCACAGCGGTCTCTACTCACTCCAAAGGGACAGAGAGACCAGGGAGAGCTTGTTTTTCCCCCACTCAGTCAGGGTGACTGGACTCTGAAATCCAAATTTAGAAATTGAAAGGGGGAGAAGGAAGGTGAAAATTTGGCATATAGCTATGATTCCGAGTTTTGTTGATGAGATGCAGCTAGTGCCGAGGCATCATGCTATGCTACATGTCGTTTTTTTTCGATAAACTAAATTCTTCAGAGCTGGCAATAACGTAGATGCGTTTATAACATTTATAAATGCATGTAATGATTTTAACTTGTATAATTCATGTTTGTGTTACCTGTGTTTTTAAGGTGCATTCAGTTAGTAAAAATAGAATTCTTTGTATACAGGGAAGATTGAAAAATCTTAGCACAAGCACATTTAAATATAGCGTCAAAGGCCAAAGGCACTTTTTCCTCCTACAATGGGCAAAAGTTAGAACCTCCTGCCATGTTTTCTTTGCTTTTGTTCCTATTGGGAGGTTGGAAAATTTGAGTCTGCCCTTCCTACTCTTGCAAACAAAAGTGGCTAAACTTCCACTTCAAATGTTTGTGAAAGTTACATTTTTAAACCTGAACTAGATAGTTATAAATGACAAAACTCAATGCTGCTCTGTAAAGATGAAAACATTCTTTAATGTATTTTTAAATGAAAACTGTGTAGGTACTTGGATTTGACCTGGTATCTCTTCTCCCTGTTAAGTAGAACTGGCGTGTGAGAGGGAGCAGCAGTGCTGACAGCAAGAGCAAGCAGAGAGATTAGCTCATCACTGTGTTGCTTCTCCTTTTACTGTCAAGTCATAGGCAGGTGTGGCTCCAGGATGTCCTCTACCGTTTTTTTTTATGTATTTTTTTTTTTTTTTTTTTTACTGTACAATACTTGCATACATATGCCTAATTTTTCCCACCTCTCCTCCACTTCCAACTGTCCTGAAACTTGAACAGAAGGTAACAGTTTAGTAGGGTTTCATCCACTCTACAACAGTATGAACATTATCACATACATTAAGCCTTGTAACTCTCTGACTGATAATACAGTGGTCACAGGGCTATGTATTTGTAAAGCTTTACCTATAATTCCTGAGTCTCAAAGTAACGTGGGAAACTGGATCAGCATGCATATGAGTGTTTCATGTTTTTGTATTTGGCTCTCTTGGTCATCCAGAATCCTTATCTGGATATGATTGGACGTATCTCTCAAAGCAGAAGTCTATTTAGAATCAATTAAATTTGTTGCCACGCCCAAAGTCCCAAACAAGTTAGCCCATAGTGTTTTAAGTTCTTTTGGGCATCCCCTATGTTGATATATCAATTTCTCTTGTAGCAGATTAACTGATTTTGTGCTATTATCTTACTGGAAATGAGCAACAATCTGAGAATATCGGTATAATTATGTAGAAGTAGTATTCTCCTTTGATAATCCTAGAATGCAGATTCTTGGGTGTGCAGATATTTGTAAAGTTGCCAAGAACTAGCCACCAGTATCTAAATAGTTTTGTCTTAGATTCACATTTCCACAGCATCAGAAGTCAAGTACCTGCCACTGCCTCACACTTGGGGCATTGAGGATTCTCCCATTAATAAAGATTTTGTGGTGTGTGTTGATCTGTATATGATTAAAAAGTTGTGCTAGTTTTTGAGTTGGAGAAAGCTATACTGCCAGGATGTTGCTTAAAATGTCCACCCAATTTAGTTTGACAAAGTGCCAACATCCGTGTCCCATCCCCCATCTACACTGGATGGTGAGATTCCACACATTGTTCTGTGGCTATTAGTTTTTTTAGTGGTCTTCTGGCTGGAGTTTTTTAATCAAAAAGGGTTTTATTGGTTACATACAAAATGCTTACAAAATGTTTACAAGCAGTACGGTCATACAATCTCTTCTTTCTACCATTTAAATTATCAGTAAGATAAAGCAGAAAAAACATGTTTTACACCTTACAGACATATATACCATGTCGTAGTACTAGACATTCTTTATTACAGTGTGTAGCAACTACCACATTTTATCAAACTTTCTCACACTGCCCCTGTGTTGAGAAATGGAGATATATGTATTTCTCTAATAGTATCACCCATTTGTTTCAGCCACTCTCTCACCGCCGGTGATTCTTCCAATTTCCACTGCCTCAGTATAGGCTTTCTGGCCTGGAATAGAGCCCTGGTTATCCCTATCCTGGAGGGGTCCTCCTCTGAAACATCATCCATGATACCTAGTAGGCAGAGTTTGGGGTGAGCCTTCAGCTGTACATGGAAGACACTGTTAATGGTGTCCTCCAGTAGGTGTGTAATTTGGAGCACCTCCTTAACATGTGCATCGGTTCGCCGTGGTCTCTCTTACATCTACTACATCCGGGATCCTCTCTTACCCCCATTCTTGCCAGCCTAGCTGGGGTATAGTGTACACTTGGCAGAATGTAGGGTTGAGACAATCTTTGGGGTACGTTAAGAGCACTGGGGAATCGCTGAGCGAGCTCCTCCTCCCATTGGTCCTCCTCAAAGGCACCTATATCGCCCTCCCACTTGGATATAAGCCCAGCGGTGTTGTCAGGGAGAACTTTGGTAAGGAGCAGGGAGTAGTAACATGAAATGAACCCCTTCTATTTAGATACTTCTCTAATAATATACTTAACAATGGGTGTGGGATTCTGAATCTATGCTTCCCCATTTGTTTGGGCCCCCACTGCGTGATGGAGCTGGAGATAGTTGAATTGCATGGAGACCGGTAAGTTGAATTCAGACTGTAGTTCAGCAAATGAATGCAGTTTCCCATCTCTGAATATTTGAGTCAGGTAATTAATGCCACCATGTTGCTATATTGTAGTTTCTCTAGTTCCAAATATCGCTTGTTCCACCAAATGGTAGTGAAGCCCTCTGCCTGCTGTATTGCTCTGACCTTTTTCCACACCTTTTGCATCAAATTGTAAGTAGGGAAGAGTTTATTTGACTTGGTCTCTAAGCCCCCCTCTATCTCCCCGCCTGTTTCTGCCTTCAGAAGGTGTGTTACCGAGTTCACCATTGGGGATTGGGGTATTCGGGAGTCTTGGGGCCCTAGCTATGTGTTGGAGTTGGGAGGCCATATAGTATATCCATGAGAGCGAGCCTCCCCCCCCCCCAGCCTCCTTTTGGACATTGCAGCTGTTCTAGTTTAATTCTAGCTTTGGAGTTTAGCCAGATAAGTGACCTGAAAATAGAATTGAGTTGTTTTAGGGCAGGGGTGTCCAAACTTTTTTCAAAGAGGGCCAGATTTGATGAAGTGAACATGCACGAGGGCCCGATCATTTTGCCTGACATTCTTTGAACCATTAAAATTCGGTCTAAGGCCGCGTACACACGCGGGGACTGTCTGCCGAAACTAAGTTCGTCAAACAGTCCGCTCAAACTTTTGAATGAACGAACACGCCCACACACGGCACTTTTTGAGCGGACAAATACTGCAAACTTTGTTCGTCGTACTAAGTCCGCGCAACTTTTGAAATGAACGGACTCGCCCACACACGATGCAACAGTCCGCTCATTTCGAGCGCGTGTGCAGGTAGGCGGGGCCCGCGACGGAGACGTCGCGGGCTCCGCCGCCTGTAATGTACTTAAAGGGAAACCCCAACGCCGAAAAAAATCGGCGTGGGGGTCCCCCCAAAGTCCACAACAGACCCTTGTCCGAGCACGCTACCCGACCGGCCAGGAAAGGGGGGCGAGCGAGCGCGCCCCCCCTCCCGAGCCGTGCCAGGCCGTGTGCCCTCAACATGGGGGGTGCCTTGGGGAAGGGGGGGCCGCGCGGCCCCCCCACCCCAAAGCACCTTGTCCCCATGTTGATGAGGACAAGGGCCTCTTCCCGACAACCCTGGCCGTTGGTTGTCGGGGTCTGCGGGCGGGGGGCTTATCGGAATCCGGGAGCCCCCTTTAATAAGGGGGCCCCCGGATACCGGCCCCCCACCCTATGTGAATGAGTATGGGGTACAATGTACCCCTACCCATTCACCTGTAAAATAAAAGTACCCAAAAAAAAACCACAACACACGAGATAAAATATTTTATTGCACAGCTCCGGGGGTCTTCCGTCTTCGGGGGTCTTCTCGCCGGACTCCTCCGCTATCTTCTTGTAGCTCTTTTGCTAGCGGAGGAGTCCGGCTTTCTTCCTCCCCGCCGCCGGCCTCTTCTCCCGACTTCGGGGGTCTTGTCCCCCTCTTCGGTTCTTCTGCCGGGCCACCGCGCCTTCTTATAGCTCTTTTACAGGCGGTGGCCCGGTCTTCTGTCGCCGCCGCCTTCCGTTCTTCTACCGAGCCACCGCGCCTTCTTATAGCTCTTTTAGAGGCGGTGGCCCGGTCTTCTGTCGCCGCTGTCGCCTTCCGGTCGCCTTCCGTTCTTCTTCTTGTTCTTGTTCTTCTTCTCCAGGAGATGTTGACACGTCGCTCTCTCCTGCCGGAATGCCAGAGCCGCGCTGTGCGGCCACTTATATAGTGACAATGGGGCGGTGTCACATGGTATATGTCACATGGGTTGGTCACATGGTGACCCCGCCCCCTTACGATGTCATAGTCCCCATGTGACATCAACCCATGTGACCAACCCATGTGACATATACCATGTGACACCGCCCCATTGTCACTATATAAGTGGCCGCACAGCGCGGCTCTGGCATTCCGGCAGGAGAGAGCGACGTGTCAACATCTCCTGGAGAAGAAGAAGAACAAGAAGAAGAACGGAAGGCGACCGGAAGGCGACAGCGGCGACAGAAGACCGGGCCACCGCCTCTAAAAGAGCTATAAGAAGGCGCGGTGGCCCGGCAGAAGAACGGAAGGCGGCGGCGACAGAAGACCGGGCCACCGCCTGTAAAAGAGCTATAAGAAGGCGCGGTGGCCCGGCAGAAGAACCGAAGAGGGGGACAAGACCCCCCGAAGTCGGGAGAAGAGGCCGGCGGCGGGGAGGAAGAAAGCCGGACTCCTCCGCTAGCAAAAGAGCTACAAGAAGATAGCGGAGGAGTCCGGCGAGAAGACCCCCGAAGACGGAAGACCCCTGGAGCTGTGCAATAAAATATTTTATCTCGTGTGTTGTGTTTTTTTTTTTGTTGGGTACTTTTATTTTACAGGTGAATGGGTAGGGGTACATTGTACCCCATACTCATTCACATAGGGTGGGGGGCCGGTATCCGGGGGCCCCCTTATTAAAGGGGGCTCCCGGATTCCGATAAGCCCCCCGCCCGCAGACCCCGACAACCAACGGCCAGGGTTGTCGGGAAGAGGCCCTTGTCCTCATCAACATGGGGACAAGGTGCTTTGGGGTGGGGGGGCCGCGCGGCCCCCCCTTCCCCAAGGCACCCCCCATGTTGAGGGCACGCGGCCTGGTACGGCTCGGGAGGGGGGGGCGCGCTCGCCCGCCCCCCTTTCCTGGCCGGCCGGGTAGCGTGCTTGGACAAGGGTCTGTTGTGGACTTTGGGGGGACCCCCACGCCGATTTTTTTCGGCGTTGGGGTTCCCCTTTAAGTCCACAGCAGGCGGCGGGGCCCGCAACGTCTCCTTCGCGGGCCCCGCCTACCTGGAGACGCGCTCAAAATGAGCAGACTTTCCTCCGAGCGGGAACAGTTTGCTCATTTCGAAAGTGGCCTACACACGGGCGGACTGTCCGCTCAAACCAAGTTTCAGCGGACAGTTTTTCGGAATTTCCGAAAAACTTTGTTCGTCAAACTGTCCGCTGAAACTGTCCGCTGAAGCCCCACACACGAGCGGACTGTCCGCTGAAGCACTGTTCAGCGGACAAAGTTGAGCGAACAGTCCGCCCGTGTGTACGCGGCCTAAGTGTGTTCGTTCGAACACTAATACAGGGCCCAACAAGAATTCTCTTGCCTTTGTGGCTGTGTGTGTTGAAGAGATGAGCTCGGGCGTGTTATTTGGATATACCGTATTTATTGGCGAATAAGGGAAGTTTCAGGAAAAAAACATAAAATTTTAAATAAAAAAACTGAAGCAAAATAAGGGTCAGTGCCCATCTGCTCCCCCACCATTGCCCGGGAATGCGGCCCCCACCATTGCCCGGGAATGCGGCCCCCACCATTGCCCGGGAATGCGGCCCCCACCATTGCCCGGGAATGCGGCCCCCACCATTGCCAGGATTTCACTCGCTATTAGCCAGGATTTCACTCGCTATTAGCCAGGATTTCACTCGCTATTAGCCAGGATTTCACTCGCTATTAGCCAGGATTTCACTCGCTATTAGCCAGGATTTCACTCGCTATTAGCCAGGATTTCACTCGCTATTAGCCAGGATTTCACTCGCTATTAGCCAGGATTTCACTCGCTATTAGCCAGGCTTTCACTCGCTATTAGCCAGGATTTCACTCACTATTAGCCAGGAATGCAGCCACCATTGCCAGGATTTCACTCACTATTAGCCAGGAATGCAGCCACCATTGCCAGGATTTCACTCACTATTGCCAGGAATGCAGCCACCATTAGCCAGGAATGTACTTACCATTGCCATCAGTGCAGCCTTGGAGGGGACATGGAGGGGGCTGGACGAGTGCCAAAGAACAGGAGAATCTCCTGTTTACACAGCGGCCTCTTTAAGAGAAAGTCCCGTCTCCTTTGATGGACAGAACAGTCGTCCAATGGCGGAAATGGGACTTCCTATTACAGAGGCTGCCGTGTAAACAGGAAATACTCCTGTGTGCATGGCGCTCGTACAGCCTCCTATCTCCAGTGCAGCCAGACTATATATCTTTTGTGGCCCCGGCGCTGGGAGATCGTCGGGGGCCAGAAAAGATATATATATGTTTAAATTACCAGGCGGGCCGTTCAAAACTGGACCGCGGGCCGCGATTGGCCCTCGGGCCGGACTTTGGACATGCCTGTTTTAGGGGAACAACCATGGGAGAGTTGTGTAGTATATACAGTAGCTGTGGCATCAAGATCATTTCATTTTGATCAATATACCCACTGGGGACATCTTCAGTCTGGCCCATACCTTCACCCTGTCTGGGCAGCGATTCAGTATAGGTTACAGATTCACCTGCGGGGGATAGGATGCCAAAATAGTTCCTTTTTTTTTTTGAAGAAAAAAAAGACAGACTACGGCCACTCTCAGCGGAGGATTTACACCCCCCCCCCCTATGTCTGCAGGTTCCACAGGATGCCATGCTCGCGTGGGAACACACTTGTAGGAAGTTTATTTAAGCGCTGTCTGTGTTGGCTGCTGCTGGCTGTGGAGAGACAGAGCAGGAGGTTGGCTGGATCAGGTTTGGTGACACAGGCTTTTCCCTTTTGAAACACTGTACTTTTAACAGGCTAGGAGTAATAGCAGCTATTGAGCTTAACTATAGCTTAGCAGTGTAAATTATTTTGCTGCTAGTGCTCTGGACCCTCTTAATGAGGTGCAGGAGGCTGGGGATCAAGTAGATCTTCCCAAAGATTTGGAAATGCTTATTTATCTTCTTCCGAGGATCTTAATATAGGAGTGACATCACAAGACAGTTGCTTATGCACTCTTACTAAATTGGTTTGTTCAACCTTTTTGTTGCCTGCAGCACAGGTCCTTGATAGTCCCACCTCCTCCATCTGGGGATGCCTTTCCTATTCATGTGTGGCTAAGAAAGCTTATGTATGCTGAATGGGAATATCCGGATAAACAATTATCCCCCTAAGAGATTCTCCACACTTTATCTTTATGGAAGAGGACTTCTATAAATAAAGGGGGGGAGTCCAGCTATTGCCTAAGTGAATAAGAATCTCACATGTCCAGTTGATGCGCTCATGTTAAAGGATCCAACAGATAAAAAGTTGGAGCTTCTTTCGAGAAGCCATATGGCTTTAGCAAGTTCGGTAGCGCAGCTGGGTCTTGCCGCAATTGGCGTATCCCAGTCCATTAGGGAACAGTTTGAGGAGATGCTTAAAGTTCTGCCTGATGAACAGGCCCAACAATGTGCTGTTTTATCAGACGCACTGTGTTTCACAGTAGAATCTGAGAGATACTGTCATTCAAATCTCACGACTTATGCTTAGACTAGTGCATTCTCGCAGAATTCTTTGGCTGAAAAGTTGGTCAGACGAAGCACCATGTAAGAAGCTCTTAGCCGTTAACCATGAAAAGGGAAACTGGCTATTTGGAGATTATTTGGATAAATACCTACAAAAGATCTCTAATGGCAAAAGCTCTCTTTTACCAGTAAAGAGGAAATTCAGACATTTCTCCTTTTAAGTGGGCTGCTTCTCCTGTGCCAGGGGTATCAGCCTCTAGGCAGTCTCGATGGCCTCAACCATCGGGTTCAAGGGGAAAACCCCAAAGGCAGCACAAAGGTCAGAAGACATTTTGGGGCAGAAAGCCCACAAAACAGAATGCTAAAGCCTCCTTTTGAAGGGACAGATGGGTGGCTTCTGACGTTTCTCTAGGTTACAAACTAGAGTTCTGAGATTTTCCATCTCCTCGGTTTCTAAGGTCAAATGTTGCCAAGGACCCAGAGAAGAAGGCTCTCCTAGCGCTGGATCATCTGTTATCCAAGTTGGTGATATCAGAGGTTCCCTTGGAGGAACAAGGCACAGGTTTTTATACCCTTAGACTCTGCCATTATGGCCAGACCTTCTCGCACACGGTCCGGTATTCCCATCCTACCTTACAGTCGCTAGATTTAACGGTTTGGCTATTTAGACCCACATTCTAAAGGATCGTAGGTTGTCTCCTTCGGTAGTGTCTACCTTGATTAATGCCAGGAAGTCGGCTTCCAGGGTCATTTACTAAAGAGTCTGGAAGGCATATGTTTCCTGGTGTGGATCCAGAGGTTGGCATCCCAGGAAATATGTCATAGGTAGTATCCTTGATTTCCTGCAAATGAGATTAGAAATGAAGCTGGCCTTGAATACTATTAAGGGCCAGATCTCGGCCTTGTCAATATTTTTTCAACGCCCTCTAGCTTCTCACTCTTTAGTGCGTAGCTTTGTTCAGTGGGTAACACGGATCAATCCCCTATCTAGGCACCTCTAAATCCTTGGGATTTAAACTTGGTCTTATCGGCTTTGCAGAAACAGCCTTTTGAACTTTTACGCAAAATTCCCTTGGTTCTTTTGACTAGAATGATGGTCTTTCTGGTTGCCATTTCTTCTGCTAGAAGAGTATCAGAACTAACGGCTCTGTCTTGTAAAGAGCCTTATCTGATCATGCATAAGGATAAGGTGGTGTTGGGTCTTCATCCTGAATTCCTACCAAAGTTGGTGACAGGTTTTCACTTAAACCAAGATATTGTTCTTCCTCCTTTCTTCCCAGAGCCTCAGTCTAGGGAAGAAAAGGCACTACGTTCCCTTGATGTAGTGAGAGCGGTCAGAGTGTATTTAAAGGCGACCGCCCAGGTTCGTAAAACAGATGTTTTATTTGTACTGCCAGATGGTCCAAAGAGGACAGGCAGCTTCAAAATCCACTATTTCCAAATTGATTTGTCAAGTTATTCAGGCTTATGGGTTAAAGAAGAAAAATCCTCCTTTTTTATGTTAAAGCACACACAACCAGGGTATATAAGTGCCTCTTGTGCAGTGCATCATATAGGGCTGAAACAACTAATCGATTAATTGACAACTAATCTATTATGAAATCGATTATTATTTTCATAATCGATTAATTGGCCAGTAACATAATGGGGTTAAAAAAAACTAAAATTAGCCCTTTATAGTACAAAAATATCACTACTACAAATATTACTTTCACTGTTCTACAGTAAAAAAATTAACCCCTTCCAGTAGTGATTATCTGCTTTTTTTTTTTTTACTATAAAGGGCTAATTTTAGTCTTTTTAACCCCATTGTTACTAAACGTCTTAGACATGGTTCACATCTATATGTTTACTGGTGCTTTGTAGAAACGCACTACATTTCATTTACATGGTTTCCTAGAGGACACGTTCATATAAGTGCTTTTTTCAGCTGCTGTATATTTAGAAAGGGTCAGACTTTTAACGCAAAGCGGTGCTTTTTTGGTTCAATATACTTCAATGGAGAAGCTGCAGAAAAGGATGTAGTGTGTTTTTCAGCAATTTTTTTTTTTTTTTTTTTTTTTTTATCTGCCCAAAAAAAAAAAAAAAAAAAAAAAAAAAAAAAACTTAAATTGAAGTAAAATCATGTGCACAAAAATCAAAACGCACAGCAAAAAGCACTGCAGAAACAGATCAAAAGCAAAAACTGCATAGGTGTGTACCGAGCCTTATGCTGGCCTCACGGATCAATTTTCCGGTGAGAATATTCAGATGAAAAATCTTTGTACATTCACTGAATGAAAGAATTCCATTTCCAAATTTTGCCGTCACGGTGGTTGAAAATGAACATCAGTTTGACGATTAATCGAAACAATAATCGGCCAACTAATCGATTATGAAAAACGATAGTTGCAGCCCTAGCATCATAAGACCTCTATGGCTCAGATCTGTAAGGCCGAAACTCGATCTTCAGTTCATAAGTTTACCAGATTTTATAAAATCCATGTTAAAGGTCATGAGGATATTGCCTTTGGGCACAGTGTGCTGCAGACTGCAGTATGAGTCCTCTGGCCTCCTTTTTTTTGATGTCTTCCCCCCCTTCAGTTGCCATTTCTATGGGACATTCCACATAGTAACTACTATGGCTCTGTATCCCCTGATGTAAGAAAAGAAAACAGGATTTTTTAAAACTGCTTACCTGTAAAATCCTTTTCTTTGATGTACATCAGGGGACATTCTCCATACTGTAAACCTCTGTTTGCATTAGCCCGTATAGAGGCAGCCAGTGGTTCAACAGCCAGGGCAAACAATAAAGGTGATAGAGGGCAGCCCTGTCTTTTCCCCCTAAAAAGAGGGAAATTGTCAGACACCCTCCCAGATTCCCGGATGCCTGCCTTTGGGGAGCTATACAAAAGTTGGACTCATTCTAAGTAGTGTGTCCCAAATTTGCCCATTACGGGCCATAAGTAGGACCACTCTATGCTATTGAAGGCCTTGTGGGCATTGAGAGATAGTAGTGCCCTGTCCTTCATGTTGTCAGCTATATATTGTAGACTAAAACAGTCGGCGTAAGTTAATAGCTGTGGATTTTTGGGACATGAACCCTGCCTGGTCCGAGTGGATTATAGATGAAATGGCTTTGTTCAGTCTAAGGGCTAGTACTTTAGCCAGTATTTTCACGTCCGACTTTAACAGGGATATTGGCCTATAGGAGCCGGGTTTCAAAAGTAGCACTATTTTGGCTTTGGACATAGATAGGGGGAGACATCCTGACATTTTTGCTTTATCGAATACTTCCAATAGTCTGGGTAGCAAGTATTCCCCATAGTTCTTATACACCACCTATAGGAATGCCATCCTCTCCTGGTGCCTTGGAATTGGTGAACATAGCGGTCGCTGTTTTGAAGCTCCTCCAAAGTCAAAGGAGCGTCAAGCAATTGGCGGTCTGTTTCTGACAATACGGGCAATTTTATTCCCTCAAGGTAGTCCAGCAGGGAGGTTTTGGTATAGACCTGTCAGGAGTGATTATAAGTCTGACTAAAATGATTTAAGAATCGCCATAATGTTATCTGGCGAGTTAGTCTTGCCACCAGGAGCCATCAGGGCACCAATGGATGGCGATGCCTGTTGAGCTCGGGAAATTTTTGCCAGGAGGCGACCAGTATGTTCCCCTTCCTCGTAGGAGGCAAGCTTACTGAAGAAGCGTTTCTGCTCTGCAATAGAGGAGGTGAGCCTATTCAGCGCATCCTGTGCTGACAGCCAGGTCCCTCTATGTTCATCACTAGGATCGGCTATAAGATGGGTCTCCAGGTCATGAACCAAGCGTTTCACTCCCTCGCTTTGTGCATTTGATTTCTCTTTAAACACCGTTATTTCTCTTATGAATAGCCCTCTAAGGTAGGCCTTGAATGTCTCCCATCTCACTCATGCACCCTGACCACCTGCATGCTCTTCCCAAAAGTTAGCAATGTCTTGTATATACTGGGCTGTTGACTGTAATTGAGCCAGAAGGCATTACATTTCCACGGAGCTCTATTCAGTGAGGACGGGGTGCACACCCCCGATCCATGATCAGAGGGGAATGGCCTGAGATTCCCCTCAGAGCATAGGTGAGATCTGAAACTGGTTGTGCTGCTGCTTCTGAGCACAAACATAAATCATTACGGGAAAGGGACATATATGACTTAGAAAAGCATGAGAACTGACGTTTCTCAGGATTCCTACTCCTCCATAGGTCTATCCATCCCACCTCCTCCACCAATTTCCTCAGGGCCGTGCGGCACGAACCTCGCCCTGCCAGGACCGAGGGATGCTTATCCAGCAGTGGATGGAGGAAACAATCAGTCTCCCATAATATAGATCGGCACCTCTGGCGACCCAGCTGAAAATCCAGGATTGCCCTCAGGACCTGATGACTAGATTTTCAATAGAGCAGGGGGAAAAGTTAGACCCTCTGTCAGATTTTTATTGCCGTCTATGTTCCTTCTGGGGAGATTCATCCATTTTTCTGTCCTGCTAAATACTCGCTGCAACGTAAGATGAAATCCTAAGTTTAAGAGTTGCAATGAGAACAAGAAGTGAGGGGGAAAATATTCTAATGGGGAATATTTTTAGGTGACAACTTTCTGATGTGAAATTCTGTCATCGACCCCCGTCCTCAACAGGAATATGTCCGCCGTATAAGCTACTTTGCCCAGCACTGTCCAAAACCCCTTAGCCCACCCAGTCAGTTTATCAAGATATTAGTGTAGGGTGGAAAAAAAATAACGGTCTATCCAAACACAGGCACAAAGAGCTACACTCCAGGGACAATCCCCCCCCCCCCCCCCCCCCCACACTCTTTATATAATGACACAGGATGGGGTAAAGGGAATCCAGGGAAACAAAGACAGACACTTGAGACTGGTACAGTCACAAATTCCCCTTGTGTTAGGGAGATTTTTGCTCACTTTTTATTACGTCTCAAGTACAGGAAGTAAAGGGGCACACAGCAAAAAAAGAAATAAAACTTAATAGTGGTTTTATCCCATTTTTACTCTATTCGAACTAAAAAGAAGAGCTTTAGCTTTACATATGCTTTCATTTCTCTACTGCATATTTACTGAATCCTTTTGCTTCCCAACATACCATTTGAAAACGCTTGTCATGAAAGAAATACATATGTGGGCTGCTGTTGCTGGCATGTCCGTGCTCTAGCTGCTGTACTGATCAAATTACATCAATACATTTACCATTACTGATCTGGAACAAGCGTCGATATAATTCTGACTTGCCTATGTTGCATTCTTGTTGCAGATCTGTGACTCGTGTTTTAAAGGGCTGTAAAGCCTCGCAAGTTAGTGTTTTCAGAAAGTCTGCAGTAACAACCTTGCATATGTTTGTCATGACAAGCATACTACAAACTACTAGTTTTTAGACTGAATTGGAAACCCATAAGTATAGAAATTTGGGAGCTGCCATGGATGACTTCATTTTATAATGGTGAAGATGGTAGAGCTGCCATCCAGTTCTGGCTTCACTACACCTTATCCATGCCGGGGCCTGCACCTTTTAAAAGCCCCCTCACTTCTATCTATTTTGGTTATTTTTGGTCTGACACTTTCCTATTTTCTCTCTGTGATACCGAACAACTAAAATTGTGATGTTTGCTCTTAACACTTTGTACTTTGCTGCAGTAGTGATGCTAGGAATTGTATTTTCAGGACCTTCAGCCTGCTGTCCATGAACGAGATGAGATCATAACACAACTGTCAAGTAATTTGCAAAAGGCTTTACTGGATCAAAAGGAAATGGAAGACGAGGCCTCATGTCTCTCCAGTCAGATACAGGCAATCCAGCTTCAGCTGCAGGATGTGAGTTTTACAAATATAAAACGACATGGACTGGTTATTTTACATGCTTTCACTTTGCAAAATATGAACTCCTCTGCTATCCTGTGGGGGTTATAAATTGTTAACCCACATGCTTGTGAAAACTGAGTTGCCGAGTGAGTACCCATTCTTGTGCTGAATACTTTGACTGGGCACTACTCCAACTAGGACTTTTGAAATAAATGTACTCTTTCTGTTGCGTCTTCTGCAACTGCTGCTGAGTTATGTTAGTGGATAAGTGGATCTGAACTAAAATAGTTAAGATGTGGTATCTTTTATTGGGAACATATAGGGTGCTATTTGTGCCTAAGCAGCAGTTCAATAAATGTTAGCTTTTTGTCTTGAATTCTTCTTGAAATGTATCAGTGCAATTCTGGCATGTGAGGGAGTCAAAGACACTCCTTTGCCAACAGCCTCCTAGCTGTATAGCTACAGTGTGAGATTTTAGGCACTGCTTTCAGTTACTGCTAGTCTCAGGAGATCTGGAATGTGATATGTCCGCAGCTATCTATCGCCTGCCAGCCCTATCAAACTGGAGCAGAGAAAGCTATAGATGGACTTTAAAATGTGTCTTGCAGGGAATACCACAAACCAAAAAAAAAACTTTAATCAATAGAAAATCTTGCAAGCTACCAATATAATAAACTAAGAATTCAAACAAACATCCCTTGTGTGTGAGGAAGTGCCTTCATTTCTTTCAGCTGCTAGCACCAGACACACTCCCATAAACTGTTTTTTTTGTGCCACGCTGTTTACCTCTGTTAATACTATTAACAAATGTGCCAGTGCGTAAAGTGCAGATTCCAGTGATGATAAATCAAGATGAAGAAACAATAAATGTACTTTGTGTATTAACCGCTATTTGTAACTGTCTCTATTGGAAATCCTTAAACAACCAATATGGTACCAAAGTGCAAGTGCTAAATCAAACGGGTACCTACGTACCTATACATCCAAGGTTGAATATATTGCGAATATTTCAACTATTAATGCACTTCAAACAATTTGATATTGTCCTGTGCTCAAAGGCAAACTACCTAAATAAATAATAATACATCAATATAAACCATAAATGAGTGAATATAACTAGTGCAGATGATGATATAGTCCAAATAAATGTTGATATAATGTCCAGTGCTCCCAAATTAAATCCAGTGACTTTTCACTACTTCACAGGTGGAAATTTTCAATGACTTTCAGTGATTCCACACATGTGCTCCCCACCATGTGTATGCGCTCACCTCAAAGATTTTGACCGCACATTTAAGTTTAGTCAAAATATGCAGTAGAAACCACACTGTGTTCAGGGTTAGACTTTGGAGCGCCAATCCCTTCACTGTAGATGTCCTCGGTGTATATATGCAAAGAAAGGCTCAATAGTGTGATAATATTTAAACTCTGGTTTATTAACCACTTGCCGACCGCCGCACGACGATATACGTCGACAGAATGGCACGGGCAGGCATATGGGCGTATATATACGTCCCTGCCTTCCCGCGGGTGGGGGGCCCGATCGGGCCCCCCCCCCCCCCCCCGGTGCCAGCGGCGGTCGGTATCCGTGCAGGAGCGATCCGGGATGAGGGGGCGGCCATTCATTCATGGCCACCCCCTCGCGATCGCTCCTGACGAATGGAAGTGAAGCATTGCATCACTTCCTCTCCTGTAATGTAAACGCAGGCAGAGGAAGTGATGTAATCTCTCCTCCGTGTCGGTATTTTTCGTTCCGGCACCGAGGAGAGACACCAACACGACACTACACAGTAGAACATGCCAGGCACACTCACACCCCCCCTTCACCCCCCCAATTACCCCTGCCCCCCCCCAGTCACAGTGATACCAATTGCATTTTTTTTTTTTTGCATTGGTGTCATTTGTGACTGTAATAACTGTTAGGGCAGTTAGGGTTAGCCCCCTTTAGTTCTAATGTACCCCCCTAACCCCCCCAATAAAGGTTTAACCCCGTGATCACCCCCCGTCGCCAGTGTCACTAAGGCTGGGTTCACATTGCAGCGGTTTATGAGAACGGATGTGATTCGCACCGCACTGCAGTGCAAATCACATCCTATCTCTGTGCGATTCGAGTTCAGCCATACAGATAGTATGGCTGAATTCGCGCCGCACCCGCCGCAAATTCGCACGGGACCCTTTTTTTGGTCCGCAGCAGAATCGGATCGCATGGGTGTTCACACCATGCGATCCGAGTTTGCAGATCGCACTGCGATATGCGAACTGATCTGGGGGGTGTCATTAACATTTCACTGACACTCCCAGCAGTTCGCATAGGGCAGTGTGAACTGCCGCCGGGAGACATGCGATTCGGGAACCCGCCGCGGATTTGTGGCGTTCCTGCATCGCTCCAGTGTGAACCCAGCCTAATAAGCGATCGTTTTTCTGATCGCTGTATTAGTGTCACAGGTGACGCTAGTTAGGCAGGTAGGTATTTAGGTTCGCCGCAGCTTTTTATAGCGCCAGGGACCCCCATATACTACTGCATAAAGCCCCCTGATTGCCCCCTAGTTAACCCTTTCACCAGTGATCACCATATAACTGTTACAGGTGACGCTGGTTGGTTAGTTATTTTTTTAAAGTTTCAGGGCACCCGCCATTTATTACCTAGTCTCACTAGTGTACCCCTAAATTTAGGGGTGTCTACTTTCCAAAATGGGGTCATTTGTGGGGGTTTTGTGCCATCTTGGCATTTTATGGCCTTCAAAACTGTAATAGGTAGTGAGTAGTGAAGTCAAAAATTTACGCCCTTAGAAAGCCTGAAGGCGGTGCTTGGTTTTCGGGGCCCCGTACGTGGCAAGGCTCCCAAAAAGTCCCACATATGTGGTATCCCCGTACTCAGGAGAAGCAGCAGAACTTATTTTGGGGTGTCATTTCACATATGCCCATAGCATGTGTGAGCAATATATCATTTAGTGACAACTTTGTGAAAAAAAAATAAAAAAAAATAAAAGTTTGTAAATTTCCCGCAACTTGTGCCAAATATAAAATATTCCATGGACTCAACATGCCTCTCGGCAAATAGCTTGGGGTGTCTACTTTCTAAAATGGGGTCATTTGTGGGGGTTTTGTGCCATATTGGCATTTTATGGCCTTCAAAACTGTGATAGGTAGTGAGGAGTCAAATTACAAATGTATGCCCTTAGAAATCCTGAAGGTGGTGCTTGGCTTTCGGGGCCCCGTACGCGGCTAGGCTTCCAAAAAGTCGACCACATGTGGTATCCCCGTACTCAGGAGAAGCAGCAGAATGTATTTTGGGGTACAATTCCACATATAACCATGGCATGTGTGAGCAATATATCATTTAGTGACAACTTTGTGTAAAAAAAAAAAAAAAATTTTTATTTTTTTTGTCATTATTCAATCGCTTGAGGCAAAAAAATAAAATATTCAATGGGCTCAACATGCCTCTTATCAATTTCCTTAGGGTATCTACTTTCCAAAATGGGGTCATTTGGGGGGGTTTTGTACTGCCCTGCCATTTTAGCACCTCAAGAAATGAGATAGGCAGTCATAAACTAAAAGCTGCGTAAATTCCACAAAATGTACCTTAGTTTGTAGATGTGACAACTTTTGCGCAAACCAATAAATATACAGTTATTGACTTTTTTTTTTTTTTACCAAAGACATGTGGCTGAATACATTTTGGCCTAAATGTATGACTAAAATTGAGTTTATTGGATTTTTCCTAATAACAAAAAGTAGAAAATATCATTTTTTTCAAAATTTGCGGTCTTTTTACGTTTATATCGCAAAAAATAAAAATCGCAGAGTCAGTCAAATACCTTTAAAAGAAAGCTCTATTTGTGGGAAAAAAAGGACGCAAATTTTGTTTGGGTACAACATTGCATGACCGCGCAATTACCAGTTAAAGCAGCGCAGTGCCAAATTGTAAAAAGACCTCTGGTCATTGACCAGCAAAATGGTCCGGTCTGAAAGTGGTTAAAACAATTTATAAATTGTACTCCCAGCTTAGAGGTGCCACCAGCACACCACTCTCTACATAGCATGGATAAAAACGAAACCATCCCAATCCGACAGGTGTATTGTTATGCCTCTAATCACCTCACTGAGAGATGAACGCCTCAGCTGGCTTCTCCTCCATCCTGGCCCCTCCCCAACGTGTATTCAACACAGGGCTTGTCTTCATGGGGGGGGGGGGGGAATTGTATTGGATGACTGGAGTTACTAGAATATATAGTGGCCCGGCGGCCATTTTCCTGTAGTTCAAATGTGCACTGACCCGCACTATTTTGATGTGGGCATATTATACATCTATACCGCCTTTCCACCAGCAATTATGCTGCACTAAATCATTTTCTAATATATGGATAGATCTTGTTTACATGACAGGGAGAGAGACAAACAATCCCTATCCAATATGGGGTCATAGTTTTATACACATTACTTGTTCTATTTGAAGAGCACCACTTAAACAATTTAATAAAAACTCAATACATACAAGAGATGGTTAAACACCATATCATAATGTATGTGGCATCCCGACCAAAAGAAACCATATTTGGATATGGAATTAGAACCCCAAAAAATAAAAGAATAAATCACACACACAATGGGTGTGCTTTACATATAACATATAAGAGTGGTTACTATTACTGCCACCTATTGGTTATTCATATACATGGACATACACCCATTAGGGACATGTAAGGCCCCAATGTTGACATCAAGGGTTCCCATCCTAAATACGGTACCATGCATATGTCGGCACCTCCTAGATAAATTCTACTAGCTATAGTGTATAGTCCAACCTGAAAGAAAAATACATGCCAGGGTTCACAGAGTGCAAAATGCTCTACTTTTATTGTGCTTGTCCCCAAAATGGATGGATAAATGGTGTTTGTCGACACCTCTCCTAATGTTTCTTTACATGTTCCTCCATCCTGACCTTAAGCGCTCTTTGTTCTTCCTATATAAATTAAATGTAGCACTTACCCTGAAAGGAGCTGCTGAGTTTGATTGGGCCTACACTCTATTACACCCCTAATAACTTTGCTCAATCCCCTTGACACAGCTGTGGTGCAGTGTTGGTGTGAAGCTAACAGAGGATGACCCCAAAATGTACAATACAACAATAGTGTACCTTTACCTGGGTATCTGTTGCTCCACTTGTAGTAAAAGGAACAACACTGCACACCAATTGTAGTTAACCAGAATGTGTTTTTATTGAACTGGTATAAAACAATAATTACAATAAGTACACTGTCACACAAACGTATTGTGACAGTACAGTAGGTATTCACAACAATTTTTAACATGTAAAGAATTCTTAGATAACCCCCCTGCATGCGTGCCTCCAAGTGGAACCAATGCTCAGAGTGACCATGCCTTAGCTCCGGGCACCTTCCCACTTCCAGCACGCTGTGATAAATATAGAAATGCAAAGGCATCAACACTATTCAATGCAACTGTTAGGGAGCTCCCCCTACTTTATAATGTAGTCCTGTCTGAATAGTGATTTGAATGCAAGGTCTTGCAATAAAGATGTAGTCTTCAATCTTCTGCTAGCTATTGTGTTGAAGTAATTGTTATCCAAAGGGTTTAACAAAGAATACTGTAGGATGGATATTGAAACTATGCTTGTGATGTAGCACACTTACTACTACCTCTGGTGTAGTTGTCTCAGTGGAGTATAGGCTTGAGGCCTGCTTTAACTCAGTCGAAGTGTGAAATCTCCTCTGTCGAACTACAGGTCCCAGCACACTGTGACCTGAGTCTAAGTGTGTAAAAGTACGTTAAGGATTATGGGCAGCAGCCCTCTCACCCAATCGGGTCTGGAAGAATAGGAAACCTCTGCTCCGGTTGTCTGTCTGTTTGCTGGGGCCACGCCGTCGCGCTGTTACGTTTTGCAAGGACGCCAGGAGCTCTGTTACCTCCGTCAGGGTGCCTCTGGATCCTTCCTGATCCGACCACACTGCTGCTCCAGCACACTGGTGTGAAGTCCTCCTCTGGCTTCAGATGTTGCTCTGCACCGAACAGGCCGCAGTGCTGTGGGACACAAACACCCACAGCTCCTTGTAGGCAGGCCATGCGTCCAGAAGAGAGAGAAAATGGCCATGCGTGTCCTTTTTATAACCTACCCAGCATGCATTTCAGTACTGAGTGTTAGTGGGTAGGTCACTTGGCATTGTGGGTAGGTAGGTCACTTGTATAATGTAAATGTAGCGCCGGCTCCTGACGACCACGCACTATGTGTTTTTTCTATTTAAAGTTCCTGAAAACCACAGATGGGTTTTAGGGTCAATTATACAAAATTATGGTTTCAGTACCAGTCCAGCTGGATTGCACTGTGCTCTGCTTGGCCACAGGTGGCGCTGCCACCACTGTCAAGTGAGAAGGCAGTTTAGCTGGGCGCATTGAGTGCCATTCCTTCTCGGAAGCAGCCCAGTGGGAGTGTCATCTTGCTGTGCATTCTGGGAGGGGCACTTAAGGTACTGACTTTACATGCTTCAGGTTTCTCTGTTTGGTACTGGTCCTCCTGACCTGCCCCCATGGCCTTCATGGCCTGGGGTGCGGATCCATCCAATTCCGAGTTTCGGGGCTGGCTAGCCCAAGGCAAAGTAACTGGAAGGAAGATTCAAAGGTAGTCCGGTGCCGTCTCATCTGTGGAGAGGCCAGCAACTGGAGAAGCAACCAGGGGAGGACTCTTCGGGAGAAGGCCACACTGAAGGCTGGCTTCTCAGAAAAAGCCTGGAGGCTCAGTTGAAAGCCACCAAGCGAATCTACACTCATACGGTATGGCCGGACCGGCTGCAAGGTACTGGTACCGTATGATGGCTCTCTAAATTTATCTACATCCTTCAGTTACATCCAAGTCTGTGGCAGAGACTTTGTTCAAGTGTTCTATATGCAAGTCTGTGGCAGAGGCTTTGCTTTATTCAAACACTATCGGCTGCTAGGCCTAGTGAGAGGAGGTTTATCCGGTAGCTGTGGCAATGCTCTGGATTTCTTTAGTGAGAGACTTCCTATCTTTTGCAGTTCCAAGAGTACCTGAACTTCCTACCTAACCCTCTACCCTTCATAGAGAGACTGTTCTGTCAGTTTCTGCAGTTCTTTGGGCCATCTACCTCGGGAAACCCCTAGATGCACACAAGGTCAAGAAGGTAACTGTAAGCCCAACAAAACCAGCCGCTCCTTTGGGAGTCAGTGTTACAAAAACAAACAGTCACCATCTGTAACATTTCTCCATGTTCTTGAAAAGGAAAATAAAGTCTGTTTTTATCTTTAGGCCACTAGATGGTGCCAAATACCAATTTATAACACTGCCATAGATTAACATTACATAACATTTAACGGGCAAGAATACCAGTGCTACATAAATTACATGGACATTTTATGGTGTAAACAACCCCTATCGTGTCACAACAGATGAAGTTCTCTGATGGTGTATACATGGTCATTTTTGAGATTGGTGAAAGATTTCACCTTCCTAATGTTGTTTGGAATTCTTACACAACTGTCGCATCGCCCCAACATCCATGGAAACCTTTGATGTCCCAAAACATCCGTGGTCTAGGTTCTGGTGGTTTTGCCACATTGGGTACTAACTCATTTATAGCCCTTTCTATAAATTATTTGTGGTTTATCAGTGAGATTATCTTTGTGTATCTTGTTTGAGTACCTGCCAGTATTTGGAAAGCATTTTTTCCACACCTCGGGTTATAATTTACAAACCAAATAACTTACATGTACCTGTATCCACCCTATTCCTGGTATTTTCTAATAAACTTTCTCTGTCAATATCCTGAATCTTTATTCTTTCTTTTTCCAAAAACTCATCCTGATAGCCCTTATCTTTTTAAACATGCTTGTTAATTTGTCTGTCTGTCCATCGACATCAGCAACCCTAGTACAATTTCTTTTAATCCTCATATACTGCCCCCTCGGGATGTTGACTATCCATGGTTTGTGGTGGCAGCTAGATATGTATGAGTTGTGATCCGTGTTTTTAAAATAGATTTTTGTTTCCAAACCATGTATAGTAGTATTTATCTCCAAATCCAAGAAATGTATTTGATTTTCATGGGCTTCCCATGTGAGACGAATATTCCGGTCATTATGATTCAACAATAGGAATAGATTTTCCACATCACTTATGGCGCCATTCCAGACGATAATCAAATTGTGGGCACAGATTGGTGGCAGTTGTGGGCCCTGGTTGGCACTGCTGGCAGTGGTGGGCACAGTTCTGGCACTGGTGGCCACTTAATTGTAATCGGGTTACTGATGATCAGTCCCCTGATTACATCCCTAGCTGTTCCCTGTAAGGAGATGCTGCTGATTGGCTCTCCTCTCACTGTCAGTGTGAGGCGAGGAGCGCCAATTACCGGCGTCTGTTTACACATGACCGGCTGTAATTGGACACAGCCGATCACATGGTTAAAGAGCCAGGGGCGTGTGTTCTGGGAGGCCGTCATGGCGGGAAGTGGTTTAAAGATGAGACCTGTCAGGATGAGTTTTTGAAAGAATAAAGTTTTGTTATATGGACAGAGAGAGTTTATTAGAAAATACCAGGAATAGGGTAGATTACATGTACAGTACCTGTATCCAGATTTAGTATTGGATTATAATTTAAAAACCAGAGATGTGGAAAAAATGATTTCCAAATACTGGCAGGTACTTAAACAAGATACACAACTAGAGAATCTCACTGATAAACCACATATATTTTATGAAAGGGATAAGCTAGTACACGATGTGGAAGTACCACTGGAACCCCAGACCACGGATGTTTTGGGACATCAAGGGTTTCCATGGATGTGGGCAATGCTACAGTTGTAAGAATTCTCAATAACATTAGGAAGGCCTTTTACCAATCCGAAAAATGACCATCAGAGACTTAATCTCTTGTGCCACGATAGGTGTGGTTCATGCCATAAAATGTCCATGTAATTTAATGTATATAGGAAGATCAAAGCGAGCACTTAAGGTCAGGATGGAGGAACACGTAAGAAACATTAGGACAGGTTTGAGGTCCCTAAACTCCACTGGAGAGGATGCAATTACCTCAGGGAGATTAGTAAAAGGGAATCATGGTGGATTCATCAGATGGGGTCACTCTCCCCGGAAGGATTGAATAAGAAGTTTGACCTCCAATGTTTTGAGTAACTGCTAATGGATTTTTGTCACTTTCCATTGGGGCATTAATTTTGATGTTTGTTTATGCAGGGGCATAGTATGCATACTGATATTACTTTCAGTATTTATTTCTCTGTGCACTCTGACAAATATTTTTCATTCAAGTTGGACTATACACTATAGCTAGTAAAATTCATCTAGGAGGGGCCAACATATGCACGGTATTTAGGACGGGAGCCCTTGATGCAAAACATTGGGGCCTTCCATATCCCTAATATGTATATGGATGACCAATAAAGGGCAGTAATAGTAACCACTCCTTATGTTAATGTCCAGCACACCTATTGTGTGGGTAGTGTGTGCATGTATGTATGTATATATGTGTGTGTGTGTGTGTGTGTGTGTGTTAAAAAAAAAATTTTGTAGTGTGGGGGAGAACCACACCCATTCTATTCATATTATAAAATTTAGTGCAGCATAATTGCTGGTGGTGAGGTAGTATAGATGTGTAATATGCCCACAACAAAATGTGGGTCGGTGCACATTAGAACTACAAGAAAATGGCCACCGGGCCACAATATATTCTAGTAACTCCAGTCGTCCAATAGAATCTCCCTTATGAAGACACATGACAAGCCCTGTATCGAATATGTTTTGGGGAGGGGCCAGGATGGAGGAGAAGCCAGCTGAGATGTTCATCTCTCGGTGAGGCGATTAGAGGCATAACCATACACCTGTCGGATTGGGATTGTTCATTTTTATCCATGTTATGTATAGAGTGGTGCGCTGGTAGTGCCTCCTAAGATGGGAGTACGATTTTCTAAATTTTTAATAAACCGGAGTTTAAATGTTATCACACTATTGAGCCTTTCTTTTCATATATACACCGAGGACATCTCGCTCCAGAGTCTACTAACCCTGAAAACCGTGTTGGTTCTACTGTATATTTTGACCAAACTTAGGTGTGCGGTCAAAATCTGTGAGGTGAGCGCATACAGGCGGTGGGGAGCACGCGCGTGTGCGTGCGTGTGCGTGCGTGTGCGTGCGTGTGCGTGCGTGTGCGATCACTGAAAATCACTGAAATTTTCCATCTGGGAAGTACAGCCACAAGTCACTGTGGATTTAGTTTTGGAGCACTGGATATTCTATCAAATTTATTTGGACTGTATCATTATCATCTTTATCTGCACTAGTTATATTCACTAATTTATTTATGGTTTATATTCATGTAGTAGTATATCGTTCTTTTGCCTTTTTGAGCACAGGACAATATATCAGATCGTTTGAAGTGTATTAATAGTTGAAATATTTGCAATATATTCAATCATGTATGTATAGATACCGTACGTATGTACCTGTTTGATTTAACACTTGCACTTTGGTAACATTGGTTGTTTAAGATTTCCAACAGCGACAGTTACATATAGTGGTACTACACATTGTACATTGATTGTTTATCTTGATTTATTATCACTGGCATCTGCACTTTACGCATTGACACATTTGTTAATGGTATTAACACAGATGCACACAGTGTGGCACAAGTTTTTTATTTATCAAAAAAAAATTTATTACAAATTTAAAAAGATGCATCGATGGCAACTTTCCACCAAAAAAGTGACACATATCGCATTGTGGCTTGAAAGTGCCATAGCCCCAAATCACGTCGGCATCGTGGATCTATGCTTCATCAGGATTCAATGACCATACAGGCAATACTGGTGGCTAGTTCTTGACCTCTGCTGCTTCTTCTTTCCACAAGATCATAGCCAAAGCTTTTTGTACTTCTCCTATGGATTACAGGATTGTAGTTCATTCTGCACCTCTGTAACCTGCCTTCAGCCAGCTGATGTCGCAGCTTGTCCAGGTTCTGAAAAGATCCTGACCATGTGGTCGGAATCCACATAGATGCCTGATCTGGTAGCTGGCTCAGCCTTTCAGTGAGCCGCTGGGAGCCTGCTCCTGCCCCCTCCACAGCCTGGCTCTCTGCAGCCTGAAGACCAAAAACAAAGCTATCCACAGTGTTTGATATCTCCCATCTATCTATCTTTTTGTCTCTTGAAACTTAATAGTATTTTACTGTACCCTAATGGGGGGGGGGGGGGGGGGGCGACGTTGATTGGTTTGTGTGTCTGTTTTGTTTGTTTTTGTTTTTTTCAGTATTCTGTAGGTGTTTCATAACAAGTGTGTTATACTTTCTTTTTAATAGGCTAGTCTGGTTCTGAAAAACAAAAGTCTAGGAAAGAAGGCGCTGCATCAGGCTCAACAGCAATTTGCTTTTATCCATAGTGACCTCATGGACCAAACTGTCAAAAAAGCACAAGACCTAGAAAGAGAGTTGGAAACATCTCAGAAGGTAACTATTCATTCAGAGAACTTGAGAATGTGATTTGCCACAGAATTTTAAAACTGTTTAGAAAGTATATATTCAGCAGCACCACCACAAATAATTCTGTTTTTATTTCAGTCTACTAAAGAAAGGGATAACCAGGTGGCAAAACTTGAAAATTTGCTTCATGAACAACAGACAAAACTGAAAATCCTTCAAGAGAAACTAGACCTGACAGAAAGTTCTGTCACCCATCTGCAGCAGGAACTTTCTGAAAGAAATCAGGTCATAGATCTAAAACCTATAATATCCATGCTTATTCAGCCAGATTTTACGCCTTCCTGTTCAGGTGACGATAAAGGAGGTGGTGAAATGCAAAGATCCTTTATCAGTGGACAAGACGGCATTGAATCCCTCTCCCTACTTGTCATAGGTGTAAAAGAAAGACTGGCAGAATCGGAGTGTGTTCGAGAATCTTTAGTGAAGAGGATTGAAAAACAAATGAAAGACTTTGAAACTGAAAGAATATCTTGGGAACAGAGGTACAATAATGAGGTGTCAAGCCTCAAGGAAAAGTTGCAACAAGCGGAGCAGACTGCAACTCGTGACCAGGCTGACAAGGATCGTTTTAACAAAGAAATTATTGATCTGAAAGAGAGCTTGAGGCTTGAAGCAGAAAGCAGTAAAGCATTAAAATTACAGCATGAGAGAGACTTGCAAATATACATGCTGAAACTTGAAAGCATGGAGGAGACTAAAGAATTGCTGTGTGAGAAACTGCTTAGTAACAGAAAGGACGGTTCTGACATGGATGAAGAAAAAAGATGCTTATTGAATGATTTAAAGGATGAACATTTCAGGCATGAACTAGAAGACATCAAGAAGAATTTAAGCCGAGTGAAAGCCAGAAAAGAGTATGAAAACACAGCTCAGCTTCACAAGGAAGAGTACGATGAACCAGTTCCTTATAATGAAGGCCTGACCTCCATGGATAAGTACTTGATCCCTAGCCAGCTTGAATTGCTAGAAGTGTCCTATGGCCATGAAGATGTTGGGGACCACAGCAGGTTTGAACTGGACAGTGACTTTATGCTAGAACAAAGTATCGGCTCCACAACAGAAGGAAACCTTCCACTCCTCTGTTCTCCTATGCCGATCACTGGTGTCTTATCAGGTGCTGCATCTCTAGGGACAGTTTTGGATCCCGAATCTTTTGCCTTTTATTTTTCACAAAATGTGGGCTCTTCAGATGAGAAAAGTAAATATAGCCTTGATTTTACTGAAAATGCACTTCAGAAATGCAGTGTTCTTATAGTACAACTTGAGGAGAAAGAGAAACAATTACAGATGTGCTCTAAGTCTTTGGAAGAAGCTATAACTAAATGGAGAGAACTGACAGCTGAACTTGCTGCTACGCAATTGGAGCTAGACAGAGAGAGGACAATTAATAGAAACTCAGAGGAACAGCAAAGACTAATTGAGGATCTTAAGAAAGAAAGGGATGAATTAAGACTGTCAACTCAGGGCCAAGGTTTGAAGGAGACCGAGAACCAACAGCTGGCTAAAGATGAACAGTTATCTGCACTTGCAGACAAAAATGTTTTCTTGGAAAAAAGGCTGTCTGTGGTGGAAAGAGAGCTAGAAAAAGCTATAGAGTTAAACAAAAGCCTACAGATGAGCAATGTTAATCTTGCCCAGAATTTGCTTGACTCTGAGAAGGTCCAAGAATCTGAACGTCAGGACTTTGATAACAAACTGAACTCTAAGGGCCTAGAACAACAGTTGCTGCAAGAGGCAATTAAAGCAAAAGAGGAAGAATTTTTCAGGAAGGAGGAGAGCTTGCGTGAAGAAGTACATTTACTAAAGCAAGTGAATGAAGGTCTACAAAGCCGATTACAGGAACAGGTGAGTAAGAGTAATGAAACATGTCTGCTGTCATATGGCGAGCTGCTAGGCCTACTGGTTCCTTCAGGCGCCATGGGGCTGTGCCCACGCTGCAATGGTTAATTGCTTTTTTTTGTCTAGAGGAGAAATGGGATAATACTTGCCTGATCCTCCAATCCTCCCCACACAAGACTAGTCCCTGCAGGTCCTTTACCCCTGCGCTGTAGGGGTCTTAAGTCAGGGACGGTTCCTGATGTCATCAGGCCCCATAGACCTGCTCTGGACATGAGGATTGTGGGGGAGTGCTGTTTGCTGGTGCGGACTTGGGGGGAGGAGGCGGGAGGTTATATGGTGTGTTCACCTTCTTCTTTTTTTTTTTTTTTTTTTTTTTTTTTAAAAGGTGGCCTAATCCTTTAAAACTACATTTTGAGCTGCTTTTGCGATACTGGGGACACATATGCATTTGGTTATTGGTTAATTGCCAAATATTTCAAATGATTCTTGTTCTAGTTGGTAGAATGTTTTTAATAGCATTTGGGAAATTTATAGTGTTATGTATGCATGATGGATTATTAGTATTCATTGTGAGTAATTGCCTTTTTTTTTTTTTTTTGTCTCATGTTTGTAGCTTGTGCATAATGTGGACCTGGAAGCTTTACGACTTAGTCTGACCAACATGCATACTGCCCAGCTAGAATTGAGTCAAACAAACCTACTCAAAGAAAAAGAGTGTGCTTTGTTACAACTTCAAGAGACACTGAATGAAAAACGAGCTCAGGGGGTAGCCTTTCTCCAGAGCCATCACCAGTTTGAATTGCAGCGCTTACAGGATGAACATATTCAAGAGTTGAAGAATCTTAAAGATAAGCTTTCACAGGAGATCATGAAACAGCAAGAAGAACATTCACTTGTGATTGAACAGCTAAGGGATGAAAATGCAAAAGAAGCTTTGGTTCTGCAGCAAAAGAATAGTCTTGAGATGGAGAGGTTACAAGACCTTCATGGAAAGGAGAAAGAGGAGTGGAAGAGACAACATGATTTTCTTATGCAAGATCTGAAACAGCTTCAAGACCAACTTGCCCAGAAAACAGCATGTCTTGAGGTGTATTCAAAAGACATTGACTTGCTAAAGGAACAGCATGTAAAGGATGTTTTAGAACTGCAAGAATTGCACATAGACAAAAAAGACCTACAAGCTCACTATGTTCAGCAGGAAAATGAGTGGGAAGCACAGCAAGAAAAGCATTTAAAAGAAATAAATCTACTAAGAGAAGACCAAAAGGAGTTGCAGTCAAAAATGATAGATCGAATTAAGCTTGAATTTTCTGAGGAAATAAAACGGCTTCAGGAACTGCATAATACAGAAAAAGATACCCTTCAAAAGCTCCATGCAGAGGAAATACTAGAGTGGGAAAGACAGAAAAGTTACTACTGTCAAGAGCTGGAACGGCTGCAAGATGAACGTTGTGAGGAAACCTTCTTCAAAAATAAAAATTTGGAGCATATTGATTTATTGAAAGAACAGCATGCTATGGATGTAATGCAACTAAAACAGCATAACCAGGAAACTGAGAGGATAAATGAAGATTATGCCAAGGAGAAATGGGAATGGAAAAACCAGATCAACCAGCATTCTCAGGAACTAAAACAGTTAAAAGAGGAGTTTTCACAGAAAACTTTGCAACAAAATGAGTTGCATAAAGCAGAGATCGAGCAATTACAACAAAAACACTCAGCTGAAATACTGCAGGTGCAAGACCTTCATAACCAGGAAAAAGAGCAACTGCTTAATACTCCTATTCAAGAAAAACAACTTTGGAAGAAACAGCAAGAAGAATTTTTAAAAGAAATACTACAGCTTAATGAGAAATATAAAGAAATGGAGGCACTTCACAATCTCCTTGTTCATGAGAAAGAAGACTTGGATAAGGATAGAGCACATCAGTCAGAGGTGATAAAACGGCTACAGGATGAGATTTCCTTAAAAACTTTGCAGCTTCAAAAACCTTCAAAGGCAATTGAGAATCTACAGGAGCAATATGAGAATGCCATGAAAGAAGCAAAAGACCGACATCACAGGGAAAAGGAAGAGTGGGAGAAAGAAAGGGACCAATGCTCTCAAGAGTTAGATCTTCTGGTGAATCAACATTCATTAGAACTGAAACGTATTGGAGAAGAACTTTTGCAAGTCTCTCTGCAGAAAGAAGAACAGCACTCAAAGATGTTAGAGCAGCTTCAAGAAGAATTCTCAAAGACCGTTTTAGATATTCAAAACCAGCATAGCCGAGAAATGCAGAAAGTTGTGGAGCTACATGCAAAAGAAAAGGCACAGTGGGAGAGTATGAATATACAAAGTTTCCAGAAAACACAAGATATGTCTTTAAAATGTGAAAATGCAATGGATCCTGAATTGGTACCGGAGCAGTATTTACAAGATTTAAGAGAGCTTAAAGAACAACATGACATGGAGGTGAAAGAACTACTAAAATATCACAAACTAGAAAAAATGGAATGGGAGAATAAGCTAGTGAACCTTTCAAAACAAATAAACCATTTAGTGACTTGTAATTTTCAGGAGATGAATATGTACCTACATGAGCACTCTGAAGAGAATGAGGGCCATTCAGCAAAGATACTAGAAATACAGGAACATTATCGAAAGGAGATGGAGACCATACAAGAGCGTTATGCACTGAAGAATGTGCAGTTGAAGGACAATCGCCAAGGTGAAACGTTTATGATGCTTTCTACTAATTGCAAGGGACAATATACTAGGCCATAAAGACATAGCTGTTATTCAATCTTCATCTTGTAAATGTTAGTCTAAACATCATATGCTTCAGCAAGCTACTAAACTATCAGCAACTTTCTTGAAACCCCTTATTAATACTTTAGCCCTAGTCTGGGCCCTCGACCTTGAAGAGAATACGGTCCGTAGCTTTCAACACTGACGTTGGCATTTAGACATCTCAATTATAGGTGATTTCTTGCTGAACTAGCTGAAACTGAGCAACTGGTGTGTCTTCAAATACCACCTGGATTGGCAAGTGAATTTAAATTTAAAAATAGACTTGCACGGGTGGAAATATTTCTACTCAACATTGACTGCTTCTTATCAGATGCAGGCTGCTGAACAGACATTATCTGCCTAAATATAATAGCTAGCGTTGAAGATTTACCTATCTGTGCTGTGTGTGGCTAGCTTTAATTTAGAAGGCTTTGGCAAGCTATAAGAGTTAAAGGTCACTTATTCTGTCAAACTCCATTCCAGATCTCTATTTAGACCTTCCATACTGGTGAAGTTGTGTGTGTGTGTGTGTGTGTGTGTGTGTGTAATATATATGAAAAAAAGTATGTATGTATGTGTGTGTGTGTGTGTGTGTATGTATGTATGTATGTGTATATATATATATATATATATATATATATATGAGAGAGATTCTTCTTCAAGGTTGTTGAATGCTTGTTGATGCTCTTAGCTAAGACTACACATTGTCCAGATATTTAGACCCTTAGCCTGCCACCACCTTTTACATGACTGTAGTTTACCAGACCACCTGTTCCTCTTGACCTCTTTTGACTGTAGGTGCATTATTTCCTCTATATATGCCAACATGGACTCGGTCTATCTTTTCCTCCTAAGCTTCTCTCCCTTGTTTTTTAATGCCATGTCTTCCTTTTTCTTTTTAGCATTATTCAGATTTGTTGTCTGTACTGATTTTTAAATGTAATTCAACAGCTTCAGCAGAGTTTCACCAACCACAGATTTCAACTTTGCTGGACCAGGATGAGAGTTTGGGACAACAGATACACAGTCAGGTACCAGGCTTGCATGTTTGTGTTTAGATTAGTTTGGTAACACTACTTCATAGTCTGACATTCTATAGCTTGAAAATATAACTTCTGATTTTGTATGCTTCATTTAGGTAGCGTCAATGTATACCATTCCCAAGAAACTGCAAATTCAGTCAAGTCAAGAGATACAACTCTTGTTGTCACAGATTGACAGCTCTCGAGCAAGTCGACAAGAACTAAATGGTAAGCATATTTTCTGACATGTTAATTGAATAAATTCATGCTTAATTCTTAAAACTAAGCTCTAAGCAAACAGTGTTAAAATGCACATGCTAACTGTCTGGTTTGGAAAATTTGTTTTTTCCCTGCCGCTTTTTTGATTCATACGCCCTTTGTCAGACATCACAGACAGAATTTGAGTTTTTAAAACGTAGAGAAGGATTACTGCTTACCAGTGCTCCCATTACAGATATTTACCCTCTTGTCCCGCCCTGCTGACAACTGTTTCCCCAGGCAGGAAGTGAGGGGAAAATCTGCAACTGGGAAATGGGGAGAAATAAAAATTTGACAAGGGGACCTGTCTTTTCACATTAGATCAAAGAAAAACATTTTCATTTTTTTCGTCTGTTTTACTGTTGGAGAGTAAGTGAATATGAAGCTCTCTGATAACCATCCAGATAGCTGTAAAAACCTGAGGAGGGCCAACCTTTCTCCATTCAGTACTAAGGGAAATTGTTTTTTTTTGTTTTTTTTTTAGCTAGACCCCTGGTGCCAAATCTGCAGCCCTTTTGGTATATGTTATGCAGCCTTTGATATCAGCAGTCTGTAGTGAGAACATTGTTTTTTTTATTTATAGGATAATGGCATTGATCTCTACTAGCCTCATGTAACATGTTCCCAGTTTTATATTGTCTTCTGCAGCATATCCCCAGCCAAAAACTTGGCACGCTTTCTTACCCTCATTTTTTCTATTCGGTCTGCAGTTTCTGGCAGTCCTGTCAAGCATTGCATATAACTTTTTGTGTAGCATTTTAGTGATGACAGGGGCCACTTTTGAGGCCAACTTTAGCTCTTAATTTGATAACCACTGAGCTAGTCTAATGCATTAAGAGAAACAATGGTATTGTCTTCCTGTTTGCAGTATGCTGAATAGGCAGAATCTAGCAGCAACACCCTGATAAGCTACCAACTGTTTTTTTTTCCTCCTTTCATATATACAACTATGAGGCTGTAGGCACAGGAGGGACCCTAGCATCCTTGCATACCAAGAAGTGCACTGATCTTTTTATTTGGAGGAATTCTAGGGGAGATTTTATTTTTATTTTTTTTTAAGAGGGCTGCTTGGATAAAATTACCATTTCTAAACTTTCCCAATAACATAGCAAATGCTGACTTTCAGTTCTACTTTAAGCCTCAGTTGATGCTGGTACGATTTGTCATGCGATTTGGAACTGTTAAATTGCATGACAAGTCGCACCCCATTGTCGGCAATGGGACTGTACAAATTGCCACGACTCCTGCTGTGACTTTGAAAAATGTTCCTGCACTACTTTTTGATGATTTTCATTGCGGCTTGTGTAGACTTCTGTTAAAGGAAGTTGCAAGCTGCAATAAAATTGCAGATGCAAATTGCACTGATCTGCGGCTTTGAAATCATACTGAAGTTGCACTATTTCAAAGCCGCACCAAAGTTAACCAGGGCTAATGCTCCCTTTACACCATGCAAGTGCAACAAAGTGTGCATGCATTTTTGCATGTTTGGCGTGTTGCTGTGCATCACACTGAGGGCAGTCCATTTACTTTCACTGGGTTGCCGTGCGTACAAGAAACGTGCAAAAGAGGTCTTTGACACTTTTTCGTAATAATGCCGCACCACAAGGTTCTTTATCATTCTTTTTGGTGCGCGCGTGGGGAGGTTCATTAGGAGCTAATGGCTTGAGGGCTGTGTGTATTTGTGCACTGCAGGAATGTGCACGTGTTTTGAATGAAGCCTATAGGACTGCCCCATTACATTAAATGATGTTTATTATCTGCATACAATTCAGCTTTAAGCGTGTACAGTAACCTAAATTCTGTTGAAACTTGTCTATTTTAGAGTTGAAAGACCAGCTTATTGCTCGGTCTATGCATCTTGAAGAGATTGAGAGAATGAAGCAGGGCTTCTACAAACAGCAGCAACAGCTTAATGCAGCACATGAGAAGGATATGGAGGACCTGAGAATTTACTTTGAACAAAAGTCCAGAGCAGCAGAGGAGACCTATAGAGAGAATTTGGAGTTACTTCATCAACGTCTGAGAGAAATGAGCTTTGAAGGGAGAGAAGAAATAAGTACACTGAACAGGTTTGCCCTTGCCTACATTTGTGCAAACATTTGCTGTCACTTTGTGAAAATTGAATAAACTTGATCCTTTATTGCTGAATTAGATCAGATTGATATTTGTAGTATGCTATCAAGCAATAGTTTTTCTCTTGATTTTTATTATTCGCCCTGTTTCATGCTCAGTTCCACTAAGCCAATCTATTGTTCTATTCTACTTTTTATAGCTCTGTTTTGGCTTTGGATGAGTCCTTTGACAATGAAAAGACTGATCTCCTCCTTCATTTGACAGACCAGCTGGTTCAACACAAGGTGACCTCAGCAAATCAAACCGGTTTACTATGACTTAATGGTTTGTTTAGGCCATGCTAGCCCAAATGAACTATTTCCTTAACTAACGGATAAACCTGCTGGGAGTGCTGTATAAACTGTGTTCATCCTTAATCACCACCAAAAGAAAGCTCTATTTGTGAGGAAAAAGGGATGTCAGTTTTGTTTGGGAGCCACGCCACACGGCTGCGCAATTGTCAGTTAAAGCGATGCAGTGCCGAATCACAAAAGTGCTCTGTCTTTTTGCCAGCCAAATGGTACGGGGCTTAAGTGGTTAAGTACCTCTGACGAATATTAAAGCGGGAGTCCGCCGGGAGTCCGTTTTTTTTTTTTAAAAGCCAGCAGCTACAAATACTGCAGCTGCTGACTTTTAAAATAGTGACACTTACCTGTCCAGCGCGCCCGCAATGTCGGCACCCGAAGCCGATCTCTAGATCGTCTCTCGGGTCCTGCCGCCGCCATCTTGGGTATGGGAATCAGGAAATGGAGCCTTTCGGCTTAATTTCCCGGTTCCCTACTGCGCATGCGCGAGTCGCGCTGCGCAATAAGGACGGTCCCCACTGCCTCTGGGATCTGTGTGTTTCCCAGCAGGCAGCGGGGCACTTGCAGAAAGGGGCGTAATCTACGCCCCTTTCCGCAGAGAGCTATCCCGGAAGTGGGTGCAGATACCTGTACTGTACAGGTATCTGCACCCCCCTCCCCCCTGAAAGGTGCCAATTGTGGCGCCGGAGGGGGGGAGGGTTCCGATGAGCGGAAGGTCCACTTTAGGGTGGACCTCCGCTTTAACTAGGCCATAATGTTTTTCTTTACTGCACATTGTACAGAAAATCCTACAGGAGAAATCCAGTTCATTTGCTAGCAATATAGATACTCCTCTAGAATAAGTAGTATGTAGAATGGTATTTTATATTTTTTATTTGCCACTCGTTTCAGATAATTTAATTTTATGTATGTTTAAATGGGTCTCCTGCAAAGCAGATAATGGAAGGAGACAATTGTTTCAGTGTAGTAAACATGGCTTGTCTTTTTACTGGGTCACTAAACCTTCTAATATTTGAAGATACTAGTACTTGCTTTGAAGCTGACATTTTGCTCCTATAAAGATTTTTTGGACATATCCCTGTAAAGAATAATGCAGATCATTTAAAAGTACTTTGTGAGGAGTGAATTTCAATATTTGTTTTAACTAGCTGACGAACGCATAAAAGATATCTCTAAAAATTAAAAATAACTCCGTATTCATAAAAAAAAAAGTCAGGAAAATAGTTCATTTAGGCCAGCTTGGCCCAAATTGACTTTTTTTTTTTCAATTCATAGCAAACCTGGATTTAAGTTTTAACATGGACCGTGTTACCCATGATGTTCACATGATTTAGTTCTTCTGTCCTTTCACTTTGTTTTGCAGGAAGAGTTGTGTTCTGTTCGGCAGCAGTCTCTGGAGAAGCACGCACGAGAGATAGAAAATCTCCATGCTGCCCTGTCTCGGCAGTATCGGGAGGATTTACTGAACATGAAGATGGAGCTTTCTGACAAGTACACTTATGAAATAGATAATTTAAAAAGAAGGCATAGTTTGGAGATAGAAAAGTTGAAAGCCAGATTGTTGTCAGAAGAGCACATCAAAGGTAAGAACTTTTGAGGAATTTTTTCCTGAGAAAAACAAATTCTGATCTTTCTGATTTCCTGTTCTGTAAACACTTGTTGCCTAGATGCTATGTTTAAACTCTTGTCTCAGTGCTTTTGTCACTAACCCTGGAAATATATGCAATAATGAGTTTTGACTTTTACTCTAATTTGCATATTTGTTCTAGCTCAGAAAAGTATTGAAGCCAGTGGATCAGCATAACAAGGCAACCAGTATTTTTAAAATTTAATGACATTGCTATAAAAGGTTTACATTTAGGCTGAGCTCCAGAAAACTTACAGCAGCATGGTGATTAGTAGAGTGAGGACCAACAACCAAAAGGGACCTTCCTTGCTGTAGGCTAGCTGAAATATTTTTAATTTATTAACTTTTACTCTCTATATATTTATCTTATTAAACATTGGAGTGGTGACAGGGTGTATTAAAATGGCATACACTAAGGGGCGGTTCACACTGGGGGCGATGCGACACGACTTGCCTCGCCGCGATCTGACAAGTCGCCCCCGTTCTGTACAATGGAACCGTTCTGAGAGGAGCGACTCGAGTCGCTCCGACTCAGAAAAAAGGTTCCTGTACTACTTTTGGGCGACCTCGGGGCGACTTGCATTGACTTCTATACAGAAGTCATTTGCAAGTCGCCGCTGAGGTCGCGGCAGGCTGCGGCGAGGCAAGTCGGTGTCGCCTCGCATCGCCCCCTGTGTGAACCGGCCCTAAAGCTAGTATTTTCAGCTGGTAACCATAGTTTATGAAAGCAGATCCTCCAAAGGACATTTTTATTCATAGTTACAAGAGACGTACTGGAATTTGTTAGTGTGGTAGTATTTTGGTAGATGTCCCATCATGGGAAGTTTATGCCAAGTGACAGCCACGGAAGACTTGGGGAAACAAAATGTTACTCCCAGCACACATACCACCTAGCCAGCAAAAAAATAAAAATGCACCATTTGCTGTAAAAACTTTAGCTTTTATTTGCACTACATTTTCAAACGTCTCTCTTTTATAGTAAAGTCCAAACTAGTCTGTGATAGCTTTTGTTAACATGTATAGCTATGGATAATTTAAGGTAGATATTGCCTGGATGCAGTCCACTCATCCTTTAAAGGCTCAGTTCCACATCATTAGCCCAGCAGAGCCCAGTGGCAAAGCTTCGATTGTGTCTCTGTACCAATTCTAGTAAGCTAGACAAAAATGGAAACTGTCCCAGTTTATAAATGGTGTGCTGGGAAATGCATTTTTCTGTTCTTTTCTCTGTTTAATCTTTACATGTGCACCTTAGTCTAAAACCGGCGTCTCCAAAGCAAGACCCATGAGCCACAACCAGGGTGCTAGGACATTTTTTTTTTTTTTTTTTTTTTTTTTCCAGCCTCAGAGCGAGTCCTCGGATTCACTGCAGGGTTGGTCTCTGTTTAAGCTTTGTCAGGTCCCGGCACTTGTGCTGCATGCTCCCCCCCCCCCCCAGCAATATGCAACACAGATCCCAAAACCTGACGAAGCCTGGCGCCATAATGTTTTGTTGGTTACTAGGATGTCGGCAGTGGTAGCACAATTGCAGTGCCCAGCCTATTTGCCTTTATTAAATCAACTCCAGAGTGTCTTGATAGACCTTTTAATTTTATTGTTTTGGTGTTGTGCTTTTTGCAGAGCTAACATGGTTGAATCTTGAGAGCAGTGGGCAAGGAGTATGTCCTAAAAGAATACAACCATTGAAGAAACTGTATCCTTTGGAAGAACCACAAGATCCAAAAGTGAAGATTGAGAAGCTGTCAAAGAGTGCTCGGGATGTGGGCATAAAACAATTGGGCAGGGTATGTTGCGTGCAGCAGATGCTTCTGCTGTGATATGGGAAGGGGATTTAGTGATTTCTCATGTATGTTTTGGGTGTTTGGGGGGGGGAACTGTTCACCTCTAGCTTATTGGGAGTGTGATTTTGAAAAAGGTGCTCAATCCATCGCTGCTGGAGGATTGCCCAAGCTTTTTTTATTTTTTTACATTCCTTTGTTGCAAGAATGCATCTTTTTGGACTGCAAGTATATGCCCTTCTTTTTTAATTTTTATTTTTGGTAGATGCAGGAACAGCCAAAAAACGGTTACAATATATAGAGCACGGTACAGAACTTGTACAGCAATGCATATTTCTGACATTGTAGATTGGAAACCGGTGGTCTACATTAGTCATGATATGAAATTGAACAATGAGGATGCCTCTTTTTTACTTTTTAATGTAGCAAGAACAAAGTAGGATGAAACTAGGAGAAAAGGGGAGAAGTTTGAGGGAAGGAATGAAAAGGATAGGGGCCACCAGCCTATCTTTCTGCCTGTCCACATCTGTAGACAATAGCAGAAATTGAGTGGAGGAGGTATGGCAATGATGGATGAGATTGAGTGGTATGGCAGGAGGGTGTTTTAGTAGAGTTTAGGGTCAGAGTATATGACCACCTTGATCTTTCCTAGGATGGTTAATAGTATTTTTTGCAAGAAGAAAAATTATGCCAAAGACAACTCTTGGCACTTTGGTTAGGCAGTCATCTAAAGAAAAGACAACTTCTAGGAGGCGCTTGGAGTTGAATCCAAAGAGTACATATGGGAAACATGAATGATAAACTTGCTTATGGCACTGTAGCCAATCAAACAAGGAGGCTTGGACTTAAAGACTGCAATAATCAGTGTATGTCACAAATTTAAAAATGAATGCTTTAAAAAAAAAAAAAAAAAAAAAAAAAAAAAAATTCCACTAGTGACTTCTGGGAGAAGGGTTAACACGATCCAGAAGACTTACTGGTCAAAGATGGAGAGGGGGTACCATAGGCCATGATGGGACTGGTGGAGGAAGCTTCATCCCTCTGCCAGCAGAGTGAAAATAAGGCTGTTTCTGTATCCAGGAATGGTGGAGTCACAGAAAGCGGGAAGGATGCTGCCGTCCGCTATGGATTCCTGGGTTAGTGACAGGAGAAAGCCAAACTATGCGGCAAAGAAGAGAACAGCCGCTGTGAGGATGGTATGATGACCAATTGCAGAAAACTGTTCTGCAAGTGCCTGGGCTGATGGCAAGAGAAAGCTGGGATGTGCTGCAGATGGCAAGAGGTGTCTAACAGCCTCCAAACTGGCAGAGTCAAGTAGAGCCAGAGGGACTAGGCGTGCTGAGTGACGTCACCGCCATGCCGGAAACAGGAAACCCATGATGCACTGTAGACGGCAAGATACTCAGATGCCATGACTACACGTTTCATGATTTGTCAGCAGGGTAGTGTCGTCTGCAGTTGATTATACCACCCTCACAGCGGCTGCCCTCTCAATTGCCACATAGTTTGTCTTCCTCCTGTCGTCAACCCAGGAATCTATAGCGGATGGCGGTGTCCTTTCTTTCCGTAACTCCACTCCTGGATACTTATCTTCACTCTGCTGGCAGAGGGCTGCAGCCTCCACCACCAGGCTTCCACCAGACCCATCATGGCCTATGGTACACCCTCTCCATGTTTGACCAGCAAGTCTTTTGGATTGTGTTAACCCACTATACTCTTTGGATTCAACTCAGCACCTCTTAGAAGTTGTGTGTGTTTTTTTTTTTTTTTTCTTTTCTTACTCCTTGTTCCCATGGTTGGCGGCTGCACTGGGTTCTAGTCCACCTAACCTTGTTGGGTCGTGACATTTCCACATATGACTTACCCACTGCATGATCTCTCCTTCATTATGTTGAGAGGAGTAACCTTTGGATCACCTGTTATATAGCTATTGGGGAATTGTGTGACAATCGGAGATCTAATCCCTTTACTAGGGATTCTTCTGTTTTTTTTTTTTTTTTTTTTTAATCAGGGATTTAGGGATGATATTGTATTATTGGTAACGCTTTTTTTCAGCAAATAAAAATAGTTGTAGTTTAACTCTCTTTAAGGTGTATGTTTATATCTAGTTTGTTTTCCTGGTCTCTGCACATATGACTTACAGCTTTAGCGCTTAAGGATGATTGTTGTTTCTCTAGTTATCTGAAGAATCCAGAACCAGCTTTAGCAATGTAGAGGAAAAGCAGCATGTTGGATGTGTACAGAGTTTGCAAGAACAAAAAGCCCCAGGGCCAGAAAGCATCAAAGATGTGATGGCGAGTGAGTTGGAAGAACTTGTTAAAAGACTGTATGCAGAAAAGACACTGCTTTTGAAAGCAATGAATGAAGCACAGAATAGGTAAGCTGCTTTTATATTAAGCTGTATTTTTTTTTTTTTTTTCCTCCTCCGTTTTTGGCATAAATACCTCCAGATTACCTGTCACATGAACATGGCATACGTATTTTCAAAATGTGGCCTGAATACATCTTGAACATAATATATTGATAGGCTGATTATAGTATATCGCCCTGAATAGAAACAAATGACTTCCCCCCCCCCCCCCCCTTGCCGGTTTCAACACCCCCCAACCTTTTGGGTCACTTCTACCTGGGAATCTACTCTAGGGAAGATGTATTTAGTGTAGACCGTCAGCATGTATTTATTTTGTTTCTGTCCGTATTCTACATGTCCTGATGGGTTTTTATATTGTAATGTTGTACACGAATAAATAACATTTAATTTTAACAAAACCTTGTAATGTCCTTTTAACAGTACAGATAAAATCTGTTAAAGATAGAAACCGCTCAATTCTGAGGAAAATATTAGGGAATCGCTGTGTACTTTGCAGTTCTAAAACATCTGCATTCGATTACATCCTGAAAAATTATGTCCTCATTACCAAACATACTTTTAAATTGATGGAATAAGTATCCAAAATCTCAGTGTAAACCTGTGCATTTATTGAAGATTTAGTGACTGTCTCCCCTATACCTTTAGCTGACATGCAATCCCATATCATCAATGATTGTGGAGATTTGCATGTTTTTTTTCCCAGGCAGTCATCTTCATACATTTTATTGGAATGGGACCAAACAAAAGTTCCAGCATCATTACCCTGCCCAATGCAGATTGGCGATTCATCACTGAATATCACTTTCATAGAGTCACCACAGTCCATGATTGCTTTTCTTTAGCCCACTGTAACCTCGTTTTTTTGTGTGTTTAGGTGTTAATGATGGTTTTTGTTGGTACAAATCAAATGGAAGCATTGTTAAAGGGAGGCGTACTGGTAGACCAAGAAAGACATGGTCATGAACGAACTGTAAGGCCTTATGTACACTGCTGCTGGTAAACATATGTTTAGGAGCAGTTGGGCATTTTTTTTTTGCAGCTGCCCCTGAACTCTCCTCTGTTATCTTATCAGTGCATGTTTATAGTGGTTTGTAGGCAGTTGAGTTTAGAAGCTTTTTTTTGGAACGCAAAAAAGGTTCAGATGGATGTTCATAGGCATTTGTAATGCCAAATGCTTGTAACCGCGGTAACGCGCGTTTTAGCAACGTTTTGTTTACAGACTTTTTTTATTGCAACAAATTATATATATATATATATATATATATATATATATATATATATATATATATATATATATATATATATATATATATTAGGGCTGTTACTGATTAAAAATTTTGTGTTCGATTAATTGATTTTTTTTTTTTTTTTTTTTTAATCGACTAATTTTGATTACTTATAACGCACCTACATATCCAACTACTTTTAGCTGATCTCCTTGCATTGCAACTCTGCATTAGTCAGTGGTAAATGTGGTATACACTATATACAATCACCTGACACTAGTTAGTTTCCACAAGCCATGACTTAACGTCACAGTTCACACAAACGTTTTAAATTCAAACTGTAGCACTGACGTAAGTAATTTTTTTTTTTTTTCCCCACAGTAGCGTGACAATCCCTCCACCTCCGGTCTAACTAATCACTCTCACCTTTATGGCATGGACCCCTGTGCAAACAGGTGGTCATGCATGCGGGTATCAAAAGGGTTAATACGGACCATAAACTTCTCTCACAATCTCAGGTCATGGGTAGAAAGAAAAGATCAAAGTGCTCACCGCTTAAGTATAAGATTAAATTTTTGTGTTCAAACACAAACTACTCACATAAACATGATAAAAAACACAGCATGTAAAGCCGACAATCGTGTTAGGCAGCAGCGGGTGGCGTCATGCGTAGCTCCTCCCCCGTACGCGTTGCGTTCAATCAGAAACTTCAACGTCACCAGACTCCTCCCCCCCTTCCATTTTTATATATATATATATATATATATATATATATATAATATATATTTTTTTTTTTTACAAACATGGCTAAATGGCCATTTTTCAACACTGGTTTCTAGTGTACATGAAGCCGAAGACCTTGACTAAAGGAATAGGATTTGCATACAGAAAAGCCAAATGAAATCCATCACCTAAACAGAGAAGAACAAAGTTACAGCGAGCTAAAGAAAAGCAATCGTGGATGAAAGTAATAATTCAGTGATGAATTGCGAATCTGCATTACGAAGGGTGGTGATGTTGGAACTTTTGTTTGGTACCATTCCAGTGAAATGTATGATGGGACCGCCTGAAGAAAACCTTCAATAAATGCAGACGTTTATATTAAGATTTTGGGCACTTCTCTTATTCCATCAATTGAAAGGATGATTGACATAATTTTTCAGGCTGTAATCTGAGAGATGGTTTTTAGAACTGCACAGTACATGGTAATTCCATAACATTTTCCTCAGAATTGAGTGACTCAATTATTTTTCCTCTGCTTGATCTGCAAAAAACAGTTGCAACTGACCTACAGTCTTTTTATTTTTTTTTTATTTTTTTAAGTGTTTCCTAAAATCAGAAGGTTGGCATGTTATATGAAATAGTTTTGGGGCATGTCTGATCTATTTATTTTTTTTCTTCACAATTGAATGAATGTTGTATACTTTTTACCAGGGGTTGTAGCAAGCTGAAGACAGCAGATATACATGTAAAACTTATGTAGGGAGATTTGTTTCATCTGTGTATCATCTGAGGCTGTTCACTGGGTATATGTGAGGGTTTATATCCACTTAAATATATATTTTTTTGTAATAAATGGTTAGATGTAAATAACAAAACAATAAAAATACATATAAAAATGCATATATTAGGGATTGACCAATTTCGGCATCCGATATTCACTTTTTTAGTAGTATCATTCAAATAACTGAGCGATTATTAGTTATATTGCTTCAGGGGGTTTTAGGGGGGAAGGTCGGCTTTATTGTAATAACAACTGATGCAGCTCAGCAGCCGGAGGGGGGATGTGTTTTCCCAGCCTCTCACTGCCTTCCGCCTCTCTCCCATCCCACCGGGAGGCCCTAGCAACCCGCGGGCTGGCCGAAGACCCGAACAAAGCTGATGTTTCTTTCGTGTCTCTGATCTAGTAATCCGGAAGCAATATCATGACATCAATTGCCAGATTACTGTCATCTTAAAGGCGCCAGTTTAAAAAAAAAAAAAAAGTATTCAAAAATGCAGATCTTGACATTTTGAATACTTTGACGTTCAGAGGAAAGGTTTGGGGTCTTATAGACTCCTGATCTCTCCATAAAGAGTAGAAAATTTTTTTAATGACAGTGTAAAGAAATACTTTTTTAAATGTTCTAATGTCCTAAAGGGTTTGCAGGCCAACTCCCCCCCTCCCCGAGCACTGACAGATAGCATAGGCCTTTTATGTGTCAGCTTTAGACCTTGATACTGGCATTTTACTATAATGTATGTTTAAGTAAGCACTTGTGAAGCATTTAACACTGTATCTCTCTTTAAGCCTTGAAAGCTCACCTCTGTTTATTAACTGCAAAATCCTAATAAAATTGTTTGTTGCTTTAACTGCTTGCCGACCAGCTGCTGCAGTTGTACTGTGGCAACATGGCTCGGCTGCATGAATCGATGTCTTGTTACATCACTTTTATATTTGGTATATTTTGTAGATGCTATTTTATTCATTTTTTTACTAAAAACACGAAGAAGAATATGTATCGGTCTAAACTGAGGAAAAATATTTTTTTTGGGGATCTTTATTATAGCAAAAAGTAAAAAATGCGCTTTTTTTTTTTTCAAAATTGTCGATATGTTTATGGTGCAAAAATAAAAAGCGCAGAGTTGATGAAATGCCAACAAAAAGCGCTATTTGTGGGGGAAAAAAGGACGTCAAATTTGTTTGGGTGCAACGTCGCACGACCGTGCAGTTGTCAGTTAAAGCGACGCAGTGCCGAACTGCAAAAAAGTGCTCTGGTCAGGAAGGGGGTCAAATCTACCGGGGCTCAAGCGGTTAATGGAGAAGTGCACTTTTAGACTAATTGCACATTTGGCCTCTCTCCCCCTCTTCCAGCAGCATTTATACCTCTGTCCCATGGTCATGACCCTTTGGAAAGTTAAAAGTGGTTGTAAACCTTCATATACTCAGTGAAGTGAGTGGCCTCAGGTTATACACAGATAAAACCCCCCTACATAAGCTGTACCTGTTTATCTACAGGTTTATTTCCCCTACACCCATTCAAAGTGCACAATTTATGCAGGATCCCTCCGCTCTGAAAAGCTGGGGCCAGAGAGCTGAAGTTGACATTAGTGAGGAGAGTTCTGAGAGCTGATTGAAGGAGAGGGACACATGGCAACAGAGCTGAGGCTGTCCAATAGATGGAGTTCCTCCCCTGTTACCATTTTTTTCTCATAGTGTTTGCCCCTTGTTTAGAGGGAGCCAGATTTAAGCAGATTCCAGAGAGAAAGTGTCGTCTCTGATGGTAAAGTTGAATTTATACTATATATGTCCATAACCTTGGACGTAGAATGGGGTTGGTTTATTTGCATACATGCAGCTGAAATATACTAGTCTATACAAGTGATCCATATATTAGTTGCTACTGTTTTTACATGAATGGGCTGAATTACTACTGATTTTTGTTTTACTACATGCATACTTTGTGGTAAATTTATCAACAGTAAAATTCTCAACTTTCAAGCTGTCTTCAGTGTTACAGGTTGAATAATGGCTACTTTTATTCAACCCACTTTGAGCTCAGGCCATCATAGACTAGCGGGCAACCTCAGGCAAGGCAACCTGGACCCAAAGTTTGCCCGAAGGGCCATTTCAAATGGATTTGCACTAAAATGTATGGAAAATGCATGTTCTTTTCCATCCATTTTTATTTTCGTTTTAACAGGCAGTGACGTCACTGACATACATTTTGACGTTCATTGACATACATGCACAGCATTATGGGGTAAATGGGACACATTGGAAATTGTTTTTCAGATGTCCTTGCGTTAATCTGCGCTGGTGTGAATTGGCCCTTAGTGACACATTAAGGCCCTGTTCACACCTGGGCATATGTGATCATGGGCAGAATTGCCAGAATTCTGTCTGCGATTCCAAAACACTCTGTAACAACTGACAAATCTCACCATGCTTGTTCATGTGCCGTGCCATTCCAGTTCAATTACAAACCTGGGAGCTATTCTGATGCAATTTTTGCATTGCAAACTGCATCATGCAAAGCTTGTCACCCAAAAAAAAGCTCCTGCACCTTTTTTTGAGCAATAAGATCAAAGCTTGGTGTGGTTTGCTGGTATTGCAGCACGATTTGTCGTGCAACAATTGTGGCAGAACCGCATCCACATTTAGGTGCCATTGAAAATGAATGGCACCTGATCGAGTATGACTTTTGTCAGTTTTGCAGAATCGCGGTGCTTCTGCCTATGATTGCATATGCCTAGGTGTGAACTGGGCCTAAGTTATAAGCTTTTTTTGGTTGCTGATGCTTGGGTGGGTGAAATTTTACAACAAAGGTTGAACTGTACTGTAATGCTCTTAACTGCCTGATAGCCTGAAAATCTGACATCTGGGAGAATATGGTTATTGTTTAACTCTAACTCTCCTCTACTTAATTATTAACATGTAAAATCAAATGGCCTGTTTGTATTTCCTAGTTTATAAATGCATGGTATGCTTATGTGTTGTTCTTCCACTCTTGGTTGATTTTCTTGTATGTTAAATTGTGATTTACTGTGTTTCTCCAGGACAAAGCAGTTTCATGAGAAAAAAACAAACCTACAGGAAAGTCTCTTGAGAGCGCCACAAACAAGCTTAGTCTCAAAGGACAAGCCCAGAGAGCTAATCTCCATTCTCCTAGCACAGAAGGAAGATCTGAACTCTCTGATATTAGAGGAGAAATACAGATGGGAACCTGGCGCCTGTGTATCTGGATCACAGGAAAATAGATCTAAGCTGCCTCAGAATTTGGATGGGGAACTTTATCTTCAGTCATTAGATCTAGAGTGCTGTCAGGAGCCGGACTTGTTAGCTTGTCTATCGGAGTTGCTGCAGAGACACCAAGAAGAACTTAAGTCTCGTGACTTGGAGCACGAAGCTCATATCCAAGGCCTAGAGGCCTCCCATCTGATAAAGCTGGACACCTTGGAGTCTTCCTATCTTACTGAGATTCAGAAGATCCGAGATGAGCATGCACTTGCTGTGGAAGAGTTGGAGGTATGTTTTTCAGATCGGATACAAGAAAAAGAGAAGGAAATTGAGGAAAGATTGGAGAAGGCCAGGCAGTTGTGGCTACAGCAGCAAGACCAGGAACTGCAGCATCTTCGGCAAGAACTTTCTTCTTTACATCTAGAAAAGTTTCAAGCAATGGCAAAGGAGTTGGAAGTTGCTCATCGGGTGAATAATTTTGCTTACTACCCCCTCCCCAAATACAACACATTCACCCATATAATATATAGGCAACTAATTAGATTTGTGATTAACATGGTTTGGTATAATGATACAAACTGATTTTAAATGTTACTTTAAATGCACAGCATATGTTTTTATTATAGCAAGAGTGAGAGATAAAATCGGTACGTGCCATAGCGATGTATACTTGCTATATTTAAACTTCAACCAGTTTTTTGATTGTCACTTTCTAATACGAGATAAAAGAATAATCTGGTGGATGCTATGTGTACAGCCGGCCATAGATGGTTTGAATTACGGCAGGAAACGGCCAAGATTCGAACCGTGTATGGGCAGACTGATTGTACTAAATTTATCGATCAACTTGGGTACAATGGTCTTGCCAGATTTGCTTGTGATTATCGCTAGTCCCTGCTATAGCCCCTAGCAATAATCCCTTTCTTCTCCCAGCAGGGATGGCTTCCCCCACTGGGAGAACACAATGTTTTGGCAGGAGGGATTCCCCTATTGGCAGTATCTGTGTTGATGGGGGAATTGTGTGAAATTCTTTCCTGCAACCTGTGGCTGCAGAAAATAAATTTTCAATCTCCATGGCCTACCTAACTCTTAACATTGTTTACAACAACGCCACAAAATAAACTGGGTGGGTGCTAATGTAATACAGTATATGTATTCTTTTAGCCAGAGTGTAAGATCAACTTGAACCCCATGTCTACACTATAAACTTTATTTCCTGTATTTAAATTGCAACCTGGTTTTTGATTGGCATTTTCTACAAGAGGATAAAATATAATATAATAATAACTTGGGTTCCATATGTAACACTAATGCCCTGTACACACTGTTGGACTTTCTGACAGAAAATGTGCAATCAGACAGTATCGGAAATTCTGATCGTGTGTGGGCACCATCGGACTTTTTCTGTCGGAATTTCCAACACATAAAGTTTGAGATCTGGATCTAAAATTTTCCGACAACAAAATCGAATTGTTTAAATTCTGATCGCGTGTAGACAATTCCGATGCACACGTGCCACACATGCTCAGAATAAATTACGAGATGAAAGCTATTGGCTACTGGCTTCTTTTATAGTCCCGTCATACGTGTTTTACATCACCTCGTTCTGAACGATTGGCTTTTCCGACAACTTTGTGCATCCGTGTGTATGCAAGACAAGTTTGGGTAAAAGTCCTATGGATTTTGTTGTCGCTGTGTGTACAGGGCATAACTGTTACTGTTTAAACACAATGATTGAAATGTTAATTTAAATGTAGTACAGCATATATGTTTTTGTTTTATTCATTGTGTGAAATAAATGAAGATATATATATTTAAAAAAAAATTCCTAAATTTTAAAACTGCAACCGTGGAATCTTAAGAGGGTGTGGTGAGTGTTTTTAGATGGCTCTATTGCAGTGTTGTACGTTTTTACAGTACATTTTTAAGAGGCTTTTGTTTATGGCAATTTAAACTGACTCTGCTCCTAAGCCTTTGTTAGAGGCTCAGCCAGGTGTGTTCACTCTAAGCAGCCCTTGCTGGGATAGGATTACACAGCATGTTCCTTGGTGTGTGTGTGTTCCTGTAAAAATTCTTGTGTATCTTCAATGTAGGCAAACAAAGTGAATGCATGTAAATGTAAAACTGGACAATTTTATGTGAAACGCCATTAAAATCATTAAGGGTCCTTTCACACGGGGCGGATCAGTTCTCTCCGCCGATCCCCGCTGAGCAGGGAGATGACAGGTCTGTCTCCGCACACTGTGCAGGGACGGACCTGTCACAGCGCCGCTCTCCCCTATGGGAGATCGGATGACGACGGACCGCAGTGCCCGTCGTCATCCGATCCGATCCGCAGACGGATGGAAAAATAGCTTTTTCCTCCGTCACACTTTTTCGGATCGGAGCGGGTCGGATGTCAGCGGACATGTCACCGCTGACATCCGACGCTCCATAGAGCTCTATGGAGCACCCGTTCAGGTCCGCCTGAAAAACTGACAGGCGGGCCTGAACGGGACGTTAGTGTGAAAGGGGCCTTAGGCTGACAAGATACAGGTGATCCTGATGCTAGCCACTAATTAAAAGCAGCAGATTGTTAGACATTGGGGGAGATTGGTTAGTTACTGTGCACCAGTTTTAATAAATCGACTTCTAACTTGAACTTGTTCAAATAAGCCTTGACCATAAAACATAGAAGCTGATTAGTTACTATGCAGTGCTGCACCAGATTCTGTGTACAAGAGTTGCATGCTGCAATGCAAGTTGAGCTGCGCATGTGCAGCTTAATGTATATTCTGCAGGGGATTGCAAACAAGCAGATAAGTAGGTTTTTTATTGTATAAGAGACATTGGATGTCTCTTCGGCAATAAAGAGCCTGCCTGTTCCCAATTTCAAATTTTTTGCTCTTTCACTTCAGGAATATGTTGCTAGCATCAGTTTGGTTCCCTGAATGTTTATTTTTAACTCCTATGCTGAAAGTTGCGTGACTTTGACATGCCTCTAAGCAATGCCTTTGTAATCTTGAGATCTGTGGAACTCAAGTCACGCCAAAGTGGGGCAGGGACTACTTTGATGTCCCTGGCCCTTTCCATAAAATGCACAGATGTGAACGTGACCCGTAGAAAACCATGTTGAATGGACTGTAGTGTGTTTCTGCAAAACCTGAAAACGCACTAAAAAAATGCATAGGTGTTAACCAGGCCTTAAACCTGCAAGTTGTCTTGCTCATGAATTGTTTTCATCTCTTGATTAGTACCTGAGATGGCTGTCTTGTACTGTCCCTACCCGATTGAGCCCTTATTGCTGCTTACAATGATCACCAGCTGAAGCTAGCAGTTAAGGTGGATAAATGTGCCTTGATATTTTGTAAATTGTACATTCAAAATATGACTAAACATTTCTGTACTGTAAGTTCCGAGAATTGAAAATGTTGCATAGATTATGCTTCAGTGAATTGACCCTGTATTTCCTTCCTGGACTTTTATCGTGACTTGCTTTTTCTTACGGTACCGATTTTTAATGCTCAACTACTTCGTTGGCTAGTTAAATGATCTGTGAGTTTACCTGCTGAATACCCAATGTGTAAGGGGGGAAAAAAATTCTGCTAGTACATGATTTGTTTGAAAAAGTTAACAGATTTACTTATTAAACTCTGTAAACATTTACTGAGTATTTACTATACTTGGTGAACATTCACTTTGCTAAGCAATCGGTATTTTCTACTTGAGTAAAGTCTAATACATATGTACAAAAAATGCCGCTTTCAAAGCATTTGTATGATAATCTAATCATTTGTGCACAGCTCTTCGAGAGCCAATTATGACCATTCATCCAAAATTATCTAAAGGGAGAAACGCAAAAAATGTTCTCCTACGGTACCAGATCGTACTATTTTCGTAGAAGAATTTTTATAAATTGAGTAACCCCTTTCTGATATGGAGACTAGCGTGCAAAAAGATAATGATCATTCGTCCTATTTAATGATGGTTTATCTAAATCTACTCCTATGTCTAACGTTTTAAACTATATAAATTAACCACTTCCCGACCAGCGCACGACGATGTACGTCGACAGAATGGCACGGGCAGGCATATTGGCGTACAGGTACGTCCAATATTCAATGCCGCCCTGCCATCGGGAGCACGCCGCCGGCGGCGCGCTCCCGCGCTGGTCGGGACCCCCGTGAGTCCGGTCGCGGGACCCGCGGACTCGATCGCCGCGGGTATCCCCGCGATCGTCTCACGGAGCGGCCGAATAGAGCAAATGCTGTGTAAACATTTGTCTATTCTGCCTAGCAACTAGTGACGCTGATCTCTGCTCCATGTGATTGGAGCAGAGATCAGTGTACACTAAATGAAAGCCCAACCCCCCCACAGTTAGTAACACTCCCCTAGGAACACTTAACCCCTACACTGACACCCACTGGTTAACCCTTTCACTGCCAGTGTCATTTACACAGGAATCACTGCATTTATATAGCAGTGATTACTGTATAAATGACAATGGTCCCAAAAATGTGTCAAAAATGTCCAATGGGTCCCCCACAATGTCGCAGTCACAATAAAAATCGCTGATCGCCGCCATTACTAGTAAAAAAAAAAGAATAAAAAATTAATAAAAATGCTATAAAACTATCCCTATTTTGTAAACGCTATAACTTTTGCGCAAACCAATCAATCGCTTATTGCGATTTTTTTTTTTTTTACCAAAAATATATAGAAGAATAAGTATCGGCCTAAACTGAGGGAAAAAAATGTTTTTTTATATATTTTTGGGGGATATTTATTATAACAAAAAGTTAAAAATAATGCGTTTTTTTCAAAATTGTCGCTCTATTTTTGTTTATAGCGCAAAAAATAAAAACCGCAGGGGTGATTAAATACCACCAAAAGAAAGCTCTATTTGTGGGAAAAAAAGGACGTCAATTTTGTTTGGGAGCCACGTCGCACGACCGCGCAATTGTCAGTTAAAGCGACGCAGTGCCGAATCGCAAAAAGCGGTCTGGTCTTTGACCAGCAAATTGGTCCGGTCTGAAAGTGGTTAAAGTGGTTGTAAACCCTTACAACACACTTTGACCTACAGGTAAGCTTAGATTAAGGCTTACCTGTAGGTCCAAGAAATATCTCCTAAACCGTGCAGGTTCCTTTGCCGAAAGGCAGGCACTGCTGTCTACGGCGCATGCGCTGTAGACAGCGGCGCACTGAGCGCCCCATGGTCAACGGCGACATGCCGCAAGTGGCAACTCCCGTGCGCATGCGCGTGAGTGACGTCATCGCGGCTTCGCCGAATGACAGCGGCGGAGCGGCGAGACCCACCGAGAAGATGGATGCGCCGTACTACAGGTGACAGCGGTGACTTCTCTGGCTCCTGTGTCAGGTAAGTGACACATAATGGACTACTATGCGATGCATAGTTGTCCGATATGCTTTGCCTTTGCAGGGAATAAAAGAGGAAGTAAACCCATCAGGGTTTGCTTCCTCTTTAATTATGCTCGTTTACTGCTTACTGATCCTAACATGAGTGTTGTATTGCATGAACCTAGTGATGTTTGGGGGCTGGGGATGCTGTTTGTTATTTATATCTAAGATAACTAGTGTGACCTATTGGATATTCTTTGCATAGTACCGTAATTTGCATTTCGTTAAATTCTTGAATGCTTGTAAGAGGTTCTTCTATGGTAAGCTTTAGATTTTCTTGCTGATCTGATGAGTCAACTGATATTTTTCAATGACTGCATTTTGCATAGTCATTACATTTATTCTCTAGAGAGCCCTTCAGACTCTCTGAATTCACCCCTTTATGTTTACTTTTACAAAAGTGTTGACAGTGGGAGTCTCAAACACTACTTTATCATATACATGCATAAATATAGGATTTTTGTCCTGCAAAGCTTTTCTATTGGAGTCTATTGAAGGTCACCGTAACTCACCGATACTATAGGGCAGGGGTGTCAAACTCCATTTTATTGTGGGCCACATCAGCAGTATGGTTGCCCTATGAAACCCTAAACACCCACCCCCCCAAAGCTTCCTTGCATTGCTTTCCTACCTGGTGGCTCTAGTATCTCCTTGTGTAGGCGGCTCTGCCTCACCTTGCAAGGAGGTTGTTCTCTCACTCAGATTCTGGAGATCTGTCCCTGCTGTGAGAGCGTGAAGAGATCTGTTAGATCTGGGAGCCTCTGCGAGCAAAGCTGTCCCTTGTAAACACAGAAGGCGTGCAAGAGCTGGAGGTGGTGGATGGAGTTCTGCCACGTTCCAGCTGCAAAACTGGATGTGAGGGCCACATGACAAGGCCTGGCGGGCTAGATTCGGCCCCCGGGCCTTGTGTTTGACACATGTTTTTACAGGAATGGACACCAGCAAACCAATTGCCATCTAGCACCAGGGCAACACTTCCTCTACACCATATGCCCCAGTTTGTAGCAAGCAGTAATAGGGGGAATGAACTGCAGCAACAATTACAATTGGGCCCAAAGTGAAAATTGGAAACTGCTTGCAACCTGGAAGATGCCAGAAGGACCAAGACCTGAATCTGTACTGTATGAGGCCAAGCCTCATACCTATAGGAAAAACTACCAACAAGACCAGAGAGCGGAAACAGAGAATCGGACTGGTACAAAAGACCTAGAAAGAGGTCACTATCTGTGCAAATTACTCCCCTGATTAATGGGTATTGCACCTGAACTAGTAAGAAGGTAGTAAAATAAAAGGTCAGAGAAAAATAGGTGAAACCATAACGAATTCCCATAAAGGGAAGAGAACTCGCATGATGTGCTCATTTACCATTTTGCTTCCTCCTTAGCACACAGAGTGCTACAGAAACACTGAATAGCTCAGCTGAAGAATTGCTTTGCCTAACCTTGACCTAGGCTGTAGGCCTAGGAAAGCTCCTGACATAACGAAACCCAGTGAAGCATCATTTGCTGTGGAGCAAGGGGTGAGTATGTTAGCATTATATTAAGTGTCATTCTTTTGGAGGAAAGGCCTCTGCAGAACCCTCTTTAGGAGGGTTGCATATCTGTCATAGATGGAAAATCTATTCCCAGGCTGACTGGTCCTCACTCATTGAGACATGCGGTTTCTGGCAAAAGATGCATGCAACAGAAAACTAGTGTGTTCCGTTTGCCATGAAAGCACATGGCTTACCAGTGATGACCTCTCCCTAGATTTTGTATGATGAGGCAGGGGTACATTCTGACCCCCCCCCCCCCCCCCCAATGGCATTCTTGATCACAGCATCAAATGTACTACGACATGGGTTTGATGGTTGTAACAAGCCATCACAGCTGAAGAGTAGGGCCTCGTGTACATTGCTGCTCCTCAACGTGCGTTTTAGGTGTTTTTTTTTTTCCAAAGCCTCTGAACTCCACTCAATAAAAGTCTGCGTCCATTTTCACATAGGCTTTTATCAGAATTTAGGAGCAGCAGAGTTTAGGGGCCGTTAAACGTCCCTCTCCTGAATGCAGAAAAGGAGTTTTGGCCTCGCCCAAAAGAGGATGAGACATCGATGACCAAGGCCTCAAAGGTCTGGGAAGCAACACAATGCACAGTCGGGTGAAAAAACAGATTTTGCGCTAGCCCTGCACGTCCAGGATAGTGGGGCTTGGGTACGGCAGAGCTGTTGATATTGTACGTGATACACATCCTCTTCCCAATACTGTTGGGGAAAGCAGACGGTGGCAGAAATTGAAATGAAACAGTTTGTTCAGAACATGATTTCATAGAGAGACCAGTCATTGTACCATGAAAAACGGCAAATGGGACCGTAGGCCTGTGGTCATTAAAGTGGTGTTTCAGCCGTAATTTTTTTTTTTTTTTTTTTTTTTAAAGTCAGCAGCTGAAACAAAAGTAGCTGACTTTTAATAAGGAGACTTAGCTTTCCAGGGTGCCCGCAATGTCGGCCGCCGAGGCTGACATGTCTCTCGGGTCCCAGCGCTGCCATCCTCACTAAGGGAAACAGGCTGTGGAGCCTTGCGGCTTCACTGCCCGTTTCCTACTGCGCATGCGCGAGTCGCGCTGCGCTTTGTGAATGGGACACGCGGTGTTGGGGAACACACAGTTCCCAGAACACAGCGCGCCCCATTACCCAGAAGACAACGCGGAGGAGGGGAGAAGACTAAGATCACCGAGCAGCAGGAAGAAGGCAGATTAGGAAGACTGCCTAGCAACAGGGATTTCTGGCAAGGTAAACAATTTTTTTTTTTATTTTCTTTAAGAATATTAATGCTCTTCTTCTTATTTTTTTTTTTTTTTATTTTTCTTTCTTTTTTTTTTTTTTTTTTTTTGAGGTGGCCCTCCACTTTAAAGTGGGCCACTCAGTATGTTTACAAGTCATGTCACGTATCCCTGCCCCCACTTTAGATTTATTCATTGAGGATAGACCTGTACCAGACAATACAACAAAATGAAACCCAAAATAGAAAACAAGAAGGACCCTCCTCCTAGATGGTGCACAAGTGTGCTTCAACATGACACTGAGAACTGTGAGGGGAGGCCCCTTCTCCCTCTGTCACCTCTGTTAGGTGTGACCAACTAGATTATCTTCTAAGTGGGCCCGGGGGCCCCGATTAGTCTGTGGGCCCCCGAAGGCCAGCTCCGGAAGATAGAAAAGAGAGAAGAGAAGGGTAGGGGACAGTGGGGAGGGTGCACCCCCTGAGCCACTCCCATCTCATTATGTGGGCAAGGGGTAGTTGATCCAGGGGTCCCATATTTTATTGAACCAAGCTATCTTATTTAAAATTGCAGAGAGGCGTTCGTTCCCCATTATCCACGATGGTTTCGATTTTAGCAGGTGAAAAGAGATCATTGGGGATTTCCAAGATTTGGCAATCGCTATTCTTGCTGTAACAAATATGAAAGCAATGAATTGCTTTGAGTGCCTCGAAGTCCCCTCCACTGGGCGTCCCAACAGTGCCTGCAGTAAGTAATCATTAGTAAGATTCGCCTGAGTCAGTGAATATATGAAATTGTGCATATCCAACATGAAACATGGTGCCGTCTATAGTACATACCCCGAAGCCCTGTGGGGAGGCCCCCCGGGACAAAGGTTGCAACCCTTGCTGGGACCATATACCACCTCATCAAGATCTTGTAGTTTGCCTCTATCAGCGAGGTGTATGATTTAGATTCATTTTGTGTCATTTTGCACCATTCCTCAGCTTCTAAGTTGATTTCTATATTTTGCTCCATTTTTGCATATAAAACAGTTTTTGAAAAGTCGAGGTTAAAATACTATAGATCTGCGATATGTGACCAGTGTGTCTGTCGAGGGTCCTGCAAAAATTTTCCATTGGGGTGGATGTAGTTAGATCCGAAGTGTGATTTAATGATGCTAGGGCTATCTGAGTATAGCGATATAGTTCTGAATTTGGGAGATGGTTCTTTTCCTGGAGGACCTGTTTCAACAGAGCACCTCTATGGTCACACAAGTCCGCTATTCGAAGCAGACCTTTGTTGGTCCACCATGTAAATTCCTGGGGGTGAAGACGCGGGGTGAATGAAGGATTATTGAACAATGGGGCCGATGGGGTGTGTGGGGATTTAAATTTGTATGTAGCTACCAATCATCTGTCCCATCGATTTTAAAGAGAAGGATAGAATCGGGCACAAAATTGTCAGCCTATCTCTCCCTTTCATCCACATTAAGTGACTTCTCTGTTTGGATACAAGGAGGATTCCATTGTCATCCAGAGTGGTTTGGACTGTCGTGTGTGTGTGTGTGTGGAATCGAATCATTGGGACAGTTGCGCTGCGTGGTAGTAATCAGATCTGGTACCCCCCAGGCCCCCATTCAGTTTTTGTGTATATGTTTGTCTATTCACCCTGGGTCTTTTGTTTCCCCATATAAATTCCAGCAGTTTTTTTTCTGAAACTTCCCCAGATCGGATCTTGCTATTGGGAGAATCCGGAACAGATACAAAATCTTTGGTAAAATGGTCATTTTAACAGAGTACAATCGACCGAACCATGATGGGGGGTTGTTTGACCATCTTTTCAGGTCCTCTGCTAATTTTTTAAACAGAGGAGGGTAGTTTCGTTTGTATGGAGTTAAAGATTCCTAGATATGGGAGGGCCTCGTTCTGCCATTTAAAGGAATACGAGCTTCGTAACGCTCGGATTATATGTGCTGGTAAAGATATATTCAGTTCTTGGGATTTTGAATGATTTACTTGCTGGCCTGTGATTGATGTGAAATGTTTTAATATTATGTTTAGTGTGGGCAAAGAGGTGACTGGGGAAGAGAAGAGATAAGTAACAAGAAGTCATCCGCGAACAACGCACATTTATGTTTGTGATCTCCTCAGTGAACTCCCTGTTCATCTGGATGGCCTCATATTTTGATGGCTAATGTTTCTAGTACCATAATAAACAGTATGGTGGATAGTGGGCATCCATGTCTGGTTCCTGTATATGTATGTATTTAGTGAGTGATAGCCCTTGACTACTAAGTGTGCTGTGGGGGCATTCTATATGATTTTAAGTGTCGTCAAGAATTTCGGCCCAAACCCATAACGCTCTAAAATAAAGAATGGATAATCCTAGGATAGGGAGTCGAAGGCCTTGTGTAGGTCTAATGAGATCAGTAGTGCCCCCCCCTCTGGCGTCCATCCCATCCCGAATTCAGGCCGAATATATCGATTATCCTTCTGGTCTGGGGCTTGTCTATTGGGAATGAACCCTACCTGGTCAGGATTGATGTATTTTGATATAAATGAGGATCTTTGTCATTATCTTGAGGTCTACATTTATTAGTGATATCGGACGATAGTTTGCACAGTCCCCATGGTCTTTGGTTTGGGTAAAATATGAATGAAAGCACTGTTTTCATGTAATGGCAAAGGGGAAACTTTTTTTTTTTTTTTTTTTTTTATTGTAGAAAGAGAATAGATGTGGGGTTAGAATCTCTGTATATTTGTGATAATAGTGACCAGATAATCCATCTGGGCCTCGTGCTTTGGATGGCTTTAGATATTTAATAGCTGCTGCTACTTCTCCTGTGGTAAATTCTGCGTCCTTTAAACTCTGCATGATCTTGATCTAGTGTAGGGAGCGCAACGTCTCGGAGGAGCTCCTCTGATTTATCCTTACCAAGAGGGTGGGTGAATCGTATAGTTTAGAGTAAAAAGTGAAAAATGCCTACAGTATTAACTGAGGATTCTGGGTTGTCAGGCCGTTTTGTAGTCGCAACCTAGGTAGGGCAGGTGTAAATGGTCTGGGAGTGAGTTTCCTTGCTAAAAGTTTTTGGGTATATCTCCCATAGTGTAATATTGATGTCTCAACCACCTAATGTATTTTTCTGCTTTTGTAGTGAGACTCAAATTTTAGGGCCATGCGGGCTGCGTCAATCTGGTCTCTAAGGTCAAGATGCTGTTTGGCCCTTTATTCGCGCATAAGGCCTTGCAACGCCTCGTTTTGTTTGCTGATGGTTTGTTTTCACGCTCTTTTCACTCTGGAAGCTAGTTGTATCAATTTGCTGTGGATAGTGGCCCTATGTGCTGCCGAAATCATGATTGGGGTGGAGGACGAGGGGGGATTGTCCTGAAAACAGCCTTGAAGGGCCACTTGTACCTCCCTGGCAATAATGGGGTCATTTTAGTAAGGAGTCCTTAAGTTGCCAAGGAGATGTTTGTGGTTTTGTCCATAGGTTCGTTAGTGTGACTTGAATCAAGGAGAGGTCTGACCATGCCATGGGGAGAATTGTAGCCGATGTGACACGAGAGAAGTGGGGGTAATGTGAATAGGTGATCTATACGGGAGTACATTTTACGTACGTGGGACTAGAATGTGTAACCCCTGGCAGTGGGGTGCGCGTCCCTCCATATGTCGCTCAAGTCGTAGCTGTGTAGTAGGCATGCTATTTCTCCGCTTTGTTCATGTGTCTCTCCACGTGAGGCATGGACGCTGTTGGCATTGAGCGTAGGAATTGTTTGCCCTGTGTTTGGGAGCATAATAGAGTAGGGTGATTACATTTTTGTTGGTTTTCCCGTTGCCATAATATAGCGACCCTCCTCCGTTATGATGTTGGTGGGCATGAATGGGATCTTCTTAGCAATGCAAATAGCTACTTCCCTTTTTTTTTTTTATCTGGTCCATTGGATAAAAAGACACTGGGGTATCGTGTATGTAGATATTTAGGGTCAGAAGTCCGTGAGAAGTGTCTCCTGTAGTATATCTATACCCATTTTATAATAATGTTGAAAGGCCTTTTAATAGGGGAGTTAAGGCCCTGCACATTGTGTTAAGATGGTATATTTTGTGGAAGATCTACTGGTCATATGGGTTCAGTGGACTGTACTTGCATTTTAGGAACCTCAATGGTTCTGCAAAGGGTCCTCTCAGTTTATCATGTTGGTCCCCATCCTGGGGCGGGAGTGCACCACAGGGAAGAAAGCTTGGAAAGTACGTCAGTACGTCTTTGGTTAAGCCATAATAACTCATTAACATGTCTAACATGGCTAACGTGAAAAAAAAAATACCTGTGCACTGTAAATCAGTGCAACCGTGGGGGTGCCGAACCCCCTTATTTTGTGAAGTTGCCTCCACTCTCAGGGTAGGGGGAAGTTCACCACTAGTGGCATGCGTTTCCACCCCAGCCTATCTCTGGTGCCGTCTGGAAGGGATGACCGGGCATGGTGTCATAAATGTTAGATAAAAAAAAGTCCACAATCGCAATCATGATCACTCCACGGGGGGGAGATGTAATCATCTGGTAATTTAATGAGCTAAAGTCCCTTATGGAACACTGCTAAACAAAATTGGGGCTGTCCGTCATCCGTATTGAAGTCTTCAAGGTTGGACTGTGCCCGAATGTAGGGAGGTTAGTCCCATAATATGGAGCAAAGACCCGGAGGCCTTTTTTTGGGAATGTTCAGGTGATTGGTGGAGACCTCCTGGATCCAGATCTTCAGGTGATCGGGGGAGACCGGGCGATTGTTAGTGTTGAGGGTATTGGAGAGAGATGAGTCCTTAGTGATCAGTCCCAACTCCAGGAGCAACTCCTCGCCGGACTTGAAGCTGACGAAGGAGTGGGATTTCCCTCTATAAGTAAAGGACAATCGGAATGGAAATGACCAACGATATTTAATATGGCAGTTGATCAGCTGGGTTAGTAGAGGCTTCAGTTTGTGTGTGTGTGTGTGTGTGTTTTTTTTTATTTTTATTTTTTTGGATCATCTTAAGAGATATCTGCGAAGATCTGGACTTTGTTTCCCAAAAGTGAGATATCTGCTTTAATTCTAGCCTCCGTCATTATCTTTTCTTTAATCTGATAGAAATGTGGTTTAACTATAACGTCACAGGGCAGGCCATTTTTGTCTTGGTGCTGTCAGGGCTCTGTGAACTCTAATTCCAGCTGGTGAGAGGAAATGTCTGGTATCAGATTCTTCATCAAGGAGTGTATAGCGTCTTCTGCGGGGCCTTCCACTGACTCCGGAATGCCCCACACTCGAAAGTTGCCTCTCCTAGATCTTTTTTCCAGGTCCTCGCATTCGCCTGATCTAGTTGGTCTTGTAGGGAACAGATCATTCTGGTGTTTTGGTTAACCCTCTTCACGGTGCCATCCATTTTGGATTCTATCGTGTCTAGCCTCTCCACTATATTTTGAAAATCCACTTTTAATCCAGTTGTGATAAGTGTGCAGGCTTTCGATAGTTCCTGTTGCAGGAATGAGGAGAATCTAGCCAAGAGGACCGCATCTCCTGAATATGTAGTTGCCTATATAGGTGGTTGAGGTTGCACCGAGCTGCTTTGGCTCAGGGCCACCTCGGCTAATTCTGCCATTTTGTCTGTGGAGGAGGCTGGGGAGTCTGCATACTTTAATGCCCTATCCGGAGTAATGGGAGACATCTGACTGTGCGCCCTGTGGTTTAAGTGGCTCTTCCTGGGACTGGGATGAGATTAGGTCCCTGTCTGTGCTGTCCTGTGTTACCTTATCTGAATGGGGGAAGCCTGGCTGTTGTGGCTGGTAACTCCCTTGTCCTCAGGCTCCCTGTATCGGCGCCATCTTAGTCGGGTGAGGCTGCTGCTGCTTCTTTGCCTGGGAGCTGTTCTCCATGGCTGTCTGCCCTGGTTGTTGAGTGGTCTGGGGGGATTGCTGCTTGACCTATGGGCTACCCCACTCGGGGCCCCCTCTCTTGCACCTTACCCGGGGTTTGTTGTCCAGACACAGCCGCCGCCGCGTGCTGTGTCCCCTCTCTCTGCCGCCATCTTGGGCCTGGGAGACTGCTGCTGGGCGCATGTTGTACAGTGCTGCTGCGCGGGTTTCTTTTTGTTTTCTTGTATTCCCCGCTGTTTCCCGCAGCATGATCCGATCCAGTCTGCAGGCTGCTGGTTTAGTGGCGATCCCCGCACCTCCTAGTGCTGATTATAGCTTATAAGCTGGGGCTTTTTTATAATTTTTTATAAAAAAAAAAAAAAAAAAAGCATTGCATTTTAATTTAAAATGGTCCTTGACCTTAAGTGACTTTGCCTAGGCAGTGATGATGTCCTTTGGTGTTTTGCAAGCAGCAAGCATATCCTTCATATCTTCTCTGATACAACTACAACTTAACATTGTAGAAAGTCAATGAGTGGCTGCAGGTCTAGCATCTAAATAATAATTTTTTTATTTTTTACTAGCGATGGCAGTGATCTGTGGTTTGTTTTTGTTTTTTTATTTTTTTGTGACTGCGACATTATGACAGACACATCAGACATTTTTGGGACCATTGACGTTTATACAGCAATCGGTGCAAATGCACTGATTCCTGTGTAAATGACATGGGCAGTGAAGGGGTTAACCACTAGGTGGCAGTGTAGGGGTTAAGTGTGTCCTGGGGCATGTTTCCAACTGTGGGGTGATGTGGCTATGTGCGACATGTCACTGATCTCTGCTCCCGATCACAGGGAGCAGAGATCAGTGACACTGTTACTAGGCAGAATGGGGAGATGCTTGTTTACATTAGCATCTCTCTTCCCCCCAAACCCCCCCCCCCGTGAGACGATTTCAGGTATTCCGCGTCGATGGAGTCTACGGAACCCAAAACCCGACTCACGGAGGTCCCAGCTGGCGCACACGCAATGGCACGGTGGCCAATTTAAAGGTACCTGTACGCCCATTTTCCCAGCCGCGCCATTCTAACGTACATCAGCGCGCTCCGGTCGGGACACGGATATGGTTTGGATAAATTTGAAGGAGAAAAAAAAAAATCTGATGGTGTGTATGGGGCTTTAGGCTAGGTTCACATCTCTGCGTTCCCCGCATGCCGCATTTGCGTGGGCACAGCAGCTTTTTAATTTGAATGTGCTGCTGTACCTGCAGAAAACGCATGGCAAAAGTCCCTGCATCTTTTCAAAACCACGGCCACAGGTACTCTGCGTGGTGGTTTTGCACCATGTGGTTTCATGCAGTCACAAATGCGCTATTTTTTATTTTTTTATGCATGGGGAGTCATTAGGAAGTGCACCCCTGTCTGCAAAAGAGCTGTGCGTTTTGCCTGCGGAGGCAAGAACGAAGCCTAAATCGCACACTTCACCAGCTAAAGCGCGCTGCTGTTCGTAGCACACACATGCCAATGACTGTTAGTTTCCCTGCAGCTACGATTTTAGAGAAGGTGCAGGGACCTTTTCCCCTGTGTTTTACATGGACACAGCAACCCATTTGGATTGGCTGCATTACCTGCAGCCAAAGGGGGAAAAAGCATGGTGGTTTTGCACATTCATTTGAATAGGATGCTGTACCTGCTGGGAACATGGTCACATGGAAACCAATGGTGTGAACTTGGTACAGGAAGTAGATGATAATCGCACTGTATGACATGAAATAAAATGTATTATTCTAGGCCAATTTAACAGATTGACTAGTGGCGGATATATAGTATACCAGGGATATGCAATTAGCGGACCTCCAGCTGTTGCAAAACTACAACTCCCATCATGCCTCTGCCTCTGAGTGTCATGCTTGTGGCTGTCAGTCTTGCTATGCCTTATGGGACTTGTAGTTCTGCAACAGCTGGAGGGCCGCTAATTGCATATCCCTGTAGTATACCAATGGTTTAAACCAGAGATCCTCAAACTATGGCCCTCCAGCTGTTGTGAAACTACACATCCCATGAGGCATTGTAAAACTCTGACATTCACAGACATGACTAGGCATGATGGGAATTGTAGTTCCTGAACAACTTGAGGGCCATAGTTTGAAGACCCATGGTTTAAACTATAATTTCCCTCATGCCTAGTCATGTCTGTGAATGTAAGAGTTTTACAATGCCTCATGGGACGTGTAGTTCCGCATAAAACTGGAGGGCCGTAGTTTGGAGATGAGGGATGGAAAACTTTTTTTGCATTGCTGCAGGTTGATGTGCTTTCAGCTATTTTCTTAGTTTCTTTGTAAATGTTTTGTTTGTTTTTTAAACTTTTTTTTTTTAATGTGTTAAAACAACTATTTTTTATATGTTTAAGGATGACCTTAAAGAGAAACTTGATCAACAGCGTTTACAGCTTGATTTTGATAAAAGCCGGGCTTTGGATGCTTTGAAAGAAGAGGTTTTTAGAATGGAAGACCACAACAAGCTTGCCCTTCAAGAGCTGAGCAACCTGCACAAGATAGAGGTTCAGCAGCAAACGCAGACATTGCAAGATGAGCTTATGAAGCTGACAGACGAGCGGCAGAAGCAAGAGGTCAGTTAATAGAATGTTATGTCTTTTTCAATGATTTTGACTTCTGTCTTTGATGTTATATAAATATTATTAGTAATGAGCCGAGCACCCCCCAGTTTGGTTCGCACCAGAACACTGCTAACATGCAGAAAATATGTGCGAACACTGCTAAAGTCTATGGGACACGACTATGAAAAATCAAAAATGCTCATTTTAAATGCTTATATGCAAGTTATTCCCATAAAGAGTGTGAGCACCTGGGTACTGCCCCAAGGGACATGTATCAATGCAAAAATAGTTTTGTTGCAATACTTTTTGTCACACCGTATTTGTGCAGCGGTCTTACAAGTGCACTTTAAAAAAGTATACACTTTTCTCTTTCGTTTGACGGACACAGCTCCATTAATCTTGACCGTAGAGTTATTATGCCACCTTCAGGAGAGGACTAGGCAGAACATGTAATATATGTGAAAAACAGAACTGTACAGGTCCCTCTGGTAATAACCCCTCAGCCTGCTTACTGCAACTCAGTTTTTTTCTGCCTAGTGAAGAAGGACCTAGGCTCCTTGCCGGGACCTTCGGTCCTGGGGATTTTTTCTTGTTTTTTTTTTTTTTTGGCCTTTTGCGCAAGATTTTAAGATCCTGTGATCTTCTATCAACAGCCGGCTGGGTAACAGGCTGGATAATCTAGATACTTGTAGTCTCCCCTGCCTGGCCATCGAGCGTGTGCAGACCCTAGCTACACGCTGGGTCGGCCATGACATGCCCATCAGGCTCCAGGGGCGACCGGTGAGCCCAATGCTCCGGGGCACACGTATGACCAGAGTACAGATGACTTTGTCACAGTGTACCGTGGGTCTGTGATGGGATGCCTCCAGCTCGCCACCACCATGCTTCACTGTTAGGACTGTATTGGACAGGTGATGAGCAGTGCCTGGTTTTCTCCACACATACCGCTTAGAATTAAGGCCAAAAAGTTCTAGCTTGGTCTCATCAGACCAAAGAATCTTATTTCTCACCATCTTGGAGTCCTTCAGGTGTTTCTTTCTTTCTTTTTTTTTTTTAAGCAAACTCCATGTGGGCTTTTATTTGTCTTGCACTGAGGAGAGGGTTCCGTCGGGCCACTCTGACATAAAGCCCTGACTGGTGGAGGTCTGCAGTGATGGTTGTCTTTCTACAACTTTCTCCCATCTGCCGACTGAATCTCTGGAGCTCAGCCACAGTGATCTTTGGGTTCTTATTTACCTATCTCACCAAGGCTCTTCTCCCTCGATAGCTCAGTTTGGCCGGACGGCCAGCTCTAGGAAGGCTTCTGGTCATCCTGGATGTCTTCCATTTAAGGATTATGGAGACCACTGTGCTCTTAGGAACCTTAAGTGCAGCAGCATTTTTTTTGGTCAGATTTGTGCCTTGCCACAATTCTGTCTGAGCTCTTCAGGCAGTTCCTTTGACCTCATGATTCTCATTTGCTCTGACATGCACTGTGAGCTGTAAGGTCTTATGTAGACATGTGTGTGGCTTTCCTAATCAAGTCCAATCAGTATAATCAAACACAGTTGGACTCAAATGAAGATGTAGAACCATCTCAAGGAGGATTAGAAGAAATGGACAGCACCTGAGTTAAATAGGAGTGTCACAGCAAAGGATCTGAATACTTAGGATCATGTGAGATCGTTTTTTTTCTTTTTCTTTTTTTTAATCTGCAAAAATTTCAACATTTTTGTGTTTTTCTGTCAATATGGGGTGCTGTGTGTACATTGAGGGAAAAAAAATAACCTAAATGATTTTAGCAAATGGCTGCAATATAACAAAGAATGAAAAATGTAAGGGGGTCTGAATACTTTGTCCCCCCCCCACTGTATATATAAAATATATTCTCTAGCTATATAAACCCTTTATATGGTTACTGTTGCCTACTTTCCTTCCATTTTTAAGGAGCATTTCTTTTCAGCTTGTTATTACAGAACTCAACAACCAACTCCAGGTTTTGTCTACAGAGCTACAAAACAAATCTAATCAGCTTTTGCAATTGCAAGAAGAGATTGAGTTGTTGAAATGTCAGTCTGAGATGTTACTGGAACAACAGATCGCTCAACTAAAGGTATAGTGTAGATATCTTACAATGAGTATTTCAATATCAGAAATACGGTATGGAAGGACTTGGAATTTTCTTTTCTTATGGATCATGGGAAGTCTGGTTACTTAACCCAGAACCTGCATTCACTATATCAGGTCTCCCACAGAACATGGAAATGCATTTTTTTTTTTTTTAGTAAATATAAACTGCTGAATACCTTTTCTCATCAGCAGTATAAAGCAGCCTTGTGACTTGTAACGCTTGTTGCTGTGCTGATCACATGCACTCTTCCAAGAAAAACTCTAGCAATACAAACCAAACTGAGCATGTGCAGCCTGTCCCCTGGCTCAGTATTATCAGGAAATATATTGGGAACATTGGAAAGAGGTGGGGAGCAGAAGAGATGGGATCACATAGCCTTTATACACAATGCAGAGTATTAACCCCTTGGGTTCCACAGTGAGTAGAACAAGCATGATTCACTGCATATACAGACTGATTTTCATACATGGATCGAAATTCAGCCAGTTCAGAAGGGACTGGTTGAATTTTGATCTAGTTGTGTGCATGCTAGTTATGTGCACAACCACCCTGTTGGAAACTTTTCTCACGCTCAGTGCTGCTTGCTATAGCAGGCTGTGCTGATGAGTGTATTCTGACAGCAGGGAAATCTCCCCACTGTCAAAATACAAAGGCATTGGAGGGATTCCTCCATCCACATATCGAGTTGCGTGAATGGGGAAATAGACACTTAATTTTGTTCAACCAGCAGAAAAGGAGTTGTGTATGGCCAGCTTTAGGCATAGCACTTCACGAGTGTGTGTGTGTGTGTGTGTGTTTGTATATACTGTACGTACACACACACACACGTACACACACACACACACGTACACACACACACACACGTACACACACACACACACACACACATACACGTACACGTACACACGTACACACACACACACACGTACACACACACATACACACACACACACGTACACACACACACACGTACACACACACACACGTACACACACGTACACACACACACACACACACACACACACTATTACAGAGAAACGGCTCCCATGAGGTGAGAGCTTCATATTTGAAGGAGAGCTGGTTATGTGAACTTTTTACGGGTCATTCTCTTTCTCTCTCTCTCTCTCCCCCCATATAACTTTGATTCCGTTCTCATACTATGAAGGCGGCAAAGTACAGTTTGATTTTATTTTTTTCCTTAATATTTCTCCCTTGCTTTACACAATGAACACATTTAAATGTTTTGTACAATAATCATAAACACATCCAGTACTGTACCCAGATCAGAAATGCGCTATTATGTATACATAATTGTGGAGGGTGTTGCATGGCTAGGGGAGTCTGTAAATCAAAATGTTTCTTGGAGTTTTCAACATGGTGGCACTGATCTTTCCTTAGGAAGAGTTTATCACAGAGAAAAAATCTGCTATGCAAGGGATTGAAGAACAATTTATTATAGACTCTGAAAAGGTGCATGGTGAGCTTATCAAGGAGAAGGAAGTCTTGATGGAAAAACTGGAAGAGCATAAAAAGCTAGTACATCAGGTCTGTAACACCAATGCTATTAAAGAACAAGTAACTATGGGATTGGTGGGATTATAGAGTCTGGAATGTAGTCTGCAACATAATAAATTGAGCTTAAAGTGAAATTTACATGACACTTAATGGTTAATTCCTAACTGGACGGTTGTGTTGTTGGTGAGGGCTCATAGCTAGCCTCTATATGTGTATATATCTAGAGATAGATCTATAGATGGGGAGATATATATAATATATAATATTCACACACAATGTGTGTGTATATATTCTAGAAAATGGGATTTCTGCACGCAAATACTTTAATAGAAATATAAAAAAAAAACATCAAAATGACATGGTATTCATGGTAAGTTTTGGGCTTGGGCAGATAACGACCTTCACTGACGAAATACCTACAAATGACCATCTACAAAACTGAGTATATAGCTCTTGCACATCATTAAGCGATCTGGAATCAATTAGTGACTAAGTAATTATACAAAATTCATTTTTACTACATAACATAATCTAACATTCAAGCGAAAAAGTCTACAGGTGTCTCAGACTCCGGACACCACACAAGAACACAATCAGCTAAGAGCCTCATCTAGGGCGTTCTCTGCCTAAGCCTGAAACTGTTACAATGAATATCTTGTCATTTTGATGTCTTTTTAAATCTTTATATTTAAAGTGTTTTTGTGCAGCAATCCCATTCCCATTTTTCTTTTTTCTATATTATGGCTCTTGGGAAGGCCTGATTGCATTGTGTGTGTGTATGTGTAAAAAAAAGCGTAGTACTGACTAAGGAAAGGTCTTAAACCTGCGGCAAATTAGTTTTACAGCTGTCATTAATGGCTTCTTTGTTTTAAAAAAAAATAATTTTGGTTTCCCCACTACAATTATTTCATTTTAGTCAGATTACCTCTTACCTTAGGGATAAACTAAACCTTGCTTATCTTTGACACTATTTGAAAGTTCATGCAAAACTAGAGACCTGGTGAAGTGCTGAATTTTCCTCCTTGTATAGTCCTTTTAACCACTTTGCATCCAGGCCAATTCTGACATTTCTCTCCTACATGTACAATTCCTAATTTTTTTGGTAGAAAATTACATAGAACCCCCAAACATTATATATGTTTTTTTAGCAAAGACCCTAGAGAATACAACGACGGTCATTGCAACTTTTTATCTTGCACGGTATTTGCGCAGCAATTTTTCGAACACGTTTTTTTTCAGAAGAAAAAAAAAAGTAAAGTTAGCCTAATTTTTTTTTTTTTGCATAATGTGAAAGAGGAAGATACGCCGAGTAAATACCCAAGAGTTCACACTTCAAAATTGTACGTGCTCGTGGAATAGCGCCAAACGTTGGTATTTAAAATCCCCATAGGCAACGCTTTCAATTTTTTTTTACTGGTTACATGTTTTGAGTTAGAGGAGGTCTAGGGCTAGAATTATTGCTCTCGCTCTAACGTTCACGGCGATACCTCGCGCGTGGTTTAAACACAGTTTTCATATGTGGGCGGCACTTGCGTATGCTTTCGCTTCTGCGTACGAGCTCACTGGGACAGGGGCGCTTTAAATGTATTTTTTATTTTTATATTGTTAATTTTATTTTTTTAGTTTGACACTTTAAAAAAAAAAAAAAAAAAAAAATTGATTACTTTTATTCCTATTACAAGGAATGTGAACATCCCTTGGAATAGGAATATGGCATGATCGGACCTCTTTACAGTGAGATATGGGGTTAATAAGACCCCACATCTCACCTCTAGGCTGGGAAGCCTAAATCAAAAAATAAACAAACGATCCTGGCTTCCCAGCCATAGTGTTGCTGTTAATTTGAATGCAGAGGCCGGGCGTGACGTCATAACATTGCGCCCGGCCTCCGAACGATCATAGAGACTCCGGGGACCATCTTGTCCTCCGGAAATCTCTGATATCATCCGGGGGCCAGCGGATCCTGTGACTGACTCACCGATGGAAGCGGTGAGTCGGTAGAAGCATCGGAGCGCGGCGGGAGGGAGGGCGTCCCCTCCTGCCGCCCGTAAGAACGATCAAGTGGTGGAACAGCCACTATGATTGTTCTTATGGTGCAGGGAATCGCCGTCTGAAAATGCCGATATCTGAATGATGTCTGTAACCTCAGGCATCATTCAGATATACCACCACAAAGCCCACAAAATAGCTTGGGCGCCAAGTGGGTAATAGACCGATCGTAAACTCCCTTACATGGATCACTGGAAAAGAGACCTTAACATAACTTTTTAAAATCTGTAGTAATCACTCGTGTTCATTCATCATAGGAAGGGGCGATAAATGACATTTACCGCCCTCCCAACACCTTGCACGGCTCTGCAAGTGTCCAGGGATCGGCAGGTAAGGGACATAACCTACCCATCATGTTGCTAACCCTCCTCCCCTAGGTAACCAGATTTTTGGAATATTTAACGTCATGTGCTCGGTATCAGGAGTGCACATGACCAAAACTCCAGAGATTGCTTGTTTAAAAACTGGATAGTGGTATTCTACAGAAAACCAATTGCCTAATCTCATGATTTTGGCTGCAAGATTTTCCATCACGTGGTGTTGGAGCCAGTCAGTAATGTTTTTTAATTATGTTAGATGGGATCATAATTGATAAATGTTCCTGCACCTTCCATGATACCCAAACTTAATTTGACAAGACATGACAACCGTGAATATGTCAATGGATGAGTAAGGTTTTGGAGACTCCCTTCTGGCTAGTCTTGTACTCTTTTCTTCCTTTTATCCCCCCCACCCTTTTATTTTAGGATAGTTTGCTGCTTATTCTCTACAATGTGGTTTCATAGTTGCATACAGTAAATCTTGTACTCTTTAATCTCTGTACTTTTTTAGAATATTTCAACTTGAACCTTTTGGTCAGTGAGAACAACTGATCTACCTTGGATATACCATGATTATGTGACATGGCAAACTTATTGCCGTTCCCAATCGATGTTGTATACGCAATTTTATCTATTCTTTATGGATACCCTGAAAACTGTATGGTGACTGTATAGTCTTTTTGTTTTTATACTTTTTTCAGATGTTCAATAAATAGATTGAAATATAAATACATGCGAGTTTAACCTAAATCAATACCAAACCCATATTTCAAGCATGCAACCTGGATGTCCACCCTCCTAAACCATACCAGGCCACATGCCTTTAACATGGGTCCACCTGTATCAAAGCACCTTGTCTCAGTGCCTCTTCCCAACAACCCATGCCTGGTGGTTGACTATATATAGGCAGTGATGTCCCTGCTATCCTTGCCCCTTTGTTTAAAAGAAGCTATGATTCCCCAAGTTGTCAGTGGTTCCAAGGAACACCATGAGTGTATGAAGTGTGATGCACAGCTCCTGCCAACCGGGGGAAAACAGGCTAAAGTTTAGGCATTCATCTGACTGCCCGAATTGCCAAAGCACGTTGTGAACCTTGGTTCTTAATGAAACGTTGGCTCATCACCATAATGATGATTTGGGGCGTTGGTTCTTTCTCTTGAAGTGTGTTTTCGAATGCATGCCTAAACACGGGTCAGCAAAATTCTGTTTGCTTTAAAGGAGCAGTACACATGGCAGTTCAGACTTGCATTGAACTGTTTCTTTGGATGCCACATGTTCTATTGAGGTGCATTTAAAGCTTCAAGCAAAGCTTGTTAACTGCATTTTAGAAGAACGCCTGTCGACATGAACCCCAAGAGTGAGCCTTGATAGACGAATAATTCTCGGTTTCCTTGTCTCTTTAACAAATCTTATTCTGCTTGGAATCCTTTTAATGTTTGTAAGGCAAAGAACATTTGTGTATATGTACATGCACCCTAACTGCGTTTGTGTTTGTACTAATGGGGTGGGAGGGGGGCTTGTAAATCTATTTGGGTAAATTAATTTACTTGCTGTAACAAGGGGACTGGCTGCGATTTTTATTTGCCCAGCTTGCCAGGTGAACTGCAGCGATGTGGTAAGCAGTTTCCTTTTTTTATTTCAAGGTGACAGCCTGTGAAGTTAATCAGGTAGCATGTAAAATGATTCTTGAAGCAAAGAGGTGGGAGCTTTTTTGTGTTTGGGTTTTCTAAGCTTCCAAGCTGTTGTCGTGGTGACTAGGCTCCAAGTGAAGCTGTCAATAATACACACTGCATTCTCCATTCACAAGTGCTGCCTTTATTGTATTCAGTTTCTGCCAGTTTTACAAATGCATGATACTGTGCACAATTCCAATAAAGCATACCAGGTGTTATGTTGCTTTCCTAGCAAATACAAGGGGGAAGAATCAACATTTTTTTGTACAGATCGCTTTGTCACAGTCCCAGACTACAGAATTCTCTTTAGCAAACATGTATTGGTCATGATCAGCTTTTTGACACTTTTTTCCATCGTCCGAAATTCTCAGTTGCAGGAAAAGGTCTCTTTCTTAACGAATGAGATGGATGGGTTGCAATCTCAGATGGAAACGATTGTGGAAACCAGAGAAAGGGAGAACCAAGAAGGAAAAAATTTGGAAACCATACTTCAGGCTGAAGTAAAGAGAACGCGACAGGAGTGGTAAGTTGAGATTTGTGTGGTGGTATTTTTATGGGGAAACTTTAAAGTACATATGCTACCTTAAGCTTTTGGTCTCACTTATACAAGCAGCGCATACCTATGTTAAATGCAATGCGACAATATAAGTTACATTGTTATATGTTTAATTGTGATTTCAATATGCAACACATTTAATGCATTTTACATAGAAGCACTTATAGTTTATTTGATAGCCAGCACATGTAAGGTGATAACTAATGTTAGTTGAGGATAGCAGAGAAATGTTGTGATGGTTCCTTTGGGTGAAAAAAAATGGCTTCTAAGCCATTTTTTCTTTCTTTTTTTTTTTTTTTTTTTTTTTGCATGTGTATGTAGATGTTAAAAGAAAAATCTAGATGCAAGACAAATTTGACTTGTTCGGTAATTAAGTTTGGTCTTGTAGTGCTATCATCTGAAGGCTGTAGAAAACTGATATTTTTGACCATTGTTGTCTAACTATTGAGTCAATGACTGGAGTGAATAACTGGTCGTTTTTTTTTTTTTTTCAGGGACCAACTGCAAGGTTCTTGTCAGCGTCTTTTGAAGATTTTCACTGATGTGTTAAAGAACACACTGGTCACAGAAGATTTAATATTCAAAAAAATTGGTCTCTGCTTGGACAGTACCTTATCACAACTGGATGGAGATAGAAATAGGGATGCACTGACCAGGTCTACAGGTATTTATTACTACTCATATGTTGGCTGCATGAGGGACAAAACTGGGGAACAGAAAAATGAAATGCTTATTTATTTATTGTACATCGCGGGACACAGAGCCACAGTAATTACTGTATGGGTTATATGGCACCTTCAGGTGATGGACACTGACACTACCTAGACATGAAGTTCAATTGTCCATATAACCCCTCCCCTTACTGGGAGTACCTCCGTTTTTTCGGCAGTGTCTTAGATGTTGGTCATGAGTAAAGATGTACTGTGCTGAGCTCCACTGGAATATTCCTTGCTTGGGCAAGCCGTGCAACCAGATCCATTTGAAGTGTCTCTTCCAGACCGAATTGAATTGTACCAGGGCCTCGTGTCTGAAGAAACAAGGTTTTACCTGTAACGCTTCTCTTTTTAGAGAGCTGGACCCCTGGATCCAGTATTTGTTTTTTTTCCAGCCATTTTCCTGGTGGGGTGCTTTTTACAGGCCCAGGGCTGTGGATCCCCCAATTAAAAAGGGGCCCCAGTCCCTGAAGGTTTTTTTTTTAACTGAGCCCTGCATAACGTAAGGGAGATTCCTAAGGAATTTTTCGAATTCTTGTCGTTATTTCTTTAAAGTAAATGTTGTCATGCCTATAGTCCCCAAGAACACGTACCTGATTCTATGCTTGTCAGTCTCGCCTCTGTGTCAAGCTGCATGCTTCCTCCAGCCCAAGCCCCAGGTAAGATGCAAGGAAGGGGGATTTTTTCCTTTTGGGAATCTTCACCCCAGGAGGCAGAGGAAGCGTGGCTCAGTCGCCGGTGTGCCGTTCCGCTCCTGCTGCCATTATGGCGGTCCTCCATCGGGCAACTCTCCTCCACCCCAGCCCTCCTCCATATACGATCCGGCGAATTGGAGCCTACTCGTGCAGCAAAGCTGCATCTTTGACAAAGATGTGGGAGGAGGGTGCGGTGGACGGTTGGAGATAAGGGGGTGGGCCTTGTCGGCGTGCTTCAGCTCCTCCAAAGTGGACTATGTAGCTATAAAGTGCACCTTTTTTTTCAGGTGCATACAGCTAAAGGAGGGACACAGAGCAGACGGGTCACATGAGAGTGTTGGTTGATACAGGCATTCCCAGGACACATTTACTTTGCATCAGATTAGCAGCAGTTGCTGGACTATTGCTTTTTTTATTTTTTATTTATTGCTATTACAGCAGTAGGTGCCTTTTCTTGGCTGTACCTCTGCCTTTGTGTTTGGCACCATAACCAGAGGGAATGGTACAAATACCGCAAAAGATAAGGGCACAAAAGGGTCACCCTCAGGCCCTAAGGACCCCCCCTCTTCAACACCATCCCCTTGAAAGATCTAGGGAGGCTGGTCAGAGTGAGCCATCGGGGTCATCAGGGGCTGCAATTGCTTCTGACACTTCAGCCACTGTCTGTGTAACTGAGGAGGTTTTTTCCTCAACTAACAGTGGATTAGAGGAAAAGTTAGTGACTTTAATCGTAGAAAGCGCATTAGGTCCCCTTCTACCACCCAGGATCCTCAGAGGAACAGTTGGGGGGGGGGGGGGGAGAATTAATCCCCCTCAGGGGACCATGGAGAGACTGGCTCCTCTTTTGAGGGATCAAGTGGGGAAGGACCTTCTTCAGCTTCACATGCTGAGAAGTTGCTGGTGCATTCTCTTACTAAAATGGTCCACTCCACATTTAAGCTACCCTTAACTGAGTCAGTTGAAGAGCCCCCTTCTTGTTTAAGTTCACTAAAGCCTCCTCAAGCCTTGCCACCTTCCCTGTACATTCATTGCTGGAAAAGCTTATATATTCTGAGTGGGATCACCCAGATAAGCATTTTTCCCCTCCTAAAAGGAAAAATTCACTAAATATGGAGTATACCAGCAATTGATGCTGCTATATCCACTGAATAAAAGTTTGACTTCTCAGGTTGACTATGCTCAAATGTTAACGGATCCAACTGATTAAAAGATGTATTTTCCTTGGCAGGTTCAGTGGCGCAACCTGCAGTGGTGGCAATTGGGGTATTTCAATCCCTCAAGACCATTTGAAACAGGTGCTCAAGATTTTACCTGAACAGCAGGCCCAGGAGTTAGCGGAGCTGCCAGCATCTTTGTGTTTTGCAATTGACGCGAGCAGAGATTCTATTCTTCAAACCTCTCGCCTTGTGCTTAGGTTTATGCATATGCGTAGAATCTTATTGTTGAAAGGTTGAGCCGAAGCGCCATACAAAAAGCTCTTGGCTGGTTTTTCTTTCCATGGTGAAAAGCTGTTTGGGGATGATTTGGACAAATATATCCAAAAAATATCAAGTGGAAAAAGTACCCTTTTGCCAGTTAAGAAAATGTCTCTCATTAAACGGGCTCTTTTTCCAGTGCCAGGGGCAGCAGCCTCCAGGCAGTCGCGGCAGCCTCCACCATCAGGTTCAAGAGGTAAATCTCGGGTCAACACTAGGGACAAAAATCCCGGGCGAGGAAACCCACAAGACCTAATGCTAAAGTCTCCTTATGAAGGGGCTTCCCACTCGTTCGAATGGGGGGAAGACTTCTGAAGTTCTCAAGGGTCGGGCAGGAAGAATTTTTGAGACAGATGGGTGGTCTCCACAATAGCTCTAGGTTACAAACTAGAGTTTTGAGAATTCCCATTTCCTCATGTCAAAGGTCCCCAAAGATCCAGAGAAAAAGATGTCTCTCTATCTGGCGTTAGGCCGACTTTTGTCACAAAAAGTGATCATGATGGTCCCCACGGAAGAGCAAGGGTTGGGGTTTTGTTCAAACCTTTTCATGGTGCCAAAACCAAATGGAGACGTCCGGCCCATTCTAGACCTGAAAGATCTAAACTGGTTCCTGAAAATTTGCTCTTTTCGCATGAAATCAATCCGATCGGTAGTCTCCGTCCTACAAGAAGGAGAACTTCTGGCATCAATCGACATCAAGCATGTATACTTGCATGTACCAATTTTCCCTGCTCACCAGAAATATCTGTGTTTCGAAGTAGAAAAACGTAATTTTCAGTTTGTAGCTTTGCCTTTTGTGCTAGCTACTGCACCTTGGGTATTTACAAAATTTCTGGCCAGATTAAGGATTCAAGGTATAACGATAATTGCATACCTAGAAGACCTGCTCTTGATAGACTGGTTGGTAGACCATCGGGACCAAAGTATGGTTGCCATAGTCAACTTCCTGGAATACCTTGGTCCTCAATCTATAGAGATCATCTTTAAAACCAGTAAGAAGATTAAAGTACTTGGGTCTGATTATAGATACAGCCCAGAAGAGGGTGTTCTTGCTCCAGGCAAAAATCTGTGCCATAAAGGAGCTGGTTCAGGGGGTCAGGGCAGAGAAGGGTCCTTCTATCCGCCTTTTGTATGAGGTTGTTGGGGAAGATGGTGGCTTCATTCGAAGCAGTTCCCTATGCTCAGTTTCAGTCGAGACTGCTTCAAAACAATATATTGTCGGCTTGGAACAAGAAGATTCAAGCACTAGATTTTCCAATGCATTTGTCACCAAAAGTGCATCAGAGCCTCAGTTGGAGGATAATCAAGAGTGTGCAGAAGGGGAAATCCTTCTTACCAGTTACCTGGAAGGTGGTAACAGATGCCAGCCTTTCAGGTTGGGGAGCAGTCCTGGAAGAGACGTTGGTCCAAGGGAAATGGTCCAGAACCGGCAGACCAGGGAGAGGTAATCCAGATCCTAACCTAGACAGAAATGCATGTGCCGTGCATATCGGCTATCTTCATTCCAGGAGTAGAGAACTGGCAGGCGGACTACTTAGTCTCCAGCAATTGTTCCCAGGGGAATGATCCCTTCACCCTGACATCTTCCTGGCTATATGCCAAAGATAGGGTATCACAAACTTAAATCTGTTTCTGTTTGCGTCCAGTTTCAACAACAAAGTCAACAACTTTAAGAAACAGGGATCTACTCGCATGTGGAACAGATGCATTGGTGACCCGATGGGATCAGTTCTCACTGATTTATGCTTTCTCTCCTATTCTGTTGCTACCTCGATTTCTTCGCAACAGCAAGCGTGCAAAAAAGTTGATAGTTTTTGTGGCCCGGAAGATCTTTGGTATGCAGAAATGGTAAAGATGGTGGTAGGGGCCCCATGGCCCCTACCACCACATATAGATCTGCTATCGCAGGGACCAGTGTTCCATCCTCCTTTACAAACGCTAAATTTAACAGTTTGGCTGTTGAAACCCACATTCTGAAGAAATGTGGGCTTTCAGGTTCAGTGATATCTACTTTGATTAATGCAAGGAAGCCAGCTTCCAGAATCATTTATTATAGAGTCTGGAAAGCATATGTTTACTGGTGTGAATCCAGGAGTTGGCATCCTATAAAGTATGTCATGGGTAGAATCCTTGCCTTTCTGTAGATGGGGTTAGAGATGAAACTGGCCTTGAGTATTATCAAGGGCCACGTCTCGGCCTTATTGGTATTGTTTCAACATCTGCTTGCTTTGCACTCTTTTGTCTGAAGCTTTATACAGGTGGTAACGCGGCTTAATCCATAAGTTAGAGCACCCCTGAAACCTTGGGACTTGAATTTAGTTCTATCAGCATTACAGAAACAGCCTTTTGAATCGATACGACATATTCCTTTTGTCCTTTTTGACAAGGAAGCTAGTTTTTCTGGTAGCCATTTCTTCTGCAAGAAGGTTATCAGAGTTGGTGCCTCTTTCTTGTAAAGAGCCATATTTAATCGTTCACAAGGATAGGGTATTATTGCATCCTCATCCTAGCTTTCTGCCAAAGGTTTTCAGGTTTTCACCTAAACCAGGATGTTTTACCTTTGTTTTTTTCCCCAGAACCCTGTTCTAAGGAAGAGTCACTACATTCTTTGGATGTAGTGAGAGGAGTCAAAATGTATTGAAGGCAACTGCTCAGGTTCGCAAAACAGATGTTTTGTTTCTGTTGCCTGAATGTACTAGGAAAGGACAGACAGCGTTGAAAGCGCACTCCACCAGGGCTGCTTCATGGGCAGTGCATCACCAAGCCTCCATGGCCCAAATCTCCAAGGCCGCAACTTGGTCTTGTTGTGGAAAATTTTAGATGTATTTATTATATGTATTGTCATAAGAGTCCTCCTGTGTTCATTCTCCCCCAGCCCGCTCTAAAAGAGCGGACTGGGGCAGACTGACGCTGGTTGAGATCCGTTAGGTAGTGGATAATATCTTGGGCTTGGAAAAAAAAGGTGTTTGCGGAGTGGGGGTATGTCCGCCAGCAAAAGGGCCCCTGTACATTGTACAGACGATCGTCTGGGGACATATGCTTGCTCTGCGGGGATTGGTTGTGTGCGGATGTGTGCTCATTGTCTCTGCTGTGTCTGATCAGCACATGGAGATGGGCAGTGCACATCTGTAGATAGCTTTCCATTCACAAGAGATGTAGAATAATCCAAGTATACATTGTTCTCTGGAACAATGTATATATTAGGGATTTCTATCAATGGAATTATAGTCATCGTTCATTGGTTTTGTATGGTTTCCATCATTGAAAGCATTTAGTCAGTTTGTGTCACTGACTATTTGAATGTATACATGTCTGATTGGTACCTTCTATTGTATTGTATTGTCCTTATATGGGCATTCACATCCTGTTACTGCTGTGAGGTCACACCCTTTGTGGTAGGTGTTCAGCTGTTGGAGGCAAACCCTCCAGGGCGTGGCTTCCAGTGGGAAAGGTAAATAAAAAGCTTTGGTCAAGGTGAGCGAAGGGCTTGCTGACTATTTTGGAGAATGAGACTGCTGGTGATGTCTCTTTAATGGGGAACCAGAGGGGCCTGGCTGAGGAGCAGCCAGGCTGAAATGAGGATATAGGTTGCATTGGGGATGTCTGGTCATTGGCATTATATCATTAAGACGGAAATGGGTGCTTTTTGGAAGCACAGCAGTAGATGGGGCTGTGTGCATAGCATAGCAGCCAAATTACCACGACAGTCTTCAGTCCATACATTCACCAGATTCTGTCAGGTGGATGTAAGAAGGCATAAGGATATCGCCTTTTGAATGCAGTGTACTGCAGGCAGCAGTATAGGTCCTCAGGTCTGATTGCACCCTATTTTTGTTTGTGTCCCCTCCCCTCAGGTGACATCCCAAACAGTAATTACTGTAGCTGTATCCCGTGACTTATGATAAAATAGGTTTTATTTTCTTGCATCGGGGGACACCGAGCCATAGTAATTAATATGTAGGTTATATGGACACTGGCACGCCCATAAGGAAGACGTGTACTCTCTCTATATAACCCCTCCCACTACTGGGAGTCCTCAGTTTTTTCGCCAGTGTCTAAGGTGTTGGTCACGAGTAAAGATGTGCTGTGCTGAGCTCCACTGGAAGCTTCCCTGATGGGGCTAGCCATGCTGACCGGATCCGTTCTGGTGTCCTTTCATGGGCTAAATGGATGGTACATGGGCCTCGTGTCAGAAGAAACCAGGTTTTGCTTGCGAATGCTTCTCTTTAGAGAGCTGGACCCTGGGATCCAGTACTTTTTGGTAGTAAGGCCATAAAGTTTTTACTGGCAGGGTGCTGTCGCAAGTCCAGGATTGTGGGTATCCTGAGGTTCCCCTGTTCCTGAAGGTTTCCTAAAAGGTCTCGAAGCCCACTGTGAAGGTTGAAGATTGGGGTTTTTATCTCAGATAACCCTGCTGCGAGGAAAAGGTAAGGGAGATCTTCTCAGGAATTTCTCCTTCTAAGTATGTTGCCATGCCTACGTGTCACCACTGGGGGCTGTATTGAGCACTCACCGACCTAATGCTGGAAACCGCACAGAAGCCTTAATTTCTCCTCTCCTCCGGCCACAACAGATCCTTCGGTAAGAAGGGGGGTCTGGTTCTCCTCCTGTGCCCCCAATATTGTTTTTTTTCTCCTGTGGGGGGATAGGATGCCAAAATGGTTCCTTTTTTTGCAAAAAAAGACAAACCACGGCCACTCTCGGCAGAAGATTTACCCCCTCCCCCCGCCATGTCTGCAGATTCCACAGGATGCCATGCTTGAGTGAGAAAGCACTTGTAGGAAGTTTATTTAAGCGCTGTGTGTGTTTAGCTGCTGCTGGCTGTGGAGGGACAGAGCAGGAGGTTGGTTGGATCAGCTTTGACACAGGCTTTTCCCTTTTGAAACATTGTACCTTTAACAGGCTAGGAGTAATAGCAGCTATTGCTCTGTACTATAGCCTAGCAGTGCACATTCTTTTGCTAGTAGTGGCTCTGCTTTGTTCAGGCTATGGGTGGCAAAGAGACCAGGAACTCCGCTAAGGCTCGGTTCACACAGGGGCGACACGACTTCAGGACGACTTTGTGAGGCAAATTGGAGACGACTTGAACACGACTCTTAGACACGACCTGGCGACTTTTGCCGTGGCCAATCGGAGAATGACCTCTGAATGAATGAAATAATGAATGAAATGAATGAAATACTTATATAGCGCACAATGCGAACTGAACCGCCCCTTGTCCTTACATTAGTCGCCGCGCGAAAGAAGGAAGAAGAAGGAAGAAGAAGGAGGAAGAAGGAGGAAGAAGAAGGAGGAAGAAGGAGGAAGGAGGAAGAAGAAGGAGGAAGAAGGAGGAAGAAGGAGGAAGAAGAAGGAGGAAGAAGGAGGAAGGAGGAAGAAGAAGGAGGAAGAAGGAGGAAGAAGAAGGAGGAAGAAGGAGGAAGAAGAAGGAGGAAGAAGGAGGAAGAAGGAGGAAGAAGGAGGAAGAAGGAGGAAGAAGGAGGAAGAAGGAAGAAGAAGGAAGAAGAAGGAGGAAGAAGGAAGAAGAAGGAAGAAGAAAGACCGGGCCACCGCCTGTAAAAGAACTATAAGAAGGCGCGGTGGCCCGGCAGAAGAACCGAAGAGGGGGGACAAGACCCCCGAAGTCGGAAGAAGAGTGCGGCGGCGAGGAAGAAAGCCGGGCTCCTCCGCTAGCAAAAGAGCTAGAAGAAGATGGAGGAGTCCGGCGAGAAGACCACCGAAGACGGAAGACCCCCGGAGCTGTGCAATAAACTATTTTATCTTGTGTATTGTGTTTTTTTTGTACTTTGTTTTACAGGTGAATGGGTAGGGGTACATTGTACCCCATACTCATTCACATAGGGTGGGGGGCCGGTATCCGGGGGCCCCCTTATTAAAGGGGGCTCCCGGATTCCGATAAGCCCCCAGCCCACAGACCCTGACAACCAACGGCCAGGGTTGTCGGGAAGAGGCCCTTGTCCTCATCAACATGGGGACAAGGTGCTTTGGGGTGAGGGGGGGCCGCACACCCCCCTCCCCCAAGGCACCCCCCCATGTTGAGGGCACGCGGCCTGGTACGGCTCAGGAGGGGGGGGGGCGCCCGCTCGTCCCCACCCCCTTTCCTGGCCGGCCGGGTAGCCTGCTCCGGATAAGAGTCTGGTATGGATCTGGGGGGGACCCCCACGCCGTTTTTTCGGCGTAGGGGGTTCCCCTTGGAATCCATACCAGACCTAAGGGCCTGGTATGCTCTCGGAGGGGGAACCCACACCAAATTTTTTTCATAAATTTGGTGTGGAGTTCCCCCTTCAGAGCTAATAATTCTGTCAAAGTCGCCTCTGTATATACAGAGATCCGACTTGGAGGCGACCTCCATTGAAATCAATGGGTACAAGTCGCCTACAAGTCGGATTGAAGTAGTACAGGAACTTCTTTTGAAGTCGGAGCGACTTCAGTAGCGTGCATTAAGACGGCTCTCATTCACTTACATTGATTTTTAAATGTTGTCCGACCTGAGGCGACTAGGGGCGACCTGAAGTCTGATCTGAGTCGCCCCTGTGTGAACCGAGCCTAAGGGTTCTAAAGGGTCAATGTTTACACAACAAACTAAAACCATTTCCAAAAGAATGTCCTCCTCCTCCTCCTCCTCTGAGAGTGATGCGGCTGCTCAGACTGAGTCGTCAGGAGAATCTGTTGTTGCAGCTACACAAAACACTTCAGCCACGGAGTATATCACAGGAGAGGTTTTTTCTTCTACCATTTCTAGCTTGGAAAATAAGATTGAATGCTGTGTTATCTCTCCATAGTGGGGTCAAACATAGCAGATCCGCCATCTAGTGCTCTGGACCCTCTTAATGAGGTGCAGGAGGCTGGGAATCAAGTAGATCTTCCCAAAGATTTGGAAATGCTTATTTATCCTCTTCCGAGGATCTTAATATAGGTGTGACATCACAAGACAGGTTGCTTGTGCACTCTCTTACTAAATCTGGGGATGCCTTTCCTATTCATGCATGGCTAAGGAAGCTTATGCATGCTGAATGGGAACAACCGGATAAACAATATTATCCTCCTAAGATATTCTCCACACTTTATCCTATGGCAGAAGACTTCTATAAAAATGGGTGGTTACAGTGATTAATGCTGCAATTGCCTCAGTGAACAAGAATCTCGCATGTCTGGTGGTTAAAGGATCCAACAGATAAAAAGTTGTAGCTTCTTTCCAAAAGCCACATGTCTTTGGCAAGCTCAGTAGCGCAGCCGGTTCTTGTCGCAATTGGTGTATCCCAGTCCATTAAGGAACAGTTTGAAGAGATACTTAAAATTCTGCTTGATGAGCAGGCCCAGCAATGGGCTGGGTTACCAGACGGCACTATGTTTCACAGTAGATGCTATGAAAGATACTATCATTCAAGCCTCATGGCTTATGCTTGGGTTAGGGCATTCTTGAGTACTATGGCTGAAAAGTTGGTCAGCCGAAGCACCGTGTAAAAAGCTTTTAGCCAGTTTCCAAATTGAGCTGCAGCTCAAATTTGTAAGATATCTACAAACACCATAACCAAAACATAGAATATAGCTGCGCATAAAGTTAAGCTAAAATAATGTAATAGTATATGACTAGTAGTATTTAGTAGAATAGTATTTTTTTCATTATTACTTTTAAATAAACTGAAAAATGGCGCATATAATTTTTTTTTTTTTTTTTATCTTTATCCAATCGAAAAAATAATCGGCCGATTAATCGATTATGAAAATAATCGTTAGTTGCAGTCCTAATTCACACCAGTGTGCTTTTTATTAGATGTCTTATCCATTTAAATCCATAAGAATTCATCTGAACGCATTTCAACAAGACTTGTTGCTGCTTCGTGATGTACATAGTTGATATGCATTTTGGTGACCATTGATGTTCAATACAAGGTGCATTGCATTGTGCTTTAACATGCGTTTTGATGCTTTTCCATTGATTTAAATAAAAAATGCATTGGGGAAAATGCGTAGTCATGAATTGACTCTAACAGAATTTTAAAACTACATTTGCTTTTTCTATTTTAGTGAATGAGAAACATCGCCTGAGTCCAGACTGTGACACTATGACCGAGCACAGCCTGATGTCCACAGATGAGGGATACGAAGTGTCAGAATATCTGTGCGATAGTGTGCTGGGCAGCCTAGAAGTTGGTCTAGAGAATGAAGAGAAGATCATACAGATGAGCCAGCGCTTACGTGCTGCTGTTGAGAGACTTCTAGATATGGTTTCTAATTCTGCATTTCAGGTAGGAAAAAATAGACCATGGCTGATAATGTGTCAAGATGATCGAATCAATCTGCGTTGTCTTTAAGTGATGATCAAAAATGAGAATGTTTACTACTGATTTATACACAGTCACTGTTTGCTACAGATGTGTGTAGATTGGCATACCATGCACAAAATCTATGAACTGCTTCAATTCCGTTTGTATTGATGATGAAAGTCCTCTATTTAGTATTCGAATGTCTGTCGACACTTATGGCACCTTATGTCAACGTGTTCTTACAGACAACTAGAGTGGTCTCCCATCAACTACCAATTGGCAGCAGACGTGCCCTGCAAGTCTGAAGCAAATTTTAAATCGGTGTTCAAATTTTAGTGCATTGGTACCTTTTTTCAGGAAATGGAATCCTTTAAAAAAAAAAAAAAAGAAAAAAAAAACCTTTAGGCAGCCCTGTCTAAAAAAGAAATCATACCTACTGGGTTAGAAAACCAGTCCTGATCACTGTTCTTTCCTGAGATAATCAAAGCCTTTTGTGTCTGCCTGCATACCTTGCTTCTCTCCTATACACCCTGCGTTGAAATAAACGTATGAAAGCATAATTAACCTTGCAAGCCTGCGCTTTCAAAACATTTATGTCAGAGGTGTATTTCTAGTTTGTGCTGTCCTCCGTATATTTTAGTGAAGATTTTCTTTCTTGGGGCACAGAACCCTGCTGTATTGGTTTCAAACATCTCATAAGATCGGTCACAAAAACTCAAATTTGAAAAAGCACCACAACTTGTGGTGCTTAATATGGGGCTCTGTCACACTAGTCCATATGGTGCATGTAGAGTTTTACTATGCGGGCTAGTATCTTTGTGAGGGCCAGCAGGGGGCGATGCAACACATGCATCGCGTTTACTTTTTCAAAAAATTTTTTTTTAACATGAAGTGCCACTTTATGTCTCCACGGAGAAGCACAATGTGTTGTGGTGAGGTGACATGGGGCATCATCCAGTGTGCTGCAGAAAAATGCAGCATGTATATCACACCACATTGTACATAACACCAGCCAGCTGTCCCCCCTGTATCCTATAGATGTCATTGTCTGCTAAAATATTGGTTGTTTTGGTGCACCATAATCCATCGATGATGCTGTGAAAACAGTCACCCATGAGCCCCCAGTTGCTTTGGCTAATTTTAAAGTGGTGTTCCGTTCCCCCTCCAAAAAGTACATCGACAACTACACATTCTGTAGCTGCTGACTTTTAATATTAAAACACTTCCCCATCCTGAAATCAAGTGATGTCGGCACCCCAGCTGATGCTTCTATCGACTGTCAGGTGCTGCCGCCGATAAGGGAACCCAGCAGTGAAGCTTTGTGGCGTCACAGCTGCGTCCCTACTGCGCATGTGAGAACCACGCTGTTTTCTCTTACTGCCCTGGCAGTAAGGGAAAGATGACAGGGGGCTAACTTCTGACATACCTACCTGAGGGGACAGTGTAACTGTCAAACTGGTACTTGCCAAGGAGGGGGGGGGGGAGGGAATCAGATGAGCAGAAGTTGCAATTTTTGTTAGAACTCCATTTTTAATTCATTCTTGATGGCATTTCTAATAAACTCAGGTGGCACCCCATAGTGTGATTGCATCCCAGCTGAGAATGGCTGAAGTACTGTAACTTGTGGGTTGTAATTTTTCATTATATTTTCATTTTTAGATAGAGCAGACTCATGAAATACAGAAATCTTTTGAGGAGGAGTTTAAGAGCCGAAATCAAGAGATTGCTCAAGTAGTGGTTAAGAATCAAGACTTGGTGAAACTGCTGGCACAGGAGACTGAGACAAAGAACCATCTGCAGGTTGAACTGCACAAAGCTCAGGGTAAGAAGAAAAACTGTCAAAGGAATTGGGCAAAATTAATGTTTGCAGGATTGTGTAAGAAAACCTATTGACAAGCCCACCAGGAAGGGGCCGCACACAGCAGGCCGCGGAGTCCTGAACCCAAACAGATTACTTGTGCAGACTGTAGAGTAGCAAACCTATAGTGTATCATCTTCTGGATCTGATGTGATTCTACCACACAGGTACAAGTAACTGTGAGAGAATAGTTCTGCTACTATATTTCCTAGTTCTGATTTGCAAGTAAAAACGTTTAAAGGCCAGTCTAATAGGAGTACATTTTTACTGGAAACCAAAACTTTTAACTATTTTATTTAAGTGGAATATAAACCTAAAATGTCCTGCTCCGACATGATGCTAAAATAGCTATTTTATTGTGCTAGTGGAGATATAGCCTGCAATGGGATGGTGCATGCCCTTTTTTCTCTTTGCTTACTATCCTTCCTTGTACCATCAAGGCTGATTACTCGGGTCTGCTGTAGTCTCTGATCTTTCAGATCAGATTCAGATCAGATGATCAGCACATACTGCATGTGGTACGGTAGCTTTTCTAGTGCTAAATTATGTTACTAATTAGCTTTTGGTATTGTGCAGTATAGATGTACATGTTCAGATTGGATACCAAACTCGATCTCTAAGTCCATGTTTATAGCTCTATAGCCCAACCTGTGGCCCGAGGGTCAAATACAGCCCTTTTTCTTTTGCTTGTTGTGTGGCCCTTGGACCCCAGCAATCTGCAGGTGGAGTCGGTACAGCAGCTTTCTCCAGTAACCTTGTATAATATGTCCCCAGTCTCTCACTGTCCTCTAAAGCATGTTTTGAGTCTTCAGCCAAACCTGTAGCATGTTTACAGTCTCTATAGTATGTTTAAAAAAAAGGAAAGGGGTTAAGGGTTTAGAGTGACTGCAAGACTTTCAAAATGCCATATGATTGTTATCTTTGTGCTTTTGTTTTGCATAGCAGACCCCTTTTTCTGTTAATTTATGCTTCAGTCATTATGATCTGTTGTGTGATGCAGGACTTGTTGAAGGTTATGCAGCAGAGAAAGCCGCCCTGGAAGAAACATTGTCATTAAAAGAGACTTCTGAGCGCCAGCTTGTTGTAGCACTGGAGAAGTCCCAGGAGCAGCTGAAAGTCCTGACACAGGAGCCCTCTGCTCTTGGGGAAGAGAAAGAGTTGTTGCTGAGGCTCCAGGAAGTCCTATCAAGTAGTGAGAAAGATGTTAAAATTGGTGAGACTCTCTATTGTTATCATGTAGCACGTAATGGCCTTCTCTCTTTTTTTTTTTTTTGTAATGTTTAAATGGCTTTTAAAATTTAGATTATTTTTTTTTTTTTTTTTAATTGGGATGCGTCATAATGAATTTCCTATTTACAGGGTACCCATTCTGTTAGCAGCTAAGCACAAATAGAAAAAAAAGTCTAGCCATTAATTTAGCTGAGGAAATGCAACCAGAGTAGGCTGGATCTAGAACAAATGTATGCAGATTTAGGAAGTTTATTCATGTAAGCTGTACTCTCAAGAAGCATGATACAGTGGATGGGAAAGTTGTGTGTGTGCTTCTATCTATATCTTAATACAGTACGGGGCCCAGGCTTAAATAGCCATATACCCGGGGTAATATATAGGCTGCTACCTTTAGGTGATTGGGCACTGGCAAAAGCTTTGCTGGACATGCTTCCTATGACCCCACACCACTTCATGAGCCATCAGTGTTTTGAGTAGTGTCCCTGGATGATGGACCTTTTCTCCCTTTTTTATGGAGACGTTTTGTGTGCTGAACTAGTTTCATTTATTTTTTCACATTTTTCAATCAACTCTCGACTGCCTTCTACTTTAACAATAGAAGCTGTGCATCAGGCTTGGTGTACACTCATGATACCTTGGGAAGTGTACCCAGACCCCAGGCTGTAGGATGGCCTTTAATGTTGCAGTGAATGTAGTTGGCTGCAGGGTGCTAGGCAGGTCAAGGGCCATGGTTCATTGCTATGGTCCCAAGACCCCTCTGTGGTTATGCCCACTGTGACAGATGAAGCCTGGACCAATATGAGGACCAACAGCATGGAAGGGTAAACTGTTTTTTTCCTTTCATCGGGCTGATACTGTAGCTTTACAGCAAGTGTGATAATGAACATCTTCATTATTTGCAGTACACAAAGTGTCCCCTGTATAGTACTTGTTTTTACATATGAGAATGTGTTTAAGGTTATTCACTTTTAGAGTGTATTGGTGTCGGTGGATACAAAAATAACCCCCAGCATTGGTGTCAATGAACACAAAAATAACAACTAACATTGGTGCTAGTAGACGCAATAATAGCCCCCAGCATTGGTGTCCGTGGATGCATTAATAACCCCCCTCCCTCTACTGGTGTCAGTACTACTACCTCCCTTCTTGCATTGGTGCTCGTGGCAGTAAAATTTAACCCCTTCTACATTGGTGGTCAGCGGCAGTGAGAGTTTAACTCCTTGTTACCCAAACCACCCGTCTGAACAGTGGGTTGTGAAAGTTAACACCCTCCCATTCTCCCTCTTCACATCGGTCATAGCAGTGGGCACTTGGGTCTTTGACCCTTGTTTGCTATAATTGTTGGGCCTGTTCACGCTGTTCTGTATGCCTTGTTGCCCAACCCTTTGTTTTATTGCTTGGGGACCTTCCAGGGTCTATGAATATCCAGCCCTTATCCTGTATGGATTAAAGCTGAACTCCAGGAATTCAGCAACTTTTGTAAAAAGTGCAGGCATACTGCGAGCTAAGTCCAACAAGGTGCATGCCGCCTCCTGGACATATCTCCTTTACATCTGACAGGTTTACTGTGCTCCAGAAAGATGGCTTCTGGAACTCTAATGTTGAACGCTCTAGTCTCCGCTCGTTCCAAGTTCAGAGTCAATGCCCAATCACAGAAGCATTAGTATTATGTGAACTCATTCCTAAAAGACAAAGGCTTTTGTGAACTGTTAGCAGAGGGGAAGGGCAGGCATAGCTGCTGTGTGTGCTTCTCTCCTCTTAAGCCTCGTACACTTGATCAGATTATCAGACAAATAATCGTCTGTTTCTTGTTGCATGCTAGGCTCATATGGCAAGTGAAGAGGTTACTCAACTTACAAAAATTCTCGTAGGACAAATACAGCTTCGGAAGTGATGTAATATTTTGTATTGGTTTTTATCATTTCCGAGCAAGCAGTCTTGCTCGTACAATTTTTTTTTTTTTGGTATGAAAACTCTACTAATTGAAAATCGGACATTGTGTTTACGTACGATAAAATATTTTATAGCATGCACCTTCAGGTTTTGTCGTCGGAATCAGATGTCGAAAGCACTACTCAGATAATTAGCCAATCAAATATTACTTACGATTTTCTTATGGTATGTTTGGGCCTTTAGAGCCTGATGGAATTCTCCTGGAGTGCCATAAACCTGTCAGATGTAAATAACAGAGATAAATTCAACCAGGCGCATGCCACCTCCTAGGAAAAAATGGAAATTGCAGAGCTCACAATAACATATACAAATCAAATTAATAAGTGAAGAAAGTCCATATAATTTGTGCAGATTATGCTCCAATCGATAAAGTGCAGTGTCACTTTCAAACTTCATGGTGCATCACAGATCCCTCCTGTGTCCCCACTCACCAAAAGAAATGGACCCCTGGCTTTTTCAGTCCAGGGATCAATCAAGCTTGGATGTTGGCCATCAATGGCTTATTCACAGGATTCACTAAAACTCTTGCCCCATCATGATGATCATAGGTGGATAATGGCACCTAAAAGAAAGGCTAATAGTGACGTACAATAAGATGCACTTTATTTTGCACAAATTTGGATAGGTACTCACAGGCTGGCAAATTATAAATTGCATGCCACCTCCTAGACTTTAATCATAGTATGCCTGCACATTTTACAAAGTGGCTTAAGATAAAAGGAATTTTGACTTGCCTGTAAATTTGGAGTACAGGACACTTTTTGTTTTTTGGAGTACAGGACACTGGTAACTTTCCCCTCTGTTCATGTGTTACTCTGCATTGCCTGGTACAAAACTGAGTGAGGTGGGGTCATAGTATTCGGTCTAGGTGGACATGCTCTGCAAAGCTTTTGCCAGTGTCTAATCACCTGAAGGTAGCCGCCTACAACCAAGGATCTATACCAGGGATATGCAATTAGCGGACCTCCAGCTGTTGCAAAACTACAAGTCCCATCATGCCTCTGCCTTTGGGTGTCATTCTTGTGGCTGTCAGCGTCTTGCTATGCCTCATGGGAGTTGTAGTTCTGCAACAGCTGGAGGTCCGCTAATTGCATATCCCTGATCTATACTATACCGAACAATTTACTGTTTTCCAAAACTGTTTTATTCAAGGTATGTTGTGAGAGATAACTGTTGGTTATTTTTTAACCGAACTGTCAAGCGATAAAATGGCTGGTGTCGTATCACATGTTTAGCACCATGGCAACTGCAGATCAAACCGAGGCCAAGATGTCAGATTCTTTGGCTGTAAATGCAAGGAGGGTTTAGCTCCACTTTCACTGAAAAAGCTGAAAATAGAAGCTGCTTGTTTGTTATGCACAACTGCTCCAGATACTGTTTGTTTTAGTTTTGATAAATTCCCCCCCTCTGGTTTTAGTTTGACTGTAGTGCTGAGCATTTCTATAACTTACATGATTCAGCTGGATGATAAAAAATAAATTGTTTTCGTATTCGGGTAGAACTAGCCAGTAAGTGCCTCTCCCATAGTCCAGAATACAGTTTCCTCAGCAATAAGTTTTTCAAAATTTTTATGGTTGTATTCTTTCTTTTTTTCTCCATTTTCGCCTTATCTGTCCCCATTCTGTCTGGAGGAGCACAGGGGGCAGATTCAGACACCAGCATAGTCAGTCTGAGAGAGGGGAGTGTTAAAAGTACTAGCAGGTTTAAATACAGTAATAAATTGAAGCTAAACTCCAGCAAATACTTTATAATCAGTTATAGCAAACATTCTTTTTCCTTTTGGCATAAAGGTTTTACATAAAATCTGATAATTTTAAGCACCAGTGTTATCCCTGTAACTGAGAGAGCTTTTCTGTTGAAAAACAACTTGCTGGCTGGATCACCAGATGAAAATAAAAGAAAGAAGGCCTAAAAAAAATAAACTAATACGGCCATCCCCTCTAAGATTTGGTAAACTACAATGTTTGCTTTTGGGTTTAATGTTCTTTTAAAGCGGGAGTCCACCGGGACTCCGCGTTTTTTTTTTTTTTTTTTTTAAAGCCAGCAGCTACAAATACTGCAGCTGCTGACTTTTAAATAGTGACACTTACCTGTCCAGCGCGCCCGCGATGTCGGCACCCGAAGCCGATCGCTCGCTCGGCTGCCGGGTCCCGCCGCCATCTTGGGTATGGGAATCAGGAAATGGAGCCTTTCGGCTTCATTTCCCGGTTCCCTACTGTGCATGCGCGAGCCGCGCGGCGCAATCCGGACGGTCCCCGCTGCCTCTGGGAGCTGTGTGTTTCCCAGCAGGCAGCGGGGCACTTGCTGAAGGGGGCGGGCGCTTGCGGAACGGGGGCGTAACCTACGCTCGTTCCGCAGAGAGCTAGCCCGGAAGTGGGTGCAGTTACCTGGATTATCCAGGTAACTGCACCCCCCTCCCCCCTGAAAGGTGCCGATTGTGGCGCCGGAGGGGGGGGGGGATTCCGATGAGCGGAGGTCCATTTTAGGGTGGACCTCCGCTTTAACGTTCTTCTGGAGTCGCAGATTCTGCAGTGGTCTTTATGTAAATTGTGGCCAGTGCTTGCATGATTGGACACTGAAAAAAGGGAAATATTATAAAGGCCACGCTAAGGTTATCAAGTTGGCTGCTGCCCCCTACAGATCCACAGCCCCCCAAAGAGGGATTGTGGATAAACAAGAATTTTAAAAGTATTGTATAGGGCCCATGGCGCTGCCACAAAATAGAATATATTATACACGCCTAATCAGTAATATAAGGGATTCCTAGGGGCCTCTCTACTCTTCATGAAGTGAGGAAGACAGGTTAGTATATTTTAAAAACTTTCTAATGGGGTTATATTAAATTATAGCCTCCAATAAGCCCACACCTATGTTCTCAGGATACCTCCCTCTACTAAGTGCACATACACATTATACAGCAAACTGATCATCCAGTTTGGTCCCTGCACCCCCGTTCAGATAATGTGTTCTATAAGATAGTATACAATACCAAAGTGAGAAAATATATAATAATTAGATAAATAATTCTAAACCATATCGTGACTATAAATAGAAAAGAACAAATTACATATATGTGATGTGTTCGGTCAGACCAAAGGTGTTTATCTGTTACTCCAGTTTTTACACACCACATGTCTCCATATGGTCTCAAAAAGAGAGAAACCTATATCATACAGCGATCCATATATGTTAAATCCAAATCTTGTGCAAAAGGGGAAGAACAATCTTCCAAAGTGCTGAAAGTGCAAAAAATGCAAAATACAAAATGCATAAAAAACAAAAAACATCAATCAGAAAAATCTACAACCATCTGTTACTTATGTATATATGTGTGATCCTCGCTGGACCCTCTGGAAGAGGGGATATTTTATCACACTAAAGTGCACACTCTGTATGTATTCAGTCCCAGAGCTATAAGCCAGTCCTAGACAGGAGATAGCCGTACATCAGATTAAAAGTGACTGGTGCTAGATCAGGAGAAAAAAGTGACTTCAGTGCTCGCCCGCTCAGGTCCCCACTCACCAAATCCTTATCCTATCCCTAAGGGGTAGCGTGCATGTAGTCACTCAGTTTCCAAAGTTTCCCTCAACGCGTCCACCTCTTTTTGGCTCGTCCGTATTCCTTATAACTGGGAAGCTCCCCCTTTATTTCATTTTATAGCAGGTTATGGCAGTAGGATGGATCCTCAGAAAAAACAAAAATCGGCTCCCATAGTGCAGTAGATTAATGACCAAAAATATTTTATTAAGTCTCTTGCAATCCAGAAGCAGATGTACAAAAACTATTTTAATTTATTAAAAACTATATATTAAAAATTATATATAGTATTACATTTGTACTATGAGATCTGTTTATTATAAAAATAATTATATAGGGCTGGCAAAAAGTGAAAAATAAAAACTGAAAATAAAAGTACACATGAAAAATTTGAAAAATTTAAACAAAAAACAAAGGCTAGTCTGGACAAGTGTGAAGGACTACAATAGAAGAGCCTATTGGGTCCAGTGGTGGCTAATCCCAGTAGTACCAGTGCCCGGTGTGTTAAACCCACAATAGTCCGTATACTAGCTCCACAAGTCCTCACATGCAAAAAAGGCAGGCTGAGCCCGATCGCTTATTACCCGGTATCTCCGCTAGATCTATGGAGGAGCGGCGTGCGTTCCAGCTACACTCCGTTCAATCTGCTTTCCGGAAGTAACGTAGTGCGCGTGGCTCCGTCGTATTCGTTTTGTCATTGACGTCTTCAGCGACGGTCGTGATTGGACACTGATCCACCCACATGTACCGTACATGTTTTATTGGTCACCAGCTGTGGTTTGTGGTCACGCAAGGGTTTTTAATATTCCTTAGAAAAGGAAAAGGAAATTGTGCTTTAATAACTTGTTCTGAAATATGGTGTATAATCAATTTATAGTAATGAAAGTAAATGAAACTACAACTCCAGACCATTTTGTAGTGTTTCAGTCTGCTGTATACTTTTAGACTTGCTAGAAGGCTTGGGTGCTTGTTTGGTGTCCTGGACTATGCAGATTTGAAACTCACATTTTTTTCTTGTTTTCACAGAGCTTCTGAAAGAAACTCAGCGCTTGGTAAAAGAGAAACTTGAGTTACACTGCCAAGCAGACAAGGACCGATCAAACTTACTTTCCCATATGAGGGTCCTGGAAATGGAACTAGAAGACCAAATGGCTCGTAATCAGGAGCTGTTGAAGAAATCAAGTGAAATTACTGACTTTGAGCAGCAGATTCAGGCTCTAGAGAAGCAGCTAAAACATCAGAGACAATTTATGGATGTACGTTTTTCAGTTTTATGTCCCAAGAATAAAAATGTCCTATTTCCATATGCATTTCATGAGGCAATATACTGACTCAGTAATATAGTTTAGATTAAATTTTGAATGAGAGAATTTTTAGTATGTGACTACATTTTTGACTAGTGTAACATTAAAGATATAAAATACTAGTATATAAACTTTCAAAAGAGAAAGTTTGACCAAACACCACAACATTTTCACTGTTATTTGGCCCTTTTAACTAGCCTTTTTTTTTAATTAAAGCCCAGTTAGTCTGCTTTTATTATCTGGTTAGAATGCTTTTACTGTACAAGTAAAGCATACAGCTGGTGAAAGTATTGAACACGTCACCGTTTTTCTAGGTAAATGTATTTCTAAAGATGCTGACATGTGGTGAAAATGTAATGTCAATAGTAACAACCCATGCAATCAATGCATACAAAGGAACCAAAACAAATAGGTTCAGAAATTAAGTTATGTATAATAAAATGGAATGACACACACAGGGAAAAAGTATTGAACACATGAAGGGAAAAAAAGGTGCAAAAAGGCATGAAAAGCTAAGACACTAGCTCAAATCTATCAGTAATTAGAAGGAAATCCTGTGCCTTGTCAGCGCAAATTAATATCGGCTGTTTCAGTCTCAACTGATGGCCTATAAAAAGATGTCTCATTACCAAGGTGTCACACAAACATCTAATGATGGGTAAAAGCAAAAAGCTCTCTCGAGACCTTTGTGACCTTATTTTTGGCAAATCCTACTGATGGCATTGGTTACAGAAGAATTTCTAAACTTCTGAATGATCCAGTGAGCACGGTTTTTGGCCATAATCTGGAAGTGGAAAAAAACCTAATTTCACTATAAACCGGCCACGACCAGGTGTTCCTCGCATGTTTTCTGACAGGAGTGAAAAGAATGATCAGAAGAGTTGGCCAAGAGCCAAGGACCACTTGTGGAGAGCTTCAGAAAGACCTGGAATTAATGCACTCATCCGCCATGGCCTGTATGCACACTTACCATGCAAGACTCCAAAAAAAGCATGTAATCTGGTCAGATGGGACCAAAATGTAACTCTTTGGATTCCATAATGCGCACCCTGTTTGGAGGTCAAATGGTACTGCACATCACCCCAAAAACACCCCAATACCAACAGTGAAGTTTGGAGGTGGGAACATCTTGGTGTGGGGCTGTTTTTTAGCATACGGTACTGGCATTTCATGTCACTGAAGGAAAGATAAATTGAAAAATATTCCAAGACATTCTTAATAAAAATCTGCTGCTGTCTACCAGGATGATGAAGATGAAACAGCAAGACAATGATCCCAAACGCAAGGAAACTCTCAATTGGTTTGAAAGAGAAAATAAAGTTGCTAGAATGGCTCAGCCATAACCTGACTTGAATCCAATTGAAAAACGACTGAAAGAACTAAAGAGTTCATAGAAGTAGCCCACGGAACCTTCATGATTTGAAGACTGTGTGGGGAAAAATGGGACAAAATCACACCTGAGCTGTCACCAACAAAGGATTTTGTACGAAGTATTCAATAAATTTCAGTTAAAGCAGAGTTCCACCCATATTTTATACTTTATCTGAATGAGTCCCTTGCAGCAAGTCTAACAACATTTGGCAGGTTGTATTTTTTTTTTTTTTTTTTTTTTGACTTTGCCTTGTTATGATGTCCCTTGTAATCTGCTGCTTCTTGGCTGCGGTGCCGTACGTCATATTCTGGTGCACCTTGGCTTCTGGGAGATGTTATCATTCCCAGGAGTCAGTGGGCATCGCCACAGAAAATGAAGCAATGAAAGGTGGATCTAGGCGCTATTTTAAACAAGGAAAACAGGTAATTGTTTGCCATTACTATATTGCTGGTAAGCATGCAGCAAAGGTGCTGGAGGTGTGCAGAGAGGCAATAGTGGCAATATTTTTAAAGAATTACAAGATTACAGCACTTTTATGTCCAATTCTCCACCAGAACTTCAGACCAGAAGCACTTCCTCCATCGCCACCCATTGTTATGGCAACAAGATAATCTTCCTGCGTTATGCTGTGTGTAGACGACGCATGCATGAGGTCAGGAGGTGCATGCTGGTTAGCCAGCCGCACCTTATCCCAGAACAAACTCCTAGTGGGCTTCACATGCCCACAGTGAAGATGGAAGCAGTGAAGAAATCAAACGTGAATAAATAGAGAATTGAACAGCGATTTAATTATTCACATGCATTAAAGTATTTAATGCGGTCTTGCTGGTTGGAAAACATAAATAAAAAATTCTAGGTGAAACTCTGCTTTAATGTGTTCAATACTTTTTTTCCATGTCTCATTCCATTTAATTACACGTAACTTAATTTCTGAACTTATTTGTTTTCTTGTACGTATGGATTGCATGGGCTGTTACTGACATGTGGTGAACATTTTCATGTCAATAGCACCTTTTAGTTATATATTTACCTAGAAAAATGGTGACGTGTTCAATAGTTTTTACCCGATTATTTTTTTGCTTATAATGAACCAGTATTAAAAATGGTTAAAATGCTGCACTATAACGTGCACAGTGATTTTAAAGTGACTTGTACCACAATAACCTAAAAATAGTATATCCAATCAAATGGTGTATCATACTAATGTATCCAAATTTAGATATCCACACCTATACGGTGTTTGTGAATTAAGTCCATATGTGACATGAAAAAATAAGTTCATAGGTATGAGAGCCACAGGTGCCATTAAACTTCAGTATTGATAAAGCCTTGTTACTCCCAACCAAGAAATGACGCTGGTGTGTAAGCCGCCTCCAATACAAATGTTTAAATGTGCCTACCAGATTGTGTGGACTCAAATGTTAACATTGAGTCAGAGACATCAGGAGACAGACATGCTAGCATTAGTAAATGGACAGGAAGGTATAATATTTTTACTTAAAAAAATTTAACAGCTGGCATAAAACTTTGATGCAAGTGAAAGTAAAAAAAAATCCAAATTTTGGGTTGTCCACAGAAAAGGAATAGTTGGGATATCTTCCATTGGGGACACCACTTCTGGTGAAAATCTGGTATTCCTTCAGTGGGATTTTCTTGCTTTGTGATTTGTCTGTGGGACAGGAAGTGAAGGGAAATATTCTCAATGGGCTACTCATGGGCAAAAAAACGTAATGAGGGTTATATCTCTCCCCTACGCTTCATCCAAACTTGAGGAAAAAAAAGGTTTTTGCCTTTTTTTAGTTCTACTTTTAAAGACTGCACTATTTTAGTGCTTTACTACAGTTGTAATAGGATTATACTTGATGTTTTTCATCTTTCATTAAAGGAACAAGCTGTTGAGCGTGAACATGAGAGAGATGACTTCCAACAAGAGATTCGCAATCTGGAGGCACAGCTAAAACAAGCATTAAAAAGCCATGGAGATTCTAGGACATACAGGGTGAGTAATGCAAACTTGAGGTCTGCTTGTCCTATTTTGTATTCTATAAAGTTGTTTTTATATGTACAGTATCTTACAAAAGTGAGTACACCCCCACATTTATGTAAATATTTTATTATATCTTTTCATGTGACAGCACTGAAGAAATTACACTATGCTACAATGTAAAGTGGTGAGTGTACAGGCTGTATAACAGTGTAAATTTACTGTCCCCTCAAAATATCTCGACACACAGCCTTAACCGCTGGCAACAAAAGTGAGTACACCCCTAAGTGAAAATGTCCACATTGGGCCCAATTAGCCATTTTCCCTCCCTGGGGTCATGTGACTTGTTAGTGTTACAATCTCTCTCTCTCTCTCTCTCTCTCTCTCTCTCTCCAAAAAACTGAGGCTCTGAAAAAAGAATTGTTGCTCTACATAAAGATGGCCTAAGGCTATAAGAAGATTGCCAAGACCCTGAAACTGAGCTGCAGCATGGTGACTAAGACCATACAGCGGTTTAACAGGACAGGTTCCACTCAGGACAGGCCTCATCATGGTTAACCAAAGAAGTTGAGTGCATATGCTTCGCATAATATCCAGAGGTTGTCTTTGGAAAATAGACATATGAGTGCTGCCAGCATTGCTGCAGAGGTTGAAGGGGTGGGGGGGGGCCAGCCTGTCAGTGCTCAGCCCATACGCTGCACACGGCATCAAATTGGTCTGCATGGCTGTCGCCCCAGAAGGAAGCCTCTCCTAAAGATGCACAAAGCCCGCAAAGTTTGCTGAAGACGAGCAGACTAAGGGCATGGATTGCTGGATCCATTTCCTGTGGTCTGAGACCAAGATAAACTTATTTGGTTTAGATGGTGTCAAGCGTGTGTGGTGGCAGTCAGGTGAGGAGTACAAAGACAAGTGTGCCTGCAGTCAAGCATGGTGGTGGGAGTGTCATGGACTGGGGCTGCATGAGTGCTGCTGGCACTGGGGAGCTACAGTTCATTCAGCGAACCATGACTGCCAACATGTACTGTGACATACTGAAACAGAGCATGATCCCCTCCCTTTGGAGATTGGGCCGCAGGGCAGTATTCCAACATAATGACCCCAAACACACCTCCAAGATGACCACTGCCTTGCTAAAGAAGCTGAGGGCAAAGGTGATGTACTGGCCGAGCATGTCTCCAGACCTAAACCCTATTGAGCATCTGTGGGGCATCTTCAAATGGAAGGTGGAGCAGTGCAAGGGCTCTAACATCCACCAGCTCTGTGATGTCGTCAGACTCCAGTGGCAACCCGTGAAGCTCTGGTGAAGTCCATGACCAGGAGGGTTAAGGCAGTGCTGGAAAATAATGGTGACCACACAAAATATTGACACTTTGGCCCCAATTTGGACATTTTGACTTGGGGGTGTACTCACTTTCTTTATTGTACATTATGGGACACAGAGCCTTAAGTAATTACTTAATGGGTTATAGCCACCTTCAGGTGTTGACACTGGTAGCGAAGATGTGCTCTGAGGAGCTCCAGGAGGGATCCATACTGGATTTAAAAAACCTCCACAACCGGATCCATCCACGCCACTGCAGCCACAGGATGGTACAAGGGCCTCGCATAGAAGAACAAGGTTTTACTTGTAACACTTCTCTTTGAGGGCTGGACCCTAAGAACTAGGACTCTTATTGGTCTTGCTAAATTACCTAAAGTTGTCCTGAGGGTTGCTATACAGGTCCAAAGGAGTGGAACCCATATTAAAAGGGACCCGGTCTTTGAAAGTTTGAATACGCTGCCTGCCGTGATGGGTGAAGTTTGGATCTGTCTGTTTACAGCAGTATCCTGCAGCGATGAAAAGATAAGAGAAAAGATTAGGAACTGCAAAGTTCACCTATGACTTTTCTTTTATATTGTATTGTAATGCCCTAGAGGGAGTAAGAATAAACATACCCTTTCAGCAGCTCCGTGTCAAGCTAACTAGCTTGGTGTGTCCTAACCGCATATTTTCTATTACCCCAATCAGGGAAACTGAGGGACTCTGATCAGTTTGCACATTTTTTTCAATGCGACAGCACTAAAGTATTGTAAGACTCAAAACTGCTAAAACCACCCACCCATGCTGGAACATGTGAGGGGTGTACACAGGCATTTCTAGTACAGGAAAATACTTTGTTGTTTAGCATTAGTTTAATCTTTATGCTGCCATTGTTTTTTCTTACTATATGCTCAGCAAATAGTATATTTCTATATACTGCTATATAGTGCCTCTGCTTTTGTGCTTAGCACTATGGCTTCCAAGGTTACTACTAAGGCACCAAAAGTTCCACCCCCAGGCACTGGGAACTTCAGTCATGCCTCCATACTGTCATTCTCTCCAGAGATACCAGACAGGGCAAGCCAGGGTGAGTCCTTGGAACTGACTGGTGGTGCAACTGCTTTTCACACTTCAGCCCCTATATACATGACTGAAGATGCATTCTCCGCTGCACTGCAGGGCTTGGAAGAAAAAATTTGCGGCTTTAATTGCATCCTCCATCCAAGGGGATAGGAAGCGTGCTAGATCCCCCTTTCCCACCTCAAACCCTTTTATCAAGGGAACAGTGAGCACAAGTTGAGGTATTACCCTCAGGCGATCACGTAAAAAAACAAAAAAAAAAAGTCCCTCTGCAGAGGAAACGGTTGCTGAACCTTATGCGACCTCACAATCTGAGAGATTGATGGTACAAACTCTTACAGAGATGATTTGTTCCACTTTCATGCTACTCCTAACAGACTGAAAGTTCGATCCCTTCCTTGGTTTAAAAAAAAAAAAACCTTTGCAGTCTTTTCATCTATTAGTAGAAAGGTTTATTTATGCTGAATGGCATCATCTGGATAAGCATTTTGTTTCCCTCCAAAGAGTTTCTCAGTTCTCTATCCCATGGAGGAAGAATTCACAAAAGATGGAAAAGTACCAGCAGTTGACGCTGTTATGTCCAGCATCAATAAAGATGCACAAATGCTTAAGGATCCAACAAATAAGTTGGGATTTTGTTAAAATCCTTTTTTTCCTGGCAGGTGCTGTTTCTCAGCTTAGTCGCCACAAGAGGCAACTGTCAGTCCCTAAAGGACCAGTTCAGAGAGGCCCTTAGGGAGGTCCCTGAGGTCCAACAGGCCCATGAGTTAGCCAAACTACCCAAGGCGCTATGTTTTGCCATAGACTCCGTAAAAAACGTTATCCACTAAGTGTCCGGTCTTGCGCTTGTGCTAAAACGCATGCGTAGGCCTCTGTGGTTAAAAGGTTGGTCAGTTGAAGCATCTTGCAAAAAAGGCTTCTGACTAGTCCCACTTTTTTTATTTTTATGGGGAGCAACTATTTGGGGAAGATTTGGTCAAATGCATCCAAATTTTTTCTAGCAGGAAAAGTACACTTTTTTTATTTTTTTTGTCCAAAAGAAGGTATAAACGTAATTTTATTTAAATGGACTCCTTCCCCTGCGCCACAGGAAGCAGTGGGTAGAGGATGAGGTGTTACCCTCAGGTGATCTGGCTTTTGAAACACATTCTGAAGAAATGTGAGCTTTCCGGGTCAATTATCTCTACTTTGATTAATGCAAGGAAACCAGCTTCCAGAACTAAACATTCTATAGAGTCTGGAAGGCTTTCGTTTCCTGGTGTGAATCCAAGGGTTGGCACCCTTGAAGATATATCATGGGCAGAATTCTTGCCTTTCTACAATTGGGCGTATAGATGAAGTTGGCCTTAAGGGACAAGTCTCAGCTTTATCGATTATTTCAAAAAACGCATTCTTATTCTGGGATTTTATACAACGGGTGATGCAGATTAATCCGCCAGTTAAATCACCTTTTAACTACTTACCGACCGCTGCACAACGATATATGTCCCCTTTTTGAAAAGGGATATCTCGGTAACGGCAGCAGCTGCTGCCACAGCTGAGGTAGGCATCTCTTTTTGACCCTAGATCTCATATTTAAGAGGACCTGTCATGCTTTTTTCTATTACAAGGGATGTTTACATTCCTTATAATGGGAATAAAAGTGACCCAAATTATTATTATTTTTTATTTTATTTTTAAGTGTAAAAGTAAATAATTTTTTTTTTTTTAAAGCACCCGGTCCCAATGAGCTCGCGCGCAGAAGCGAACGCATACGTGAGTAGCGCCCCCGCATATGAAAATAGTGGTCAAACCACACATGTGAGTTATCACAGCAGGAGCAATAATTCTAGCCTTAGACCTCCTCTGTAACTCAAAACATGCAACCTGTAGAATTATTTTTTTTTTTTTTTAAACGTCACCTATGGAGATTTTTAAGGGTAAAAGTTTGACGTCATTCCACGAGCGGGCGCAATTTTGAAGCGTGACATGTTTGGTATCAGTTTACTCGGCGTAACATTACCTTTCACAATATATAAAAAATATTGGGTTAACTTTACAGTTTTCTTATTTTTTTTATTCAAAAAAGTGCGCTTGTAAGACTGCTGTGCAAATACGGTGTGACAAAAAGCATTGCAATGACAGCCATTTTGTTCTCTAGGGTGTTAGAAAAAAATGTATAATGTTTGGGGGTTCTAACTAATTTTCTAGCAAAAAACATGATTTTAAATTGTAAACGCCGAGTCTGAAAGAGGCCCGGTCCTTAAGTGGTTAAGCCCTTGGGACTTGAATTTAGTTTTCAGTGTTACAAAAACAGCCATTTGAACCAATACAGCATATTCCCTTAGTCCTTCTGACAAGGAAGCTAGTATATTTGGTTGCTATATCCTCAGCAAGAGGGGTTTTGGAATTGGCTACTCTTTCTTGTAAAGAGCCATATTTGATTATTCATAATGATAGAGTGATGTTATGCCCTCATCCAGGCTTTTTGCCAAAAGTGGTTTCGGGTTTTTACCTGAACCCAAGATATTGTCCTGCCATTGTTTTTTTCAAAAACCATGTTCCAGGGAAGAAAGGTCACTGCTTTGTCTTGATGTGGTGAGAGCAGTAAAGATCTATTTAAAGACAACTGCTCAGATTCTTAAGACTGATGTCTTATTTATTCTGCCAGAGGGTCCTAAGAAAAGACAGGCAGCGCCAAAATCCACTGTCACTAAGCGTATTCGGCAAGTTTATAATTTAAGAGTTAAAGTGGTTGTAAATGCTTACAAACCACTTTGACCTACAGGTAAGCCTAGATTAAGGCTTACCTGTAGGTCCAAGAAATGACCATATAGGTTTAGATTTTTACAAAAAGACAGCCGCCGCTGTCTAGGGCGCATGCGCCGTAGACAGCAGCGTGCAGGCCGCAGATCGCGGCGATATGCCGCTCATGTCCGCTCCCGTGCGCATGCGTGGGAGTGACGTCATTGCGGCTCTGGCGAATCACAGCGCCGGAGCAGCGAGACCCGAAAGTCACTCCATGTTCGCCGCTGGCATGTATTCCGAAGACGGAGGGACATCCCATTAAGTAATTACGTAAGGCTCTGTGTCCCATGATGTACCATAAAGAAAATAGGATTTTTATTACAGCTTACCTATAAAATCCTTTTCTTGGAGTACATCATGGGATACAGAGGTCCCGCCCCTCTTTTATGGGGTTTAAGTATAATGCTTTGCTACAAAAACTGATATGCGCCTGAAAGGAGGAGGGGGTTATATGGAGAATGCACTTCCTTGATTGGATAAACCAGTGTCAACACCTGAAGGTGGCTATAACCCATTAAGTAATTACTTAAGGCTCTGTGTCCCATGATGTACTCCAAGAAAAGGATTTTACAGGTAAGCTGTAATAAAAATCCCACCTTCAGGAGAGGACTAGGCAAAACATGTAAAACCAGCAGGACTACACAGCACCGCCCAGGGGGCAGTCCCACTGGCTATAACCCTTCACCCTGCTTCCTGAAGCTCAGTTTTGTTTTGTTTTTCTGCGTAGTGAAGGACCTGGCTCCCTGAGGGGACCATTGGTCCTGGGAATTTTTTCATTTTTTTTTTTTTTTTTACAATTTTGGTCCTGTGATCTACAATCAACAGCCGGGCTGGGTGACAGGCTGAATAATATAGATCCTTGTAGTCTTCCCAGCCTGACCATCGAGCATGAGCAGACCCTAGCTATGTGCTGGGCCGGCCACACCAGGCCCCTTCTGGTCCAGGGGCGGCCGGTGAGCTATATGCTTCGGGACCAAGCTATTGCTGTCCGTGTCAGTGTGCCATTGCCAACAGCCACCCTGTATTGCTCGGATGATGGGTCTGTGGTGGCATGCTTCCAGCAATCCTGACAGGAGGGTGTAAGTACGGCTCCCCCTGCCTCTGCAGGATGGAGCAGCTGGGCTTTCCTTGTGAGGTCGACTAGGGGGTCTCTCACTCTCCCTTTCCTCTCTCCCTATCCCTCGTTCCCTCCTCCCCCCGCTGGGGCAGCTGTGTGACTGGGCATGAGGTGCTGTGTATGTCACTGGTGGGGGGGGGCTCCGGTCCTTGGCAGGGGTGCTGTGCTGGCTGTCAGGGTCCGCTCTTTCTTTCCCTGTTTTTTTTCCTTCACAGTGAGGTACTCAGGCTGTTTGCCATGAGGGGAGGCCGCCGCGTGGGTGTGGCCATTTTGCTGAGGCAACGGCCATTTTCCTGTAGCCTTATGCAGTGTATATGCTGTCAGCCATTTTCTAGAAGGTTCAGCGGCAATTTTCTTGGTGATTTTTTTATTTTTTTTTGCTATGACTGTAGCCTCAGCATGGTTTACCTCTAGTGCTGGTGTCTGTATACTTCAGAACAGCAAGTTTTTTTACTCTGAGCACTTTGTGACTGACACAGGGCAGAGCGGGCGGTGCAGTACTCGGTCAGGGTGGCTTTTCCTTCGGGGGCCCCTCAGTCTGCGAGCAGCTAGGAGGGTGGGATTTTGTGTACCTTGCCTTAAGTCCCTAAGTTGTGGCAGGCGAGTGAGGGACAGCATGGCGTCAGAAGCTGGTGCTTCTTCCCCAGACATCCCTGCTATTGCAACCGGCTCACCTGCCCAAAATGCGGTGCCTATGGATGCTTTGCTGGTGGTTCTGAACACCTTTGTTGCCAGGGTGAAAGCGTGCGGGCGCAAGGAGTTTGAAAAACACACCCCACAGGATATTTGGAGTTTTGCTGGATGACATTATTAAAAATGTTACCCGTGGGAAGAGCACGTTGCTCTCACAGTCCAGGAAGGTTAAGGAGCCATGCCACGGGCAAGGGCCCTCTTTTTCCACTCCGAAACTGCTTTTTCGCCCCCCCCCCCCCGGGTTGGCAGGTAAGCGCTCCCAGTCCAACAAGGTGCTTGCCGAAGGACAAAAGCGTCCCTGGTTTTGCAAGCCAAACAAGTCTGCAAGCAAAAATGTTACCGCATAAAGGTTTGCCCCCGCCCGGCTCAGGTGGGGGGTCACATTCGGGAGTTTGCAGCTCAGTGGACCTCTCTACTGTCCGACCAATGGGTCTGCGAACTGGTTTCATCGGGATACAAGATAGCGTTTCTTGTCCACCAAACAGATATTTTTTTTTCCTCCAACCTGCATCTGCTTCCGGCTCGTCGGGAAGCCCTGTTCGGGGCAGTACAGGACCTGCTTCAGCGTGGGGTGATGGTACCTGTACCAACGTTGAAAAAAGTTTCAGGGTTTCTGCTCCAATCTGTTGTCCCCAAAAAGGAAAGGGTGCGTAAAATCCTGGACTTAAAGGCCCTCAATAGCTTTGTGGAAGTGCAAAGGTTCAGGATGGAATCAGTCTGCTCCGTGGTTGCTGCACTCAGGGGGACTTGCTTACATGTACCCATATGCCTCAGAGGTTTCTGCAATTTGCAGTTGGGGAAGAGCACTACCCGTTTGTGGCTCTCCCTTTTTGGCCTGGCATCAGCACCCCCCGATTCTTTACCAAGGTGTTGGCTCAAATTCTATCATTAAGGCAATGTGGGATTGCAATCGTGGGCTACCTAGACAACCTCATTCTGAGGCAGAAGCTGCTCTCAGAAGTTAGGGAGGATGTAGCGATCACCATACAGAGACTCCGGGAGTTTGGTTGGGTGCTGAACCTAAAGAAGTCGGTGTTAGTGCCGACTCAACACCAGGAGTACCTGGGCTTATAGAAGCGAGAGTCTTTCTCCCTTCAGACAAGCTGCAGACTCTTCAAGCTGCGGTGAAGTTGTTGATGAACCGCAGGTGGTCATCGCTGCGCTTCTGCATGCAAGTTCTGGGCCTCATGGTAGCCACTTTCAAAGAGGTACCGTACGCTCAATTTTACACTCAAGTCCTGCAAAAGGAGATTTTGTCAAAGTGAGACAAATATCCTTTCCTGGATTGTCAAATTTGGGTGAGCCAGCTAGTCGGGGATTCCCTTCTCTGGTGGCTGAGGTCTCCGGCCCTTCGGTATGGGAGATCGTTCCTTCCTCTCCATTGGACGGTGATCACAATGGACGCCAGCCTGACTGGTTGGGGGATTGGTTTTTGGCGTAGCGTCAGCCCAGGACTTTTGGTCACAGGAAGAATCTCAACTGCCGATCGATGTACTTGAGCGTCGGGTGATCAGGCTGTCTCTCTCCACACGGTCAAGGAGGCTACAGGGGTGTCCGGTCAGGATCCAGTCGGACAACGCCACGGCGTTGGCGTACATCAACCATCAAGGAGGAACGAGGAGCTTGGCTGCAGCACGGGAGGTCACTCGGATAGAAAACTGGCAGGCAGACTACTGAAGTTGTCAGATGCTGGAAGAACTGGGGGGGTGTGGGGTCGTTGCATCCGGATGTGTTCCAGCTCCTTTGAGCCGAGAGGCCAAGAGAGCCACTTCTGGTGTGCCCCAGTTTAGGAGGTGGAAGGTGCAGAGGTTTCTATCCAGGACAAGAGACCCCTGGGCGGACGCGTTGGTGGCTCCATAGGGGCATTATCGGCTGATTTATGCCCCCCCCCCCCCCACTAAAGCTCCTGCTACACAGAGTGCAGGCAGAGGGGATTCCAGTAATTCTGATTGCCCCAGATTGGCCTCAGCGTCCTTGGTACACCGAGCTAGTACTACTGGTGGCGGATATTCCTTGGCGGCTGCCGATGCGAGAAGACCTTCTATCGCAAGGTCCAATACTTAATCCTGCTTTACCATTTCTGGTTTTAACACATTAGCTGTTGAAAGCCAGGTACTAAGGGACGGAAGTCTATCAGACTCTATAATTTCCACTATGCTGAGGGCATGGAAGTCATCTTCTCTAAAGATTTAGCATTGTATGTGGAGGGCCTACATCTCCATGTGTGAGGAGATGGGGCGGCGTTCGGGCACATACTCAGTTTCCAGGATCCTGCTGTTTTTTTCAGGGAGGAGTGGATACTTGCCTTAAGTACCATCAAGGGGCAGATATCAGCTTTGGCTGTCTTATTCCAATGTCCCTTGGTGAGGCACTCATTGATGAGTACTTTTGTGCAAGGGGTTTGACACGAAGTCCCTCCAGTTCAACCACCGCTACCTCCGTGGGATCTGAATCTGGTGCTATAGGTGCTTCAGATACCGCCGTTTGAAAACATTAGGGAGATTCCCTTGTTAACTCTTTCTCAGTAGTTTTTCTAGTGGCTATTACATCTGCCAGGAGTGTTTCTGAGTTGGCGACCTTGTCATGCAAGTCTCCCTACCTAGTCATCCACAAGGATAAGGCGGTGCTACGTCCACTGCCCTCCTTTCTTCCAAAGGTAGTTTCGGCATTTCATCTAAATGAGGATATCATGTTACCATCCCTATGTCCTAAGCCGACACATCCGAAAGAAGTTGCTTTACATTCCCTGGATGTGGTCCGGGCTAAACGGGTGTATCTGTCTGCTACGGCTGCTTTTCGGAAATCGGACTCTGTCTCAGTGGCTGGTCCGAAAAAAGGTCTGTCTCGTCGACCACCATTTCTCTGTGGTTCAGACAGATTGAGGTTCAGGCCTATGCCTTAAAGGGGCGGGTGTCCCCTTTTCCTGTCACGGCTCATTCCGCCAGGGCAATTGGAATCTCCTGGGCTTTCCAACATCAAGCGTCTGTCTCCCAGGTGTGTAAGGCGGCGACTTGGTCGTCCGCTCACACTTTCACTGTATTCTACAAAGTTGACGCAAGCGCATCTTCGGATGCTTGCTTTGGCCGCAAGGTTTTGCAGGCGGCTATGTAAGGTTGCAATTTACACTTTCATTAAGTTACAAGTTTGTTGTGAACGCATCTTGAAATGCATAAGTTGGCCACAGGTTTTGATGGCGGCCGTTTTAAAGGTGGCAACTCTTCTGTTGAGGTGTTCCTCTTGTGGTGAAGTTATTTTTGCTGTTTCTACCCCTTGTTTTTTGACACTGCTTGGGGACGTTCCTAAGGTCAAGAATTAAGAGCCGTGTCTGTCAATGAACGTAAGAGAAAATAGGATTTTTGTACTCGCCGTAAAATCCTTTTCTCTGGAGTTAATTGACGGACACGGCACCCACCCTTCCTATTTATGTTTGTACTGCTTTTTGACGAACTGAGCTGCAGGAAGCAGGATGAGGGGTTATAGCCAGTGGGACCGCCCCCTGGGCGGTGCGGTGTAGTCTTGCTGGTTTTACATGTTCTGCCTAGTCCTTTCCTGAAGGTGGCGTGATAACCCTGAGGTCAAGAATTAAAGGTGCTGTGTCCGTCAATGAACTAGAGAGAGAAAAGGATTTTATTGTGAGTACAAAAATCCTATTTTTTTTGTTGCCAGTGGTTTAGACATTAATGGCTGTGTGAGTTTTGAGAGGACAGTAAATTTACACTGTTATCCAAGCTGTACACTCACTACTTTACATTGTAGCAAAGTGTAATTTCTTCAGTGTTGTCACATGAAAAGATATAATAAAATATGTGAGGGGTGTACTCACTTTTGAGAGATACTGTATGGATTGGCGTTTAGTCCCAATGTACTTTCATATATTGTTCAACTTACCATTTGGTGTTTTATTTTTTTTATTTTTTTTTTATAGATTTTATACAGAATTCAAAGGTTAAAGACCAACTCGAGGCACACATTTTTGGCTATAGATAAGGCTAGTCTCACACCTATGCATTTTTTGGTGTTCCCTTTTAAATCAATGGAAACACTGATTATTCTAAAACTTGCAGAAAAAAATGCACAACAGATTTAGTGCTGTTTGTGTGTCATGCCCCTTTCACACGGGCTTTCCAATCGGGTCTGTCTGTCTGTCTCAGTTTTTTAAGCGGAGCTGATTGGACCCTCCATTCACTCCTATGGAGCAGCGAATGTCAGTGGTGACATGTCAGCTGACACCTGCTGCTATTGGATCTGATCCTGTCTGTTAAATCCAGAATGATGGTGACCCTTTTTTTCATCCGTCTGGTGGATGTGGTCGGGTGAAAATGGACAGGCGGTCTGTTTTCATCTGACCTCCCTATAGAGGAGAGCGGGACTCTGACAGGTCTGTCTTGGCACAGTGAGCGGAGACTGACCAGTCATCTTCTTGCCCCTCTGAGCAAAGCGTTGTCTGCCAGCGGGACAGCCTGTGTGAAAGGACTTTTAGAGAGGTGTTGAAGTTTAATATTTCAAACCAAGTTTTTAGTCCCCCAGATCTAAAATGTACAGAAAATTTGCTGTTTATATTCAAATCCGGAAGGCAGTGCTTGGTTTTCGGGGTCCCGTACGTGGCTAGGCTCCCAAAAAGTCCCCCACATGTGGTATCCCCGTACTCGGGACAAGCAGCAGAATTTATTTTGGGGTGTAATTTGACTTCTGCCCATAGCATGTGTGAGCAATATATCATTTAGTGACAACTTTGTGCAAAAAAAAAAAAGTTTGTAATATTCCCGCAACTTTTGGCAAAATATAAAATATTCCATGGACTCAACATGCCTCTCAGTAAATAGCTTGGGGTGTCTACTTTCCAAAATGGGGTCATTTGGGGGGGTTTTGTGCTATTTTGGCATTTTATGGCCTTCGAAACTGTGATAGGTAGTGAGGAGTTAAATCAAAAATTTGCACCCTTAGAAATCCTGAAGGTGGTGATTGGTTTTCGGGGTGCCGTGCGCGACTAGACTCCCAAAAAGTCCCACACATGTGGTATCCCCGTACTCAGGAGAAGCAGCGGAATATATTTTGGGGTGCAATTCCACATATAACCATGGCATGTGTGAGCAATATATCATTTAGTGACATTTATTTTTTTTTTTTTTTTTTGTCATTATTCAATCCCTTAGGACAAAAAAAATAAATATTCAATGGGCTCAACATACCCATCAGCAATTTCCTTGGGGTGTCTACTTTCCAAAATGGGGTCATTTGGGGGGGATTTGTACTGCCCTGCCATTTTAGCACCTCAAGAAATGAGATCGGCAGTCATAAATTAAAAGCTGTGTAAATTCCAGAAAATGTACTCTAGTTTGTAGACGCTATAACTTTTGCGCAAACCAAAAAATATACGCTTATTGACATTTTTTTTTACTAAAGACATGTGGCTGAATAAATTTTGCCCTCAATGTATGACTAAAATTTAGTTTATTCGATTTTTCTTATAACAAAAAGAAGAAAATATCTTTTTTTTTTTCAAATTTTTCGCTCTTTTTCCATTTATATCGCAAAAAAAATAAATCGCAGAGGCAATCAAATACCATCAAAAGAAAGCTCTATTTGTGGGAAGAAAAGGACGCAAATTTCGTTTGGGTGCAATATTGCATGACCGCGCAATTACCAGTTAAAGCAGCGCAGTGCGAAATTGCAAAAAGACCTCTGGTCCTTAAGGTGTTTATTGGTCCGGAGCTGAAGTGGTTAAAGGGGGTTGTAAACCCTCAGTTTTTATCTATCTATCTATCTATCTATATATATATATATATATATATATATATATTATACACACTCTCACACACACTAATATAATTTTTTTTTTTTAAGCAGAGGCCCTTGAATAAAATGGTGGTTGTTGCAGTTTTTGTCATGCAATATTTGCGCAGCTATTTTTCAAATGCAAATTCTGTGGGAAAAAATGAATTATAGTGAATACGGACACACTATAATACCCTTCTCTTACTCCCTTTTGTAAACTATCAAAGATGTTACACCAAGTAAGATGCCTAACATGTAACGCTTTAAAATTGCATATGCCTGTGGAACGGCACCAGAATACGATACCTAAAAATCTCTGTAGGTTGCACTTTAAAAGCCTTTACATGTTACCAGTTTTAGAGTTACACAGGAGATCTGGGTCTAGAATTATAGCTCTAGCTCTGATGTTCGTTGCAATACCTCATCTTTGGTGCGATCAGTTTACTTATGCGTGCGGGAGACTAGCGCTTTTAAGTTTATTTTTTTTGTTATTTAAAATAATTAGTGTTATCCTAGGTGCCCATGCACACTTCTTCAGACTATTAGCATTTTTTGAGCTTCAGCATCTAGGAGCAGAATTTTTTTTTCTTTTTTTCTGTAGAGTTTCTTGGAGAGTTTTTCCAACAGAAACGCTAATAACCGTGTGTGGGGCTTGTGATTTATTTAAATATATATTTTTGCTTTTACTGCAAAAATGCTAATAAAACCCAAATGCTCCTAAAACTGCAAAAAGCTATTACCAGTGTTTTTATAGCCAGCCGTTTTTAGCTTGGAAAAAAACGCTAGTATGCATGGAGCCTAAAACATTTACTGGCTGGAGAAATCCTAGCTTTCGGATCCCATGGCAGCTGGTCACATGACCTAATGCTCAACTATTTAGACACTTCATTTCTGCAAAAGGAAATGTTATGGCATCTCATATGTCTTGAGGCTGACTGTAAAATCAAATAATGAGATAACTAGATGATTTATCACCTGACCATGCTCTTACAACCCAGGGCAGCGATTTCCACTTTCTAATGTATAGTATGTCAGTATTGCTTCTCTGGTGATTAATTGCTCTGTCATCTTTTCCCCATCTCTCTTCTGGTGAAATAGCTCCATGACTGGAGTGAACAGGTATGAATAGTCTGGTCTTCATCTGAAACCTACCTGTTGTTTTCATCTAATGCAAATGATTGTATCTAATAACTTAGAGAATAACTCGCTTGCATGATGTCTTCCTCCAGTTTAGATTGCTGTGTGTTTAATAGTGCTGCATGGCAAATATTTGGGCAATCCTTGGCATTCAGTAGCTAATGTGTAGCTATAGTTCTTGTTGCTATTTTTCCCCCTCTGGGCATGCTGAAGGTTGTAGTTTCATAGCAGCCAGTTAGCCATAACCTGCATCCCAGTCCACTATTCTGTAATTGCTTTACATCTATTATTTCTTGATTGCATGTGCATTTGTTTAGTTGTCATGTAGCCATTATTCTAATGTTCATTATTTCTGTGTCTCACATTTGTCTGGCCAGTTTTACAGCCCATTACTAGGCTGTTGTTTCTGAGTTATTGGCGACATTATATTTGTCACTGCTTGATCCTTCTGCAGGATGAAACTTTGGACACTAATGCCAAAGAGAAAGCAGACTTAAACCTGCTGATTGAGGGAAAAGATCACCTAGAGCAACAAATAGCGGAAAGAAATGATGAAATCGATAAGATGATGCTGAGAATACAGGAGCTGGAGCAAGCTGCTCTGAGCAATGCAGATGCAGCCAAAAAATGCAGCCAGTTGGAAGCAGAACTGCAGAATATACATAGGGTTCAAAAGGAATTATTGCAGGTAAGAATGGAAATGCATTTGTTCTGAAGTACCTTTATCTGGTAAGGATGGTGGTCTATTTCATATGTTGGTCTACCTTAAAGAACCATTCTAGGCATAGGTATTTTTTACATGGTTGCCTTGGACTAATGTAACTATGTATGTACCATACCTGGCCGATACCCCTTGAATTTGGAAATCACTAAAGTAGACACCACTACTTCATTGCTTTCCGCTTGCTTTCAGGTGCCTCGCGGAGCTACTGCATTTCTGCCTATTAAACACAAGAGGTAAGCCTCTGGGAAAGGCGCCAATTGGAGAATGCTTTGCATTTTCTGAATTAATTCAAAGCATTCCCCGCTTGGATGAGGTGGCGTGTGTGATGTCACCACTCTGCCTCTCCACCTCGTCCAATCAGAGAATGCTTTGGCTATGTATGGTATATACATAGTTACAGTGGTCAAGTTAAACACATTTTTATTATGTATAAAATGTATAGCCCAGATTTTTATTTATTATTATTATTATTATTAATAATGAGCTTAATAGATCTTTATGTAACCAATTTGCTTTTAATTATTACTATGCAAGGTTACATGTTAAGATGATGTGCCCGTTTTTACAACTTTGCTTTTCTTCTGAGAGCATCTCTGGAGTTGAGTGTGGGACCTCTCAGATGCCTGACCTTAGGTTGATACTGCATGCGTTTTCCAACTTCTCCATATTCAACTTATCTTCCTCCTTTAGTAGTGTCTGCATGGCAGTATACTATAACAGATCCACATTTTACATTCTTATGCACTATAACAGGGATATGCAATTAGCGGACCAGCTAACTCCAGCTGTTGCAAAACTACAAGTCCCATCATGCCTCTGCCTCTGGGTGTCATGCTTGTGGCTGTCAGTCTTGCTATGCCTCATGGGACTTGTAGTTCTGCAACAGCTGGAGGTCCGCTATCTGCATATCCCTGTACTATAAGGTTTAGTCATGTTGTCATTCACTTTCTGTAGAAGAGCTATATGCTATGCTAGTTGTGCTCACTCTCTTTAACCACCTCGCGCCCGCCGTATAGCCGATTTACGGCCTTAGAGCAGGCGCTTTCGTGCAATTGGCCGTCCCTGGACGTCCTATTGTTTACTTCCGCAATGCGCGCCGCCGCGGGCGCGCATCGCGGAAGTTCTGTGTTCGCCGTGTCCCCCGGGGACAGGCAAACACAGATCGCTGTAAACGGCCAATCACAGCGGCCGTTTACAGCGTGACCGGCGTGTCCAATGGGAGATGATCTCATATGTAAACATATGAGATCATCTCTCAGCGCCGCTCTCCCTCCTCACACAGACAGCGTGTGAGAGGGGAGAGATGAACGGCTGCAGCAGCCGTCAGTGCACAGAGAAAAAAAAAAAAAAAAAAAGTGCCATCCACCCCAGTGCAATCCACCTGCCCCCAGTGCTATCTGTCCCCAGTGCCACCTGTTGTCAGTGCAATTTGTCCCCAGTGCCATCTGTCATCAGTGCCACGTATAAGTGGCATCTGTCATCAGTGCCATGTGTCATTAGTGCCACATAGTGCCATTTGTCATCAGTGCCATTTGTCATCAGTGCCACCTGTCAGTGTCACGTGCCATCTGTCGTCAGTGTCGCGTGTCATCAATGCCACTTATCAGTGCCATCTGTCATCAGTGTCACGCGTCATCAGTGCCACATATTAGTGCCACGCGTCATCAGTGCCACATATTAGTGCCACGCGTCATCAGTGCCACATATTAGTGGCATCTGTCATCAGTGCCACGTGTCATCAGTGCCATGTATAAGTGTCATCATTGCCACGTATCGGTGCCATCTGTCATCAGTGTCACGTGTCATTGTCCTGGTATTTCAAAAGTGTAATAAGTAGTCAACAAGTTAGATGTGTAATTTATGCTCCTAGAACACGTGATGGCGCTCCCTGCATGTTGGGCCTCTCTATGTGGCCAGGCTGTGAAAAAGTCCCACACATGTGGTATTGTAATACTCAGGAGGAGTAGCAGAATTTTTTGGGGGGTGTCATTTGTGGTATACACATGCCATGTGTGAGAAATAGCCTATTACAATGACAATTTTGTGGCGAAAAATAAAAAAAATGAAAAATCTTAATTTTGCAAAGAATTGTGGGAAAAAAATAACATCAAAAAGCTCACCATGCCTCTTACTAAATACCTTGGAATGTCTACTTTCCAAAAAGGGGTCATTTGGGGGGTATTTGTACTTTCCTGACTTGTTCGGGTTACAAGAAGCGAGATAGGCCACCAGTACATCAGATGTGATCAATTTTGTGCGATTCGCACCACAGCTTGTAGACTCTATAACTTTCACAAAGACCAAATAATATCCACTAATTTGGGTTATTTTTACCAAAGATATGTAGCAGTATAAATTGTGGCCAAAATTTATGAAGAAAAATTAATAATTTGCATAATTCTGTCACAGAAACAAAGAAATATGCGGGTTTTTTTTTCAAAATTTTCGGTCTTTTTTCATTTATAGTGCAAAAAATAAAAACCCAGAGGTGATCAAATACCACCAAAAGAAAGCGCTATTTGTGGGGAAAAAAAGGACACAAAATTCATTTGGGTACAGTGTTGCATGACTGAGTAATTGTCATTCAAATTGTGAGAGCACCAAAAGCTGAAAATTGGTCTGGTCAGGAAGGGTGTTTAAGTGCCCAGTAAGCAAGTGGTTAAAAAATGGACAATGGAATTATTTAAAGTGGATGTAAACCTGATTCATGAAATTTGAGCTGCGCACATCTATCTGCAGTGTTGTGTCTTTTTTTGTTTTTTTTTCTCTTTTCTCTCTTCCAAGCCCCATGTACCGTAGCTTTGCCTGTTCCATTCTTCTATCAGCCTGTTAACTTTTGACAAGCTCTCTGAGATGGGAGCCTGAAGTGTGGGTCTCCGGGGAGGTTGCTATAAATTATCAGATTGCTAAACTATTCACCGGCACACTTTGCATGTGTGGGGAGGGGTGTGCGCCTTTCCTCCAGTCAGCAGTTTGTCTCTAGCAATAATCTCCTCCTACAGATTAATGAGAAAGTGAGGTGCACTTTTTGAACGATAAAGGTGAAGGCTGCAGATATACATGTAAAACTTGTGTAGGAAGACTTGTTTCATCTGTGTATCATCTGAGCTTGTTCACTTCACTAGGTATATGTGAGGGTTTACATCCTCCTTTAGTTCATCTGTGGACATTTTGAAACAAAAAAAAAAAAAAATTACAAAAAAGGAAATTGTGAGGCAACTGATTTGATAGTCAAATGAACAGGAATTGGTGGACTATTCACAATTGGGAGTAAACATTTGCAATCAATCCGTCTATTTACCAAATATCTATTGTAAGCTGAGAAACCTAACTCTAAAGCCTAGTACACACAATGATTTTTTTTTTGGCATGCTAGTCACCTCAAATGTGAATAAGTTACTAAAGTATGAAAACTCTCATACGACAGAAAAAAAAATTCTGAAGTGATGTTATTTATTTTTTAAAATTAAAATAGTATGGATTAAACGAAAGTGGTACGATCTGATATCGTACGAGAAAAAATTTCTAGTTTGTTCCTTCTGAAAATTTTGGACGTCAGCTGTGTATGAATGATCAGATTATCGTACAATCGCGGTGAAAGCGACATTTTTCGGTTGGCTTTCTCATCGTGTGTACAAGGCTTTAACCGCTTCCCACCCGCCCTATAGCCGAATGACGGCCTTAGAGCGGGCGGCTTCCTTCGCCTGGCCGTCCCTGGATGGCCTGGTGTTTACTTCCGCAATGCGCGCCGCCGCGGGCGCGCATCGCGGAAGTTCTGTGTTTGCCGTGTCCCCCGGGGACAGGCAAACACAGATCGCTGTAAACGGCCAATCACAGCGGCCGTTTACAGCGTGATCGGCGTGTCCAATGGTAGATGATCTCATATGTAAACATATGAGATCATCTCTCAGCGCCGCTCTCCCTCCTCACACAGACAGCGTGTGAGAGGGGAGAGAAGAACGGCTGCAGCAGCCGTCAGTGCACAGAAGCAAAAAAAAAAAAAAAAGTTTAAAAAAAAGTGCCATCCTCCCCCAGAGCCATCCCCCCCCCAGTGCCATGCCCCCCCCCCCCCAGTGCCATGCCCCCCCCCCCAGTGCCATGCCCCCCCCCAGTGCCATCCTGCCCCAGTGCCATCCACCCCAGTGCAATCCACCCCACCCCAGTGCCACCTGCCCGCAGTGCTATCTGTCCCCAGTGCCACCTGTTGTCAGTGCCATTTGTCCCCAGTGCCATCTGTCATCAGTGCCACGTATAAGTGGCATCTGTCATCAGTGCCACGTGTTATTAGTGCCACATAGTGCCATCTGTCATCAGTGCCACGTATTAGTGCCATCTGTCATCAGTGCCACCTGTCAGTGTCACGTGCCATCTGTTGTCAGTGTCACGTGTCATCAATGCCACTTATCAGTGCCATCTGTCATCAGTGTCACGCGTCATCGGTGCCACGTATTAGTGCCACGTGTCATCAGTGCCACGTATTAGTGCCACGTGTCATCAGTGCCACGTATTAGTGCCACGTGTCATCAGTGCCACATATTAGTGCCATCTGTCATCAGTGCCACGTGTCATCAGTGCCACGTATAAGTGTCATCATTGCCACGTATCAGTGCCATCTGTCATCAGTGTCACGTGTCATTGTCCTGGTATTTCAAAAGTGTAATAAGTAGTCAACAAGTTAGATGTGTAATTTATGCTTCTAGAACACGTGATGGCGCTCCCTGCATGTTGGGCCTCTCTATGTGGCCAGGCTGTGAAAAAGTCCCACACATGTGGTATTGTAATACTCAGGAGGAGTAGCAGAATTTTTTGGGGAGTGACATTTGTGGTATACACATGCCACGTGAGAGAAATAACCTATTACAATGACAATTTTGTGGAGAAAAATAAAAAAAATGAAATATCTTCATTTTGCAAAGAATTGTGGGAAAAAATGACAACATCAAAAAGCTCACTATGCCTCTTACTAAATACCTTGGAATGTCTACTTTCCAAAAAGGGGTCATTTGGGGGTATTTGTACTTTCCTGACTTGTTCGGGTCACAAGAAGCGAGATAGGCCACCAGTACATCAGATGTGATCAATTTTGTGCGATTCGCACCACAGCTTGTAGACTCTATAACTTTCACAAAGACCAAATAATATCCACTAATTTGGGTTATTTTTACCAAAGATATGTAGCAGTATAAATTGTGGCCAAAATTTATGAAGAAAAATTAATAATTTGCATAATTCTGTCACAGAAACAAAGAAATATGCGTTTTTTTTCAAAATTTTCGGTCTTTTTTCATTTATAGCGCAAAAAATAAAAACCCCAGAGGTGATCAAATACCACCAAAAGAAAGCTCTATTTGTGGGAAAAAAAGGACACAAAATTAATTTGGGTACAGTGTTGCATGACTAATTGTCATTCAAAGTGTGAGAGCACCGAAAGCTGAAAATTGGTCTGGGCAGGAAGGTGTTTAAGTGCCCAGTAAGCAAGTGGTTAACCTGGGTGCACACAGGAAGTTTTTTTTTTTTTTTTTTTTATATTCTGTTACATACAGATCTCCATCTAACACATCTGATGTTAGTCTGGCCATCTCCCCGCTGAGCTATTGTGTTCTGTCAGAGGGAACCCCCCCTCACCCCACCAGAACACAGCAATGCTGATTCTGGCAAAGTTGTGCTGGGGATGACATTGGGCTCCATTCTTGTTTTCTTATAGCCAGCCCCCCCCCCCCCCCCCCTCACACACACCAGCCCTTCTTCTTCTTTTTTTTTTTTCCCCCTTTCTCTCTGCCCCTATTCTTTCTTTTGCTTTTCACTCACCCTCTTTCTATATTTCTCTTCTCCATAATTTCTTCACATCCTTGCATACCTGACAAGCATTCTGTAAATTGTCAAGGATACAATTGGCCTTCCATTTTAGTATGGGCTTCTCCACAGCAGTATTATATCTTAATCTCCTGGAAGACTACCTAGTATGAGGATAAGGATAGATTTCACATCTGTATACTCAAGGTTACGCAATGCCTTAAAAACAGCTGCTAGTTTCATGAAACAATATACAAACAAAATAAATTGTACCTAAAAGATGCATACTGCAAATAATTAGGAACTAATTTAAGTAGCGCTCAATAACCTTAATGAGTAATCTAGATAAAAATCAACACTATACATATAACACCCCGTGATAACGTGCTATATAAATGCCATTGATAAAGTGCAGGAAAACAACAGAAATGAATATTCATCCAATCTTTCAATCTTCCACCACACCGATGTGTCTGTGATTCCTCTCCCAATGAAATCGCACTCACCAGCTCATGTTGCCTCCCACTCATGTTTGGCAAAAGAGCAGATAAGACCCCACCTGGGTCAGTAACACAATTACTTCCAACCAAGCATATCCATATGTGAAAAATAAACAAAAAAAGTGCTCCACATAGCGTGATACTGTAAAACGAATTTATTAAAATATTTCACAGCCACACTTCAATGTTTCCACTCACATATTAAACTTGGTGCCAGCAAAATAAAACCTCTCACAGCAAACTATGTGGAAACAACTTGTGGTGGTGCACTACGTCACGGCGGATCCGAAGTGTGCCTCAACTCTCACCCACTCCATGATCACCGTTTGTTGGGAAGGTATATGAGTCCCGAGCAGTCTAACATCCACTCCGACCAATTACGACCTGCTCCGACCATTTCCGAACCACTCCGATCTGCACCATCCGATATCAATTAAATCTATGTCCGTGTGGTCACGCCCCCGACATGTTTCGTCATACTGACTTCTTCCTACGGATTGCTTGTTTTCCTGCACTTTATCAATAGACTTTATTTATATAGCACGTTATCACGGGGTGTTATATGTATAGTGTTGATTTTTATCTAGATCACTCATTAATGTTAAGCCTTTTTCTAGGCTTACCTATAGGCACTGTAAATGTCTCTTAAATGTGCACTGTTTAGGAGATATTTATAGTATAATGTGTCAATGATGTTATCAGCTCATGCGCTCTGAAGAAACAGGCTCCTGTGTGGTTTCTTCAGTAGCGAGTGCCGTGACCGGTGGTGCCCACGCGCGTGAGTGATGTCGCGTGACTCCGGCCAGTCACTGAGCCAGAGCCCGTGGGCCTGGAAGGAAGACGGGCAAAGATGGGTGCAGCAGGGACGGTGCGGGCTTCGTTTGCAGGTAAGTGCCACATGATGTGCTGGTATGCGAGGCATACTAGCACGTTATGTATTTGCTTTGCAGGGAAGGGAGGAGAATTTTAATTTTTTTTAATCAAGGGTTTACCTCCTCTTTAAACATAACCATATATGAAAATTAGGTTTATAAAACATTGACACAAAGAGAAACAATGTATACCAAGTTGACATTTTAAGTGGATTTTATTTAGATTTGATATCTGAAGACCTTTTAGCACTTATCTAAACAAAAATTTTTACAAGTCAAAGCAAAAGATGTAATGCGTGTTTCCATGTCATTGACTTAAATCTGTCAATATGGTTTAGGACAAAGAAGCTTTACAACAGCAGCAGTACAATAATGTGCTTCAGATCTCTGCCCTGCAGTCAAAGCTAGATGAGACCCGGCACAGATTGCCTGTGGAAGGCGACCCTGATAGCCTCCTAAAGAAGGAATTACAAGCTGAGAGGGAAGCTCTCCAAAGGAAAGAGAAAGAGGTATTATCTTTTAGCCATATTAAATGGAGATCTAACACCATGCAATGCACTTATAGCATTTGTTTACAGGCTGAAAGTCTGGCTGAGCAGCTAGAGCTGTTCAAAGAAGAGCTAACAAACAAGACAGAAGAGGTCCTTCAGCTGAACATGCAGCTTGAAATCATGCGCAAACAGAGTGAGCAGGCTGTTCAGCAGGCTCAAGAGGAGTACCTGCTGCTAAAGGCAAGTGCGTTGTTGAAGAGATCACAAGAGTCTCTGCTGCTTGATTAGTGTGTAGTAATTTTAAATTTTTCTGAAAATAAACAGGAGGAAATGTCCTCTCTCCATCTTGAAAGAACTCATGACAAACCTAGCTCTTCGCTGGAACTTCTCCAGGCTCTGTTACAAGAAAAGAACCAAGAGATTGACCATTTGAACGAGCAACTTCTTAGGCTTCAAGAGGAGGTAAATCTGTTTATCTGTCATGCTGGCAATGCATGTTTTTTTCCCTTCATAGTGCAGTTGGTTTCAGTAAAATCAAATCTTTTATATGTGGGTGTTAGTCATGAGTTAGTTTGCTTTTTTCATTTGCATGCTCACTTTAATATATAATGTAAATGCAGAACTGGTCTGTAAAGACCATTGAAGCACCTTCTATTTGCACAAGCAGATTGATCATAATTGGGGAACACTAATCTCTTCACAAGAAATTTTTCTTATATAATATATATTAATCTCATGTACTGTTTGAACTCTTCTCTGGCAGTTTATCGCTTCTTGACAGACCTTGAATTGGCTTTGTTTCAGGGCTCCTGCTTTACAATCCAACTCTGATATTATTGTAAAACCATGTAGCATTTTAAATCTTTTATTTATGGGGAGCTATTTTGCATATGCAGCATACTAGGTACAGTGTGGCATGTGTCTTATTTTTTGAAAGAATTAGTAACCACCCCTTCAAATAATTGTTCTACTAGGCCCTGCTGACTAGAGTTACTATTCAGTACTGAGAATCAAAAATCAACCAAACCTAAGCATCAAGGACAAACCTTATGCATCTCCATATTACATCTCTGTTTACATACTTGCGCACCAATTTAACCTAAGTCAAATAAAGTATTTTCCATGAAAACAATTGGGTTGGTTTTTAATTTCAATGAATATCCAATGTATTGAGGGCACAATGCCTTTCTTGGTCAACATCTATATTGGTTATACTGATATGACATTCTTAAGTGGTTTACTATGTCATAGAACTTTTTTTACTTTAAACTTTTGCAGACCTCCGAAGTTGAGGAATTGAGGTCTTTAGTTGAGCATCTTCGGAGTGATCAAGAGAGACTTCAAAAGTGCAAAGAGGAGGAAATGGAACAACTTCATGAAGTCATTGAAAAGTTACAGCAGGAGCTTGAGCAGCTGGGACCTATTAGGCATGAGGTCAGCGATAGTCAAGAAAGCCTAGATCAACTGGGTCTAGGAGGAGCAGATAATCTGCAGGCTGAGCTTAGAAAAGGAGCTAAACTAGAAAGAGCACATGTAGAGAAAGAGAGTATGGAGGAAACTGAGTCTTTGCGCATGGCTGAGCTGGAAGCCTTGCAACGGCAACTGGAAGAAAAGGAAGTCCTGCACGTTGCAGAGATTGAGGTTCTGGTGACTAATTTACAAAATCTTCAACAGTCCGCCCGACAGAATGAACAAGCTCTGGAGTTTGTTAGGATGGAGTATAGAAACTTGCAGGAAGAGAGTGAATTACTCAGGACTCGTGTGTCACAGAGGGAAGAAGCTGTTGCTCTTCTCACTGTCCAGTTGCAAAAACTTCAAGACAATGTAAGGGAGAAAGATACCATCCTCATGGAAAAAGAAATTGAAGTTCAGACTTTGCAGGAGCACAGTATGGGTGATATGTCTGAGTTGCGTAATCAGCTGGCACAAAGTCTTCAGTCTTTGGAAGCTACCAAAATAGACCTGCAAGATGTACAAGAACAGAATGCCTCTCTGCAAACTACCTTGTCTCAAAGCTCCAAGGAGCAAAGTGAGAGGGAGAAAAAGCACAACGAAGAGTTAGAAGAGCTCAAGCAGTGTCTTAAAGAGTGGAAGGACAAGTCACAGAAGCTTGTAGAAGAGGTACAGACACAGACGGATGACATTCAGAATATGACCTCACTGGACGTTAAATCACACTCGGTAAGCTTGAATTTGGTATGTTCTATTTCACTTGCTCATTGTAACGTTGCTTTTTTTTGTTTCTCCTTTTGTGGTGGCTTTTTATTTTGTATAGAATTTACTTTGATTTGACTAACTTGACTTAACCTTGTAGGAAAACCTGTCATGAGAGTAAAAAAAAATGTGGCTGCCATTGCCAACTATTCCTTCTGGAAATGTTTATCCCCTAGTTCCCCTAGTTCTTATATTTATTTTTGGCTTCAGTGCCTCCTGAGTTACTGTCCTGAAGCAAGTATAGAGATGACTTTTTTCTTACACCCATTTGTGCCATGTGTTCCTAGGTTGTGACTTGAAGTATTTATCAATACAGCCAGGCAACAAGCACCTAAAAAAAATAAAAATAAAAAAGTCAGCTCCAATCCTTTCTCATGACGGTGTCATTTTAAGTTCCTACTTAGAGCACATCATCATTTGGATGCATTCCTATTCCTTTTGATGGTTATTTATACCTATACGCGGTCAGAACCAAAGTAATTTAGTATTTCTTTAATCGTACATCATGGGACACAGAGCCATAGTAATTACTATGTGGGTTATAGTCCGCCTTCAGGTGCTGGACACTGGCACACTCTAAGCAGGAAGTTGCCTCCCTATATAACCCCTCCCACTACTGGGAGTATCTCAGTTTGTTTTCGCCAGTGTCTAAGGTGTTGGTCACGAGTGAATATGTGCTGTGCTGAGCTCCACTGGAGCAATCCTTGCTGGGGCTAGCTATGCAGCCAGATCCATTCAAAGTGTCTTTTAGGCCGAATTGAATGGTACCTGGGGTTTGTATCCGAAGAAACAAGGTTTTGCCTGTAACGCTTCTCTTTTTAGAGAGCTGGAGCCTGGAATCCAGTACTTTTGGTATTAAGGCCATAAAGTTTTACTGGCAGGGTGCTTTCTACAGGTCCAGGATTGTGTGTTCCCTGAAGGTTTAATGGAACCCAGTGTGAAGGGTGAAGATTGGGTCTGTTGGTTTTTACCACAGATAACCCTGCGGTGGGAAAGATGAGTAAAGTTTTCTAAGAAATTTTTGAATTTTCTTATGAAATGTCTCCTTTTAATTAGTAAATGTTGTCATGTCACCACTGGGTGCTGTATGGAGCAGGTACCTTCTCATGCTTTGCTCAGAGATCACGTTGTGTCACAGAAGAAGCAGACTTTTTTTCCTCCGGCTAGCAGGCAGTCCTCCGGTAAGTTTTTGCTTCCTCCAGACACCCCCACCTGAGCTTAACTCTTCCCCTCTTCAAGAGGCTGAGTATAAGGGAGAACTAAAAACAATCAGCAATTCCGTTTTCTTTCACCGCCCCTACATGGTGGCAGCTTCCAGGTCTCCTCCATGTCATTCCTCCCTCACTCAGCCGATCCCATTGGATCGGAGGCCCGTGCTTGCGTGGGAAACATTTTTAAAAATGGGGTGCGCGATGCGATGGTGGGGGCGGGGCTTAGCGCGGCGTTGGCGTCTTCCAACGCGGGAGTGTTTCATTATTTTTTTTTTTTTTAAGAAAATTCCATTTATGCTGGCTGCAAAATTATTGAAGACACATAAGAAAGCGGTTTTGGTGATACAGGCATTTACTATTTGCATCAGGCTGAGCATTAATAGCAGCGGCAGTATCTGGCTCAAACAGTGGATGCGATTTCTTCTGGTAGTACCTCTGCTTTGTGCATCAGGCTAAGGTCAGAAGGGGGGGGGGGGGGGGTTGAAACACCTAAAGAAAAGAGCTAAAAGGGTGTCCCTCAAGCTCGGCAAAGCCTACTGATCTCTACAAATGGCATCCTCCCCTGAGAGGAGGTAGCTGGTCAGCATGAGCATCAGGGCCATGAAATGTCTGTAACTGTTTTTAGCACTGCAGCCCATGTTTATTTTATGATTAAAAAAAAAAAAACAGTTTAGCGACTTTAATCTCATCACGGTGTGGGTCAGAGTGCAACAGGTTCTCTTCCATTACCCAGGACTCTTAAACTGAGGAACTAGGAGCAGGAGAAGACAAATTCCATCAGGGGACTGTGGTGAGGCTGATGACTCCTCTTCTGAGGTGTCAAATGCGAGAGAATCAGCTATTCCAATCTTAAGATTTATGGTACAATTTCTTGCTCAATGATTGCTCCACATTTATTTACCCTTAACTGAGTGTTTGGGTTCCCTAAAGCCTCCTCCAGCTGTGCATGCCTTTTCCTGTCTCCTCTCTGTAAATAAATGGGTTTGTTAGCCTGCCTTTAGGAGAGATAGGCAAAATTGTAGCACAATACACAGAACTTTCAGTACCGCCACGGGGGGCGGACCCTGTGCTAACAACCCTCCCTGCTGCCCCAGCAGACTCAGTTTTTTTTTTTTTTGCCTAGTGAAGGAGAATGACCTAGGAACCCTGCAGGCCCTTTGGTCCATTTTTTTGATGCAGGATTTATACTTTTGCGCAAGATGAAAGATCCTGGGATCTTCTATCAACTGCCGACTAGGTGACAGCCTGGTTAATGATATCCTTGTAGTCGTCCGTCCCCCCCCCCGGTCTGGCCATTTAGCGTGTGCAGGTCGCAGCTAAGGCACGGCAGGCCACGACATACCTCAGCTCCAGAGGTGGTCGGTGAGCTTCAATGCTCCGGGGTATACACATGACCGATCTACTGATGTCTGGATCACAGTATACTGGGCCAGCAGCCACCCTGTAACTGCGCAGGAGTGGGTCTGTGATGGAATGTCTCCCAGCTCTTCAGGACTTGTAAGTACGGCTCTCCCTCCTGGGGGGGTTGAGCAGCTGGGTATTCCCTGGGAGGTCGATTTGGGGCCACCTCACCTCCTCTTCTCTCCCATGTCCCTATCTTCCCTCCTTCGGGGGTAGGGCGGTGCGGCTGCATGTGCTGCGGGCGGTGTGTGTATGGGGATCGCTGGGTCTCTCACCTGTGGGGGGGTCTGTGTGGCTAGCAATGGCCCTGGTCCCTGTGTGTGGGGTGCCAAAAGGTATCTGGGGGGGGTATTCTTGCTGGTTTAAGGCAGCACTGTTTGATGATTTTTCCTGTCACTGCATGGCGCTGTCCGGCCATTTTCTAGGAGATTTTCCTTTTAGTTGCATTGGCGGCCATTTTTTCAAGCCAGAATGCTCTTTTTACCGCAGTTCTCTTGTGACAGCATCACATGTGCTCTCACATGCTGTTTCCTGTGTCCACTGTGTATACAGGACGCTGGATGGCCATTTCCTGAACGCTGGTGCAAGCTCTGCAGATCATTTCACCGCTATTTTCTACAGCTGCTGCCGACAGTTTTCTCACTCTGCACTTGGGTAACCTCCTGGGGACTACAGGCACGGCTAGTGACCATCACAGACCACCCCAGGGTGGTGAGTCTGGCGCTAGGAAACCCCCTCCCAGGCGGCGGCAGCAGGAGGGTGGGACCTTTACTGTCCTAAGTCCTCTTGCAGGTGGCAGACAGGGTCGGGTCAGCATGGCTTCAGAAACTAGTGTTTCTTCCCCCAAAATCCAGGCTATTGCAACTGGGTCACCTGCGGATAGCGCTGTGCCCATGGACACCATGACAGCAGTCCTTAACTCTTTTGTGCTAAAATAGAGGCGGTGCGTGGAATTAAAGGTGTGCGTAAAAGGCCCCTGCCCCCCGTCATCTTAGGAGAGCTCTGATGCAGACTTGGGCCCTGCTGCGGCTGGTGACCCCTGTGGTGACCCCTGCTCTGACCTATTAGACGAGGATGACCTGGACCATTCGGACAGCGAGGATGATTCTCCGACCGGGTCCGGGCGTGACAAAGCATTTGTTGGAGCACTTATCACAGCTGTGCATGATACCCTGAAGATCCAGGAGCCAGCGGTTCCCTCTGCTGATGTATCAGTCCCTTTTGGCAAGTTCATCTACAGGGAATGGGCTCGGCCGCAAAGGACCTTTTCGGTCCCCAAAAACATGGCGGTGCGCTACCCCTTTGAGGAAAGCCTTCTCAAGAAATGGTCGGCTCCTCCGGTCGTGGACCCCCCAGTATTTAAGTTAAACAAAGTAACCACGATCCCAGTTGAGGGGACTCCTGCATTCAAGGATCCCACGGATAGGAAGGCCGAGGCGGTGGCTCGTTCCTTGTTTATGGTTGAGAGGTTAGCCGTGCGACCTATACTGGCATCCGCACTGGTGTCGCAGACACTGACTGAGTGGGCAAAACGTTTGCACCGTGAATTGGGACAGCAACAGGCCTCCCCTGTCTGCGTGGAACTAGCAGACCAACTAGTGCAAGGCCTTAAGTACGTTTGACGCGGCCCTGGATACTCTCCCTCTGTTATCCAGGGCTTCAGTGTCAGCTGTGGTGCCTGAGCCTGATTTGGCTAAAATGCTGGTCTGCTGACCAGGCATCCAAGAAAGCCCTGACGGATCTTCCCTTCCTTGGCGACCGGCTCTTTGGAGCTTCGTTGGATGACATTATTAAAAATGCCATGGGTGGTAAGAGTACACTACTCTCTCAGGCCAGGAAGGCAAAGTAACCATGCCGCAGCCAAGGGCCCTCTTTTTCCGCTCACAAGCGGCTTTTTCATCCCCCCGGTGCTTCGACAAAACGTTCCCAGCCCGACAGGACGTCCACGGACTGTCAAAAGCGCCCCGGAACCGCAAGCCTGTGAACAAAGGTGCTACCGCATGAAGGTTTGCCCCCACCCACATATCGGGTGGGGGGTCGCCTTCGGGAGTTTGCAGCCCTGTGGACCTCCAGGTTATCCGACCAATGGGTCTGTGATCTGATTTTCCACAGGCTACAAGATCGTTTCTCTCCCCTCCAGCATACCCACGTCCCCGGTTCGCCGGGAGGCCATGTTAGGGGCGGTGAGGGACTTGCTGAATCAGGGGGTGATTGTACCAGTTCTGGAATCGGAACGCTTCCAGGGTTTCTACTCAAATCTGTGGTTCCCAAGAAGGAAGGGGTACGTCTAATCTTGGACTTAAAAGCCCTCAATCACTTTGTAAAAGTGCAGAGGTTCAGAATGGAATCGGTTTGCTCAGTAGTCTCTGCACTCCATCAAGGGGACTCCCTGGTGTCCTTGGACATCCAGGATGCGTACCTGCACATACCCATATGCCTTCGGCATTAAAAATTTCTGCGTTTGGCAGTCGGGGAAGCTCACTACCAATTTGTGGCTCTTCCCTTTGGCCTGGCATCAGCCCCCCGTCTTTACAAAAGTACTGGCTCCAGTATTGGTGTTGCTTCAGCAACGTGCGATCGTGAGTTACCTAGACGATCTCCTCCTGAGAGCACCTTCTGCCTCAGAATTGGAGGAGGATGTGACGATCACCCTGCAGACTCTGCGAGAATTTGGGTGGCTGTTGAACCTAAAGAAGTCGGTGGTTGTACCGACCCAGCGTCTGGAGTACCTGGGTTTACTATTAGACTCCAGTGAAGTGAGTGTCTTTCTCCCCTCAGACAACCTACGGATACCAGTGTATCAGGCTGGGGTGGAGTGATGGGGATTCAGTCGGCTCAGGGCCTCTGGTCGACGGACGAATCCAAGTTGCCGATCAATCTGCTTGAATTGAGAGCGATCAGGCTGTGCCTCCACACATGGTCAACGTGTCTTCAAGGTCGTCCGACCAGGATGCAGCCAGACAACGCCACGCCGGTGGCGTACATAAATCACCAAGGGGGAACAAGAAGTACAGACGCTGCTCGGGAGGTCACTCACATATTTCGGTGGGCGGAGCGACACGTTCCGGCCGTGTCAGCCATTTACATCCCAGGGGTGCAAAATTTGCAGGCGGACTATCTGAGTCGACAGATGCTGGACCCAGGAGAATGGGCATTGCATCCGGAGATATTCAGGCGGTTGTGCCTGAAATGGGGCACACCAGATGTGGATCTATTGGCCTCCCGCCTCAACCGGAAGGTGCCGAGATTCGTGTCCAGGATAAGCAATGGCTCCATGGGATCAGTACCAGCTGATCTGCGCCTTTCCTCCGCTAAAACTGTTTCCACGCCTGCTGAGTAGAGTGGAAGCCGAGGGAATCCCAGTAAACCTGGTGGCCTCAGCGGCCCTGGTACGCAGACCTGGTGCGTCTGGTGGCAGATGCTCCCTGGAGGCTGCTGCTGTGAGAGGACCTCCTATCTCAATGTCCAATCTTTCACCCTGCTTTACCATCGCTGACTTTAACATCATGGCTATTGAGAGCCTGGTGCTGAGGAACTGGGGTCTGTCGGACTTGATGATTGCAACTATGTTGAGGGCGCGTAAATCTTCTTCAAGGAAGATATACCATTGTACCTGGAATGCCTATTTCTCCATGTGTGAGGAGAAAGGGTGGCATCCGCGCTCCTTTTCTATATCCAGGATCCTGCTGTTTCTTCAGCAAGGTGTAGACCAGAAGTTGGCGTTGAGCACCATTAAGGGGCAAATTTCAGCTCTGGCTGTCTTTTTCCAGCGACCCCTGGCGTCTCATTCATTAGTGAGTACCTTTTGTTCAGGGGGTACGACATGTAGTCCCTCCGGTGCGTCCACTGTTACCTCCGTGGGATTTGAACCTGGTGTTGGTGCTTCAAAAGCCGCCGTTTGACAATATCAGGGAGATTCCCTTGTTGACCCTTTCACAGAAGGTGGTTTTCCTAGTGGCCATAACATCGGCCAGGAGGGTTTCGGAGTTGGCGGCCTTATCCTGCAAGTCGCCTTATCTGGTCATCCACAGGGATAAGGTGGTGTTGCGTCCGCAACCGACCTTTCTACCTAAGGTGGTCTCGGCCTTTCATATCAATGAGGACATTGTATTACCATCGTTGTTTCCTAAGCCGAAGCACCCCAAAGAGGTGGCCCTTCACGCTCGAAGTGGCTAGAGCTCTAAAAGTATATTTGTCTGCCACGACTCCCTTTCGGAAGTCAGACTCACCGTTTGTTTCAGTGGCTTGCCCAAAGAAGGGTATGGCGGTCTCGTCTGCCACCATTTTTAGGTGGATCAGACAGATTGTAGTACAAGCCTATGCCTTGAAGGGGCAGGTGTCCCCCTTTCCAGTCACGGCCCACTCTATGCACTGTTGCATTACTTTAAAAATATAACATAAAGTTTGCGGTGTTGGGTATCTCTCCCGTTGAGCATACCTGGTTATATGGCAGTGTGTTTTTCTGTACACTGCGTTTTTTTTTTTTTTTTTGTGGGTTTAGTTTCACTAGTTCCAACTTGCCAAGGTGGATGAAGTTTTAATGCTGTTTTTTTTCCCAACCCTCGTTTGGCACTGCTTTGGGATGTCCCATTTAGTTACAGAGAGGAGCTGTGTCGGTCGGTGAATATAAGAGAAAATAGTATTTTTGTACTCGTCGTAAAATCCTTTTCTCTGTAATTTACCGACTGACACAGCACCCACCCCTCCTTTTTCTCTACGTTATACTGCTTGTTGACATACTGAGTCTGCTGGGGCAGTAGGGAGGGTTGTTAGCACAGGGTCCGCCCCTCGGGGCGGTACTGAAAGTTCTGTGTTTCAATTTTGCCTAGTTCTCCTAAAGGCAGGCTAACAAACCCATTTAGTTACAGAGAGGAGCTGTGTCGGTCGGTGAATTACAGAGAAAAGGTGAGTACAAAAATCTTTTTGTTCGTGTTGCCTGAAGGTCCTAAAAGAGGGCAGACAGCATCGACATCTACTATTTCTAAATTGATTCAACAAGTAATCGTTCAAGCTTATGGTTTAAAGAGGTAGTTCTACCCTCTCAAATCAAAGCGCATTCAATTTTTTTATTTTAATAGTAAAAGCAGAGATTGTCTACACGTTAATGGTTTTGTCCATTTAGTTTCTTTTTATAGGCCTTGGGAAATACTTTATTTCATTTTTTATGCATTTATTTTTTTATTTTTTCTTGCTTTTTTTCCATTTGTCTTGTATTGAAAAGCATCCCTGAAAGAGTGCAGAAATATGCGGAAATAAAGATGCACATGTGTCGTTTAATGGTGCCAGGAATGCATAAAAATACTGACTGCTAATGGTGGAGGGGTTTAAAAAAACTCATTCATTTTTTAACTATTTAACTTTCTACAGGCTGTTTTGAATGAGCAGGTGAAGGCTGCGAAGCGCCTAGGAAGTGAGGAAGAGGCTAAATTATGGGGTACTGAGAATGAGCTCACTGCTTTGAGCAATGTGGTAGATGAATTACGTACAGAATGTGAGAGTTGGAAAGCTGAAGCCCAACGTGTCCAGCAGCAGCTAAAGGTTAGAACATAACTATGTATCTAAATGACTGCTAGATATGTGTTCAAAGTAAAAAAACAAAAACAAAAAAAATATTTTGTGAAACCATTTTTTTTTCTCCACCTAAAATCAACCTCTACTTGGTATTACCGTCAACGTTGAGCTTGTTCCTGTGTGGGAACCTAGTCCTTGGTATTGAACAGTGTCCTGACATTTTCTTTCCAAAGTGAATGAGGATTCTTTTAAAGGAGCTTGTGAGCATTGCTGGCCACTCCAGCTATTTAAAACCCAAAAGCAAACCTTTATTATTTTGCAGATTTCCAAATTTCAAAAGAAACAAAGCAGTTGCAATTTATAAAGTATGAACTGCAGTTAATCATCAATTTGTTAGTGTATCTAAATTTGCTAGTACATCTAATACTCCCCTCCCCAGACTGTGACAATGCTGCTTTCTAAAAGTGCCCCTGTTCGTCTCCATCCAACGTTGGGGCACTCTATTACAGGAGGTGTGTACAGGGGTGTGTGTATGTATATGTATATATGTGTGTGTAATAAAAATATATATATTACACATATGGCCCCCTTACATTTTTCACTCTGTTATATTGCAGCCTTTTGCTAAAATACCGCAGCACCCCATATTGACATTTCTTTTTTTAATAAATCTGCAAAAATGTCAACAATTCTGTGTTTTTCTGTCAATATGAGGTGCTGTGTGTACATTGAGGAAATAAGATGAACTTAAATGATTTTATCAAATGGCTGCAATATAACATATTGTGAAAAATTTAAGGGGGTCTGAATACTTTCTGTCCCCACTGTGTGTGTATATATGTGTATATATTATATACATTCTAGAAAAGAATCACATTTTGTTGTTTTGCAGCCTGAAATGAACACAGTTTGTTTTATCCAGCTATATTTACTAAGTGAGGGAGAGACAAAAAGAGAAAAGATCCCCCTATGGTGGACTTTAAAGGCACACTTAAATACAATTAAAAGAGTATTTGTAGTACAAAGAATTATTTATTCATGATTGGATATAGTAGCTAAATTTATGCATATGAAAAATGGAATGTCTAGACAGTTAATGATATTGTCACCATATTAATGAAAGCAAAACGTATTGGGTGCAAGAGGACCTCCTATGTTTCAGAGTACAATTTTTCTCCTCCTTCGGGGATGTATGATGGCATGTTGAATTCTTCTTGTCACCAAAAACTATGCAAGTGTATGAGTTCAATTCTTTATACAATTGTGTTTTGCTCTAAATTTATATTACCATACATTTATTGCTTTTCAACTATGTTATGACTTAGAAAAATGAAGCGTAGGGAGAGGTAACCAACCTCAAGGGACTTTTAACGGTATCAGGCATTACATGTAATGAAGAGAATCGGATAGTAATCACTCAAAAAGAGTTTTGAATAAAAAAAGATTCGTAGAAATTTATTATACAAAAAATTAACAGATTTTGCTAAAACAAACACTATCAATACAGATACAAATCCATACAATACATGGAGATCTTGAAGAATCATTTGCGAACTCCGTCAATGTAATATGGTGCTCAACATGTTTCACTCATAGGCGAGTTTCTTCAGAATCATTGACAAGTATAATACTGCATGGATAAACACATAGAGAAAATTAGTTGAATATAAAGTGCATGTTCCAATATTCACAATAAAGTTTTCAAAAAGAAACCAACAGGTAAATATGATTACTACAAAAGAAATACCAAAAATCATATACATATATATATATATATATATATATATATATATATATATATATATACACATATATATATACACATATACACATATACACACATACACACATACACACACACGAAACAGGGCATTTAGGTCGTTCAAGATCAGAGGGGCTGAAAGATCACATACTCACCCACTGTATGTTCACAAAATAAGTCAATCAAAAAAATACCGTATTGCAAAAAATTAAGAGCCTCAATGGTGGATGGGGGACATCCGGGCTATGTGTGCTTGCAGGAAAACGCTTCAGGATAGCAGTCTAAATACACAATCAAAAAGAGGGAAACGAACCCGCTGTAGTTTAAAAAAAAAGGGCATAATATTCCTCCTAGGAATGGCCAAATTTAGCGATTCCAATGGGATATATATAGACTACATACATATATAGATAATATTGAAGTAATTACCTGATAGGATCAAATTGGATAAATGAGCCCATACAAAGGGGTCAAAGGCTGCCGTAGCCGGTCTGCGGCTTCCTTAGGGTAAGGAGAGGTATCCTCTGGCCGCTCAGATAGAGTAGGATTAACTTTGTATTGCACTAAGGCATATCAAGTCTGGTACAAACAAAGGACAAGAAACAGACCAACAAGCAAAGACCACAAGTTAGTTCGGATAGGTATCTTAATAGAAAATCAGATAGAGATAGAGGTTAAGCTAAAAGTAACAAAAACAAACAACTGCGTACCTTGTTGTACGAACGTATGGACCTTACAAGCACCCAGTCCTCCACAGAAAGAGTGAAAGGCAGTGAAGTGCTGCCTTATAAAGCATTTCCCCCATGGCAGCGGCATCTGGGAACGCCGCCGGTGGGCGGGCAGAAGTATCTCAGCAATCAGTCTCGGAACGAACCGAGGAGTGTTCCGCGCATGCGCGCTGTGATGTAGACCGTCACCCGCGCACGGCGGCCATTTCTACGTCACCGCGCGTATAAGGCAGCACTTCACTGCCTTTCACTCTTTCTGTGGAGGACTGGGTGCTTGTAAGGTCCATACGTTCGTACAACAAGGTACGCAGTTGTTTGTTTTTGTTACTTTTAGCTTAACCTCTATCTCTATCTGATTTTCTATTAAGATACCTATCCGAACTAACTTGTGGTCTTTGCTTGTTGGTCTGTTTCTTGTCCTTTGTTTGTACCAGACTTGATATGCCTTAGTGCAATACGAAGTTAATCCTACTCTTTATGTGAGCGGCCGGGGGATACCTCTCCTCTCTATTTATGAAGCCGTAGACCGGCTACGGCAGCCTTTGACCCCCTTTGTATGGGCTCATTTATCCAATTTGATCCTATCAGGTAATTACTTCAATATTATCTATATATGTATGTAGTCTATATATATATCCCATTGGAATCGCTAAATTTGGCGATTCCTAGGAGGAATATTATGCCCTTTTTTTTTTTAAACTACAGCGGGTTCGTTTCCCTCTTTTTGATTGTGTATTTAGACTGCTATCCTGAAGCGTTTTCCTGCAAGCACACATAGCCCGGATGTCCCCCATCCACCATTGAGGCTCTTCATTTTTTGCAATACGGGATTTTTTTGATTGACTTATTTTGTGAACAGTTGGCGAGTATGTGATCGTTAAGCCCCTTTGATCTTGAACGACCTAAATGCCCGGTTCCGTATGATATATATACACATATGATTTTTGATATTTTCTTTTGTAGTAATCATATTTACCTGTTGGTTTCTTTTTGAAAATTTTATTGTGAATATTGGAACATGCACTTTATATTCAACTAATTTTCTCTGTGTTTATCCATGCAGTATTATACTTGTCAATGATATTTAAAGCTCCTGAAGAAACTCGCCTATGAGTGAAACATGTTGAGCACCATATTACATTGACTGAGTTCGCAAATGATTCTTCAAGATCTCTATGTATTGTATGGATTTGTATCTGTATTGATAGTGTTGTTTTAGCAAAATCTGTTATTTTTTTTGTATAATAAATTTCTACGAATCTTTTTTTATTCAAAACTCTTTTTGAGTGATTACTATCTGATTCTCTTCTATTACATGTAATGCCTGATACTGTTAAAAGTCCCTTGAGGTTGGTTACCTCTCCCTACGCTTAATTTTTCTAAATTAAATATTTTGGATGTGGTATCATTATGTTTTGGTGGCTTCACTTCATTCTTTAAATTAGGTTATGACATAGTTGAAATATGTTTTCCCCTTCATGCACCCCTGAAGGAGAAAAATTGTACTCTGAAATGCGTTGGGTGCAAGAGGACCTCCATATAAGTTTTTTTTCTCGTAAATATGGTGACAATATAATGAACTGTCTAGACATTCTATTTTTCATATGCATCATTTTAACTACTATGTCTAATCGCAAATAAAAAATTTTGTACTACAAATACTCTTTAAGTGTGCCTTTAAAGTCCACCATAGGGGATCTTTTCTTTTTTTTGCTTCTAATACTGGATGTGGCACCATATTGGCATAATATTGCCATTCTGCTTCTTTTGCCTAAGTGAGAAAGAGAACACCAACATGTCAGAATTTTTTGTTTTTTTGTTTTCATATAGCAACATGTGGCAAAAGAAGTTCTGGACAGCAGCACTCCGGAATATAGCCTTTATTTGTAAAAAGTCCAACCGATACAAGCCACAGCAAAAAAAAGGGGCAAACTAACTGATGCGTTTCACACTTAACAGTGCTTAGTCGTAGGTATGACTAAGCACTGTTAAGTGTGAAGCTCATTAGGTTGTTCCATTTTATTAATTTTTTTTGCTGTGGCTTGTATCTGTTGGACTTTTTACAAATAAAGGCTATTCCAGAGTGCGGCTGTCCAGAACTTCCTTTTTGCATTGTAAAGCAATTGTTGGTATGTTCAAGTTAGTGGCATTTATGTAAATTTGCAATCCTGACTCTTGTTCTCTGAACACTCTTTTAACAGAAGAAGGAAGCCTGTGTGTCAGAATTACATTCCCATTCCCAGAAACTAGGAGCTCAGGTAAAAAAACTTCAGGAAGCCTTAGCAAGCCAAGAAGCCATGATTTCTGTTATATCCATGGACTTGAAAAAACACAATGTTGAAGACACGATTGACAAGTGTAATGGCTCAGCGCGATCTGACATGAAGCAAAGAAGCTTCTCTGAAAGTTTGACAGACTCAAGTGCTTGGGACTCCCCTGACATGATTAGGAAACAGGAGGAACAAGTGCAGAGCTTAAGAGGACTAGCTTCCTTCTCTGAGTTAAGCATTAATCATAGTGCTGAGCTGGATGCTATGAAATCAAAGTCATTTGGTTGTGTTAAGCAACTGGAACAATATAATCTTCTAGGATCCAGCACCCCTTCTTTATCTGACAGCATTTACTCCCTGCAGCATTCCAGCCATACACAGAAGACCAGCCCTGTAAGTATTTTATGATTTTGTGAAAAAAAAACAATCTTTTATTGTTCAGTTTGAATAACTGTATCCAAATGAAGGCATTTCTATATTCAGTGCATCTACAGGGGTAATGCCTTCCAAAAAGACAAATATCAGGTGCACTTAACAAAGGTAACAAACTGTTGCATAAAACATCAACCTACGTCTATCCAATAATAAACTTTAGTCTGTATCAATCTCTGGAGAGTAGTATTTCCAACCTGCCCACGTATTTTTTAATTTATCTTGTTGATTTCTAACCTCATGCACCCATCATTCCACCTCCGTTATTAGATCGACTTTTCTCTTTTCCAGTCCGACAGAGTAGGGAAGGTAGCCTGTTTCCAAAACCTGAGTATTAATAATTTAGCCGCATTTAAGAAATGTGGATTTATTATTTTTTTTATTTTTTTTTATAAAATGTAATAGAAGCAGGCATTCCATGAAGCAAAAAGTGCATAGGCGATATTTCTATAGGCTTAGGAGTCTTCTTGATCCATGAGGCAATTGCCTCCCAAAAAGGTCTCATTTTCGAAGACCACCATATGTGGAGGAATGTGTCCTTTTGTTTACAACCCCTCCAACAGCAATCATCTGCTGTCCGATAAATTCGTGCCAGTCGGGCCAGAGTCCGATACCATCTAGCCAAAAACGTATGTAATTTCTTTTATAGAGGCGCATGTAGAGATGTAATGTTTTTTTCTTCTATGTTCACTGACTGACACAGTTCCTTACTTAGACCATCGGGTTGTTACACCACCCTCAGGAGTGGACTAGGCAGAACATGTTAACATGTACTTCAAAACCAGAACTTTCTAGTTCCGCCCAAGGGGTGGTCCCTTAGGTAACAACCCCCAGCTTGCATACTGCAGCCTTAGTTTTTTTTCTTTTTTCTGCCTAGTGAAGAAGGACCTAGGAACCCTGCAGGCCCATCAGTCCATGGATTTTTTTCTGCAGAAGCTTGCCTTTTGCGCAAGATTTAGATCCTGTGATCTGCTATCAGCAGTCGGCTGGGTGACAGGCTGGATACCCTTATCCTTGTAGTCTCCCCAGCCTGGGCAGACCAGAGTTCCACGTTGGGTTGGCCACGACATGCCCCCCAGGCTCCAGGGTCAGCCGGTGAGCTTAATGCTCCGGGGCACACATATGACCATGCTACTGATGTCTGTGTCATAGTGTTCCGGGCCAGCAGCCACCCCGTACTGATAGGAGAGTGGGTCTGTGATGGAATGTTCCCCAGCTCGTCAGGACTGGTGAGTACAGCTCAGCTCTCCCTGCCTCGGTGGGGCTGAGCAGCTGGGTATTCCCTGGGAGGTCGATTTGGGGGTACCTCGCCTCCCTCTCTTCTCTCCCCGTCCCTATTCCCCCCCCCCCCGGGGATGTTGCATGGGCTTCTGAGCGGTGGGGGCTCTCACCTTCCGTGGGGGTTGCACTGGGTGGCTGTGCCCTGGATGTCTGTAATGTCTCTCCCCTGGTTGTCTGGAGGTCTGTGTCTGCTGATCACTGTAGCGATGTTTGCTGCCATTTCCTCTGCCTGTTTTCAGTGTTTCTCATTGCATACAGTGCTTGGCGGCCATTTTTGGTGTGATCAGGGAGAAGCATGGTCAGACTCCATTTTTCTGTAGTCCGGCGGCCATTTTTCCTGTGATTATGTCCTGGACGCTTGGCGGCCATTTTGTTGAAGCCTAAACACGGCTTTCATGCTCAGAGCTGTTCTCTGGGGCTCAGCACAGTGCGGTTTTCTTTCACAAGCATCTAGGAGCTGACACAGGCACACCTAGCCGACTGCGCAAAACTCTGTCAGGGTGGTGAGTCCTGCGGTGGGGGCCCCTCAGCCTGGAGCAGTTAGGAGGGTTGGACTATCACTGTCCTAAGTCCCCAACAGGTGGCAGACAGGGTAGGGTCAGCATGGCTTCAGAAACTGTTTTTGTTCCCCCAAAATCCAGGCAATTGCAACCGGTTCGCCAGCAGATAGTGCAGTGCCCCTGGACGCCTTGTCGGCAGTCCTTAACACTTCGTTGCTAAGATGGAGGCGGTGCGTGGGCGCAAAGGTGGTAAAAAGCGGTCCCTGCCCCCCCCCCTCCTCCGGGGAGAGCTCTGACGCAGACTCGGGGCCCCGCTGAGGCTGGTGACCCCTGCTCTGTTTCAGATGACGCTGACCAGGACCGATCGGACAGTGATGATGAGTTCCCGCCCTGGTCTGCTTGCGACAAAGCGCTTGTTGGAGCACTTACCACAGCTGTGCATGATACCCTGAAAATTCAGGATACATCAGATCCCTCTGCTGATGTAGCAGTCCCCTTTGGGTCCCGTAAGCCAGCCATTCACCTAAGGTGTTCCCGTATCTGACTTATTTCGATAAGTTCATATACAAGGAATGGGGTCGACCACAACAGAACTTTTTGGTCCCCAAATACATGGCGTTGCATTATCCCTTTGAGGAGAGCCTTCTCAAAAAATGGTCCTCTGGTCGTGGACCCCCCAGTATCCAGGTTAAACAAAGTAACCCCGATCCCGGTAGGTTACTTCCAGGGGACTCATGCCTTTAAGGACCCCACAGACAGGAAGGCCGAGGCAGTGGCCCGTTCCTTGTTTACGGTTGTGGGGTCAGCAATGCAACCAGTACTGGCATCTGCACTTGTGTCACATACACTTACTGAGTGGGAAAAACGTTTGCCCCGTGAATTGGGGGAGCAACAGGCTTCCCCTGTCTGCGTGGAGTTAGCAGACCAGTTAGTGCAAGGCATTAAGTACGTTTGTGACGAGGCCCTGGATACCCTTCCTCTGTTATCCAGGGCTTCAGTGTCAGCAGTGGTTCTGAGGCGCCTGATTTGGCTAAAATGCTGGTCGGCTGACTAGGCATCTAAAAAAAAAAAAAAGCCCCGACAGATTTACCCTTCCTTGGTGAGCGGCTCTTTAGAGCCTCATTGGATGACATTATTAAAAATGCCATATGTGGTAAGAGTACCTTACTCCCACAGGGCAGGAAGGCTAAGGAACCACGCTGTAGGCAAGGGCCCTCATTCTCTGCTCACAAACTGCTTTTCCGTCCGCCCGGGACTTTTGTGACGCGGCCCTGGATACCCTTCCTCTGTTATCCAGGGCTTCAGTGTCAGCAGTGGTGCTGAGGCGCCTGATTTGGCTAAAATGCTGGTCGGCTGACCAGGCATCTAAAAAAAAAAAGCCCCGACTGATTTACCCTTCCTCGGTGAGCGGCTCTTTAGAGCCTCATTGGATGACATTATTAAAAATGCCATAGGTGGTAAGAGTACCTTACTCCCACAGGGCAGGAAGGCTAAGGAACCACGCAATAGGCAAGGGCCCTCATTTTCTACTCACAAACTGCTTTTCCGTCCGCCCGGGACTTTGGCTAAAAGTCCCCAGCCAGTCAGAACGACCACTGAAGGACAAAAGCGTCCCTGGAACAGCAAGCCTGTGAGCAAAAGTGCTACTGCATGAAGATTTGCCCCCGCCCGCAACACGGGTGGGGGGTCGCCTTCAGGAGTTTGCAGTCCGGTGGGCCTCTTAGCTGTCCGACCAATGGGTCTGCGATCTGATTTTCCTCTGGTTACAAGATAGTTCCTCTCTTGGCAACCAAACAGATTCTTCCCCTCCAGTATACCCTTACTCCTGGCTCGCCGGGAGGCCCTAATGGGGGCAGTAAGGAACCCGCTGAGTCGTGGGGTGATAGTACCTGTTCCGGAGCTGGAAAGATTCCAGGGGTTCTACTCCAATCTGTAGTCCCCAAAAAGGAAGGGGTACGTCCAATCGTGGACCTAAAGGCCCTCAGTTACTTTGTAAATGTACAGAGGTTCAGAATTGAATCGGTTCGCTCAGTAGTCCCTGCACTTCATCAAGGGGACTCCCTGGCGTCTTTGGACATTCAGGATGCATACCTACACATACCCATATGCCTTTGGCATCAGAAGTTTCTGCGAATTTCCAGTCGGGGAAGCCCACTACCAGTTTGTGGCTCTCCCTTTTGGCTTTAGTCTTTACCAAGGTATTGGTTCCAGTTTTAGCGTTGCTGTGACAACACGGGATTGCTATCGTAGGTTAGCTAGACGATCTCCTCCTGAGAGCATCTTCCGCCACAGAATTAGGAGGATGTGGCGATCACCATACAGACCCTGCAGGAATTTGGATGGCTGTTGAACCTAAAAAAGTCGGTGATCATACCGACTTGGCGCTTGGAGTACCTAGGCTTACTGCTGGATTCCATGGAAGTGAGTGTTTCTCCCTTCAGACAAGCTGCAGTCTCTCAGAGCCGTGGTAAAACTGTTGATGAACCGCAGGTGGTCATCGCTACGCTTCTGCATGCGACCTCTGGGACTCATGGTGACCTCCTTCGAGGCAGTACTGTATGCCCAGTTCCACACCAGAGTCTTGCAGAAGGAGATTTTGATGAAATGGGACAAATCTCCGTTATCCCTGGATTGCTAGATTGAGGTGAGCCAGTCGGTCAGGGACTCCCTGCTCTGGTGGCTGAGATCCCCAGCACTTCGGGAAGTCGTTCCTACCTCTGAAATGGACAGTGATCACAAAGGACGCCAGCCTAACCAGCTGGGGTGGAGTACTGGGAGTACAGTCGACCCAGGGCCTCTGGTCGGAGGAGGAATTCAAGTTGCCGATCAATGCTTGAGCTACGAGCGATCAGGATATGCCTCTCCACATGGTCAATCAGACTTCAAGGTCATCCAATCAGGATTCAGTCAGACAACGCCACGGCGGTGGCATATCAATCAAGGAGGAACAAGAAGCTCGGCCGCCACACGGGAGATCGCTCACATCCTTCAGTGTGCAGAGCGACATGTATCGGCCATTTACATACTGTGAGTGGAGAACTGGCAGGCGGACTACCTAAGTCGCCAGATGCTGGAGAATGGGCGCTGCATCTGGAGGTTCAGGCTGCTGTGCCTACGTTGGAGCACACCAGACGTGGATCTTCTGGCTTCCCATCTCAAGTGGAAGGTGCCAAAATTCATGTCCAGGACAGGAGATCCTTGGGCAGATGCGCTGGTGGCTCCGTGGGGTCAGTACCAGCTGATCTATGCTAACCTATATAGACTAAAAATGGGTGTGAACCCAAAAGGTATATGTACCAGTCAAAAATTTGAAAAACAGCTGGAAATCTCCAGTTGTTACACCTGAAAATAAATCACCTGATAAAGATGTATATGTATATATATATATATATATGTGCAACAATAGCAAACAAATATAAAATACAACTGTATATCTCCAGTAATCGCATAAAAGAGAAAAACACACTGTGTGCTAAATTAATGAAAATGAAAAAATGAAAAGCATGAGTGATAAACTAAAACTCTAGCAAAGTGCAAATCAATGTAAACATAAATAGTAATTGCATAAAATGTGAATGGATTGACTAATAATAATATATAGTGTCCATATATGATTAAAATAAAATTTAATAATGAGTAGTGTCCATATAGTTGACCGACCACCCATGATGAGTTTACAGTGGATGACTGGATTCCAAACAATTTTTTTTTCCAAAGTGCGAATGTGCTCTTGCCACCACCACACATATAAGTTGGCTTCTTACCGACTCAATGCGACCCCCCCCGTAACAGAGGGTCCCAGCAGGCAGAAATAAATTGGATAGGCCCCTGGACGACGTAAGTTATTACGAAACGTGTAGGATGGAGCGACGCGCGGACGTCACCTCGGTCTTTTCGTTTGCTAATCACCAGGAAGCACGGGTTGTTTTGTTTGTGTGCGTCCGGCCGGCGCACGCTTCCTATTAAGCCTGATGCCAAGTTATTTATGCAAGTGCATTACTATTTTTTGAATTAAAAGTTGATGGTTTTACACTATTTGGAGCCTTTATCTTTTATGTGGTATTGCGCTGAGTGGAGAGTGGTGTACGGGAGAGGAGAGATGGCAGAGAATGTATTAGCTCCATCTTTTGGAAGATTTGGGATGAGACAAGCAGCTCATTAATGTGAATGCCTATCCAATTTATTTCTGCCTGCTGGGACCCTCTGTAACGGGGGGTCGCTTTGAGTCCGTAAGAAGCCAACTTATATGTGTGGTGGTGGCAAGAGCACTTTCGCACTTGGGGAAAAAAAATTTGTTTGGAATCCTGTCATCCACTGTAAACTCATCACGGGTGGTCGGTCAACTATATGGACACTACTCATTATTATTAATTTTATTTTAATCATATATGGACACTATATATTATCATTATTAATCAATCCATTCACATTTGTTCATTTATTTATATTTATTTATTATTCAATTACTATTTATGTTTACATTGATTTGCACTTTGCTAGAGTTTTAGTTTATCACTCATGCTTTTCATGTTTTAATTTTCATTAATTTAGCACAGTGTGTTTTTCTCTTTTATGCGATTACTGGAGATATACAGTTGTATTTTATATTTGTTTGCCATTGTTGCACATATATATATATATATATATATATATATATATATATATATATATATATATATAATACATCTTTATCAGGTGTAACAACTGGAGATTTCCAGCTGTTTTTCACATTTTTGACTGGTACATATACTTTTTGGGTTCACACCCATTTTTAGTCTATATAGGTTAGCGCAATTCCTTTTTTCTTATTTCGATTTTGTGTATATTTGTTGTACATCAGAGTTGCAGCTTCCGATAGACCTTGTATTTTGGGTTACTAGATTTTTGTTGTATTCCGTAGCGCAGTTTGCCCCTCTTTGAGTGGAGACCGAGGGGATTCCTGTAATTCTGATTGCCCCAGATTGGCCTCAGTGTCCCTGGTACGCAGACCTAGTGCGCCTGGTGGCGGATGCCCCTTGGTGACTGCCGTTACGAGAGGACTTCTGTCTCAAGGTCCGATTCTCCATCCTGCTTTACCATCGCTGGTTTTAACGGCATGGATATTGAGAGCCAGGTGCTAAGGAACCGGGGCCTATCGGACTTGGGGATTTCAACTATGTTGAGAGCATGGAAATCTTCTCGGAATATATATCGTCGTACCTGTGTGAGGAGAAAGGATGGCGTCCGCGCTCCTATTCTATATCTAGGATTCTGCTGTTTCTACAGCAAGGGGTAGACCAGAAATTGGCTTTAAGCACCATTAAAGGACAAATATCAGACTTGGCTGTCTTTTTATTTATTTATTTTTTTCCAAGCAACCCCTGGCATCTCACTCCTTAGTGAGCACTTTTGTTCAGGGGGTCCGACATGCAGTTCCTCTGGTGCGCCCACCGCTACCCCCGTGGGATCTGAACCTGGTGTTATCGGCCCTTCAGAAACCGCCGTTTGAGAATATCGGAGATTCCTTTGTTGACTCTTTCCCAGAAAGTGGTCTTTCTAGTGGCCATTACATCGGCCAGGAGGGTTTCGGAACTGGCGGCCTAGTTTTGCAAGTCGCCCTATCTGGTTATCCAGTTCACTGACTGACACAGCACCCTCCCCTCCTATTTTTTACGTTCTACTGCTTGTTGACGTACTGAGGCTGCAGTATGCAGGCTGGGGTGTTACCTAAGGGGCCGCCCCTTGGGAGTAACTAGAAAATTCTGGTTTTGTTGTACGTGTTAACATGTTCTGCCTAGTCCTCTCCTGAAGGTGGTATAACAACCTGATGGTCTAAGGAGCTGTGTCGGTGAACTACAGAGAAAAGGATTTTACGGTGAGTACAAAAAAGCCTATTTTTTTTTCTAGAGATACCCATGCTTTACATTAAGAGTCATGACACCAATTTAGAATGCGCACCAGAGACATTGCCCTGTAATACAGGGCCACATCTGGGAGTTCAATTCCCCCTTCCCCTTTACTTCTTCGTAAGGTATAGGCCATTCTATCGCTTCTATCGTTCAATACAAAGGATATAAAGGCTTTATTAGGGGTGCACCGAATGGGTTTTTTGGTGGCGAAACCGATACCGAAACATATATTAAAATTTTTTGCCAGAGACTGGGGACGTGGTACAGGAGATGGCCAGAGACTGGGGACGTGGTACAGGAGATACAATTGATACAATGCAGCCAGAGTGTCTCCCCCCCCCCCCGTTGCAGCCAACCTGTGAAGAGAAGAGAGGAGAGCCGCCTCCACCACCTGTTTGATCACAGCGCCGGGAACATCACGGCTTTAATTTCAATAGCTGTGTGTTCCCGGCCGTGCGCCGTCACACGCAGCCCGTCCAATCCTGCGGGTGATCTGTCTATCAAAGTGCCCAGACAAGGGGGAGGGGCTGTAAGTGACGGTGCACGGTCGGGAACACACAGCTATTGAAATGAAAGCTGTGATGTTCCCAGCGCTGTGATCAAACAGGTGGTGGAGGCGGCTCTCCTGCACTATAGCATGATATAGCTTTTCATGATGGGCTGCACCAGGGGCGGGGGCGGAGCCCCGTCCCTACCCAGGCCACGCCCCATTATCGGCCGTTTTTCTCTTTCGGCAAATTGCTTCGGCGGCCGAAATTTCGGTGCATCCCTAGTAAACATTTAAACATCTGTGGGAGTGAGATGGGTACAGTGTATAAGATCTAAATCATTCTAGGTATTATATTCATTTTTTAGGGCATTTACTCTTCCAAACCATGTCAGGGTATGGACTTTCCATCTCTGCAAGTCCTCTGTTGCCCCTATTAATACAGATCCATGGTTGAGATCATATAAACGTTTTTAATCTGAGGCAATATGTACTCCCAAATAATATAGAGATTTGACATTCCAAATAAAGGGAAAAGAATCTTGCAGAGATGTTGCCATTACAGATGGGACATGACTGGGTAGTAATGCCAACTTCTCAAAGTTTATTTTAAAGTTGGATAGAGTACCATATCTCCGGACTTCAGACATCAAGGCAGATAGAGATTCCTGGGGGTTGGAAAGATAGAATAAGAAGTCATCAGCATATGCTAAGATTTTGTTCCCCAGAACCGATGCCAACCCCTACTATCTCCTTATTTTCCCTCCCTTTACAAAGAAAGGGTTCCAAAATCATAGCAAACAATAATAGGGAAAGGGGGCACCCCTGCCTGGTACCATTACATATATCAAAATAGTCTGAAAGAGTATCATTGACTTTGACCCTAGCCCTTGGGCACGCATATAGAGTCGATATCCAACCCATCATCTGATCACCCAGGCCTAGCACTTCACTTTTGTCACGTGATCTATGTGCTATTAGTTCCCCGCTGATAACTGCCTTATGGGCTTCCCAAACCATTTGATCAGACGCTTCTCCAGATGGGTTTATTTCAAAGTACCTTTCCAATTTATGCAATAGATCTTCCGATATATGTTTGTCATAAAGCAAGGACTCATTTAACTGCCACCTCTGTTCTTGGCTACCCACAGAAACCAGAAGAAAAGTTAAACTAATGGGGAGTGGTCTGAGATCATTATAGATTCAATAGTGGCAGATCTCACACGATTCAGATAACATTGATCTACCAAAATGAAATGAGCTGGGAGTAAACATTATGGGTTTTAGAAAAATAACTATAGTCTTTTTTATTCTCCATGTGTGATATCCGCCAACTATCTACAAGGTGAAGGGATCGGAAAAGTTGTTAACATATTTAAGGGCTCTAAAGGATAAGGGTTCAGGGTGATATTAAAGACTTAAAAAGAAGGAGCTTCTTTTTAAATTCAAACATAGCTCCTCTCTCTGATTTCCCTTTGAGTCTTGATCCTGAGACTCAGAAGGGAATCGGTTTGGATTTAAAAAGAAGCTCCTTTCTATTTTGGGTAATCTTTGGTCTACATCTATGACTGTTGAATGATCGAGTCTCCATAGTCGTTTTGCTGTGTGTTTTTTACCTCACTAATCAAGTATCCTTGAGCTGCTACTCCAAAACCCCCTGAATAAAGGCCCTGGCTGGGTAAAGACCGCAAGCTTATGATGGCTTGCCTTCCGGTAAGCACGCACTTTGTGGTGGAGGTGCACGATTTTATGGTGGTGTTGGAAGTCATGTCAAGAATTCACACATTTGTGTTTTATGGATGGTATAATCTCACAATTTTTGGCACATGGATTAATTGTATATCACAATACCATTTTTAGCGCAGCTCTGTCCTATTACTAATTTTGTATATGTGTGTATCTCACCTTTTGAACTGCTGCTGCTTCTTTATTAGTTTACTTAACGCAGTATTCTTGTATACATATTTTGGCTATAAAACTAACCGTAAGGCTATTAGGTGCATAAATTGAAGCAAATGTATAGCACTGTACCTGTAGCATACCTTTAACAAGAAGCAGTTTTTGGGGCAGTTTGCACAGATGTAAACAATTTCCAAAAGGCTATCGTTGCTCCTTTTGGGATAGGAGATACTGCATGAAACCACTGACTACGGAAATTGGGGCATTCAGGGTTGGATCCTGGCGTGAAGTGCATCTCTTGTAGGAAAACAATATCTACATCCAGATGACACATTTTCTGCCATAATCGACCCCCCTTTTATGAGGTGAGCACAAACCCCTCAACGTTGTAGGACACTTTTCAATGAACTAGCCATTGCATATATCCTGACTGGGTATGTAACACTGTAAACCTATTACCACCTGTCTTTTTTATTTTTTTTAATTTTTTTATCCTCTCCAAATGCACCTGTAATAAAAGAAGAAAAAAATAAAATCCAACAAACTATAACGAAACATTCTACTTTGTGGAACAGTGGTCATCAACTCTGTCCACTAACAGGCCAGGTTTGCAAGATAACTGAAATACATCACAGGTGATATAATTTGCTGCTCTGTGATTGCTCTGTATTCTAGTCTGCATCTCCCCAAGGTAAAACATAAAACCTGGACTGTTAATGGGCCCTGAGGACAGGGTTGATGACCACTGTTTTAGATTATGCCAACTAAAGGGAGGATAGTTCCTTGTGGGTACCAGTAGTCCAACCCCAGATCCCCCTACCCATCTGCCACTATGCAGATTATCCAGTCTCTTGTTGGGGACCAGCCTAATGGAAGAACAACATTTCCTATAGACATTGACAAACAAGAAAACAAAAAGGGAAATAAAGTCTGATGTTCCCCGGGTATAACTTTATTTAGTCTTCTACGGCTGCACCCAAAAAATAAGGAACTAGGAAAGGGAGGGTGGGGGGGGTGAAGGGGAAAGGGAGATAATGGCAAAAGGAAAAATTCTCCTCCCCCCTGTTGTCCTGGAATTGTATATTTGTGGTTTGTGCTGAAAGAATGAAGAGGCTCTTTCACTTGGGGCATTCACATTTCTGAACAGTATCCCTCAAAGTATGAAGATAAATAATTTCACCTTTCAAACTGCTAGATTGTTTGTGGGTGGCTGTATCCCATTGTTCTATTGTTTGTCTGCCTTGGGAGCAACCTATTATGGAACGTGTATGGGTATTAGCTGGGAGAGGGGAGGTTTCTCCTGCAGCCCCACCTGCCTGTGTGTGTCTCGTTACTGAATGTAGTTTACCCCACCCTGTGTCATTATGTAAAGGTGGGGGGGGGGGGGGGTTTGATTCCTCAAACGGCCCTCCCTGCTGATAAGACGGTCTAATGTTAGATAGTTGAATACCTGTGTGTTATGTTCCTGGAGGAGGTTAAGTTTACCCTGCCCTGTGTATGCAAAGAGGGGGGGATTGTCCTCTAAGTGTATATCCTTGTGTGCCTGTGTTTTGAATAGTCTGTTTTCACCCTACACCGATGCGTCGACAAGTGACTGTGTGGGCTAAGGCATTTTTTCGATTTTGCTGGTACCAGAAAAAGGAAGCTTTTACGGTGGACAGACTCTTGAGTCCGGGGGTCAGTGCCATAGGGTAAACCATGCAATAGTAATTTTCGAAAATGCGCTCAACCACTTAACTGGCCCATAGCTGAATGACGGCTACAGGGCGGTTACTTAACTCTGGGAGGGCGTACATTGACATCCTCCCAGAATTCTGCTCTCACGTGTCCCCTGGGGCGCACACTCAAGCACATCCGTGACCCCCGGGTCCGCATCACGGTAAACGGACGCTCATTGCTTGTGACAGGGGAGAGATCGGTGGCAGCAGCACTGTGGGCTAGATCTGTAGTGCCCTCAGCGCTGCTCACTGACAATTAACTCTGCAATACTCCGCAATACCCTAGCCATACTCTGCCATACCCAGTGGTGATGCCCTGCAATACCCAGTGGTGATGCCCTGCAATACCCAGCCATGTTCAGTGGTGATGCCCTGCAATACCCAGCCATGTTCAGTGGTGATGCCCTGCAATACCCAGCCATGCTCAGTGGTGATGCCCTGCCACACCCAGCCATGTTCGGCTGTATTCTGCCTCTGTATGTGGCCAGGCTGTGGAAGTCTCACACATGTGGTATCGTCGTACTCAGGAGGAGTAGGAGAATCTATTTTGGGGTGTCATTGTTGGTATATACATGCTATGTGTTAGAAATATTGTATAAATGGACAACTCTGTGTTAAAAAAAAAAAATGCATTTTAACCACTTCCAGCTGGCCGTCATATGACATTCTTGACTTTGTGCGGGGATATCTGAATGATGCCTGCAGCTATCATATCAGCTTTTTCAGCCGGCGATTCCCTACACCAGTGTTTCTCAACCTTTTTACCTTGGAGGAACCCCTGGCAAAATGTTTGAGATCTAGAGGAACCCCTGAAATGTTCACATCTACAGCTCATGGAACATTGGTATGATCAGCGAGCTGTTGATAACAAAAATTATTTGTAGAAATAGTATTAAATAAAAGAATAAATATTAAAATTTACCTATTTAATGTGAAACTTGTGCTTTCTTTTCCTGCAGGGCTGATCCATTCAGATGACATTACATGGGGCAGAGCATGGGGCAGGGGACATTACGTGGGGCAGGGCACATGACAGGACATTACGTGGGGCAGGACATTACATGGAACGGGGGACATGACAGGACATTACATGGGACGGGGGACATGACAGGACATTACATGGGGTAGGGGACAGACTCTTGGGCACATTGTGGGAGGACACAGCAGGGCACACTTCAGTACTTCTGCTGGCTTCAGAGCTTGTTTCATATCTTCTCCAGTGGCGTACTGTTCCCCCTCGGCCTCTCCTCCTCCTATCCTGTCCACTCCAGATGATGTCACTTACAAGCACTAGGGAAGGACAGGAGGGGAGAAGGAGGAGGGGCCGAGGGGGAGCAGCGTGCTACAGCCAATAGGGTGCCAGCCGCTTCCCTGCCTATCTCTGCCTGTGTCTGCGATCCTTCTGACAGCTGCCTGCAACTGACAGTCAGATCGGCGCGGGACCCCTGGGGACCTCTGGTTGAGAACCACTGCCCTACACCATAAGAATGATCATAGCGGCTGTTCCACTGCTTGATCGTTCTTACGTGAGGCGAGAGGGGACATCCTCCACCGCCCTCCGGTGCTTCTACCGACTCACCGCTACGATCTAAGCCAGGAACGATTTTTTAATTTTATTTTTAATTTCAGGCTTCCCAGCCTAGAGGTGAGATGTGGGGTCTTATTGACCCCATATCTCACTGTAAAGAGGACCTGTCATGCCATATTCCTATTACAAGGGATGTTTACATTCCTTGTAATAGGAATAAAAATGATCAAAAAAATTTTTTTGGGGGAAAAAGTCAAACTAAAAGTAAAATGAACAATAAAAAAAAAAGTTTAAAGTGCCCCTGTCCCCGTGTGTTCACATGCTGAAGCGACCGCATACTTACCGTATTTATCGGCGTATAACACGCACCCCAAGTTTAGGAGGGAATTTTAAGGAAAAAAACTTTTAGGAGGGAAATTTAAGGAAAAAAAACTTATATTTAAATGCCCATCAATGCAGCCTTGTCAGTGTCCATCTGAAGCCTTGTCATGCAGCTTGTCCGTCATTTGCAGCCTTGTCATGCAGCCTGTCCGTCATTTGCAGCCTGTCCGTCATTTGCAGCCTGTCCGTCATTTGCAGCCTGTCCGTCATTTGCAGCCTGTCCGTCATTTGCAGCCTGTCCGTCATTTGCAGCCTGTCCGTCATTTGCAGCCTTGTCATGCAGCCTGTCCGTCATTTGCAGCCTTGTCATGCAGCCTGTCCGTCATTTGCAGCCTTGTCATGCAGCCTGTCCGTCATTTGCAGCCTTGTCATGCAGCCTGTCCGTCATTTGCAGCCTGTCCGTCATTTGCAGCCTGTCCGTCATTTGCAGCCTGCCTTGTCATTTGCAGCCTGCCTTGTCAATTGCAGCCTGCCTTGTCAATTGCAGCCTTGTGCATCATTGTCAGCTTTTATTTTTTTAAATGGCGCCGCCGAGATATCCTGTGTATCTCGGCGGCGCCTCTGTAGTTCTGGGCAGCTTTCGGCCGTACTCGGCGGCTTTCGCCCGCTCTCGGCCCTTCTCGCGGTTTTCGGCCGCCGAGAATGGCCGAAGGTGGCCGAAAGCCACCAAGGAAAGGCCAAAGGTGGCTGAAAGCCGCCCAGAGCCCAAAAAATCGCACAGAAATCGCGGAGGATCGGCGTATAACACGCACTGCAATTTCCCCCTGATTTTAAGGGGGGAAAAGTGCGTGTTATACGCCGACAAATACGGTAAGTCCCGTCCACATATGAAAACTGTGTTCAAAACGCACACGATTTTCATTGCTGTAAACGTTAGAGCGAGAGCAATAATTTTGGCCCTAGACCTCCTCTGTAACTCAAATCATGTAACCAGTAAAAAAATTTAAAGCGTCGCCTATGGGGATTTTTAAGTAGCAAAGTTTGGCGCCGTCCCATGAGTGTGTGCAATTTTGAAGGGCGATGTGTTGGGTATCTATTTACTCGGCGTAACTTCATCGTTCACATTATGCAAAAACATTGGGCTAACTGTACTGTTTTGGTTTTTTTAAAGCACAAAAAATTGCTGCGCAAATACCGTGCGATATAAAAAGTTGCTATGACCGACGACGTATTCTCTAGGGTCTTTGCTAAAAAAAATAAAAAAAAAAAAAAAAAAAAAGCATATACAATGTTTTGGGGCTCTTTGTAATTTCCTAGCAAATGATTTTTACATGTGGGAGAAAAATGTCAATTGTACTGGGTGCTGATGGTGCTCCCTGCATGTTGGGCCTCTGTATGTGGCCACGCTGTGTAAAAGTCTCCCATATGTGGTATCGCCATACTCGGGAGCAGGGCTCGACAAACCCCAGGCGCCAGGTCGCCAATGCGACCAGAAATCGCAACCTGGCGCCTAAGCTGCAATCAGCCCACTCACTATCGATGCCCCAGACATGCAGCGCATGAACGCTGACTGCCGTCCTTCTCCCTCCTCCACACCCTCCGCACCGCGCTAAGTAGGTGAAACTGACAGGCAACGGAGAGAGGAGGATCTGTCAGATTTCAGCCTGATGTCGGGGTGGGTGGGACCCGGCCAGGGTGGGCGGGACCCAGCAGCTATCAAACACCAGCCAATTGGGATCTGGGCGGGCCGCTACGTGTATGTGGCCGCCCCTTCTCTTAAGCAGCCCAATCGTTGGCTGGTGTTTGATAGCTGCTGAGTCCCGCCCTCTCGGCCGGGCCCCTGCCCACCCCGGCCGGGTCCCGCCCACTCCGACATCAGGCTGAAATCTGACATATCCGCCTCTGTTACTTGTTTCACACCCCGGCTGAGTCCCACCCATTCCGACATTAAGCTCAATTCTGACAGCTCCTCTGTTAGGTTTCACACGGAACACTCCGTTACTGAAATGTATCAGTGCCGCCTGCCAGTGTCAGTGCCACCTGCCACCACCAATCAGTGCCACCTACTAGTGCCAACCAGTGCCACCGCCAATCAATACCACCTGCAACCAACCAGTGCCACCTGCCACCACCAATCAGTGCCACCGTCAGTCAGTGCCACCTGCCCCGCCAATCAGTGCCACTTGCCAGTGCCACCTGCCAGCGCCAATCAGTGCCACCTGCCAGCGCCAATCAGTGCCACCTGCCACCACCAATCAGTGCCACCTGCTAGTGCCAACCAGTGCCACCGCCAATACCACCTGCAACCAACCAGTGCCACCTGCCACCACCAACCAGTGCCACCTACCAGTGCCACGTGCCACTGTCAGTGCCACCTGCCCCGCCAATCAGTGCCACCTGCCAGTGCCACCGCCAATCAGTGCCACCTGCCACCACAAATCAGTGCCAACCAGTACCACCGCCAATTAATACCACCTGCAACCAACCAGTGCCACCTGCCACTACCCAGTACCACCTGCCAGTGCCGAGTGTCACCGTCAATCAGTGCCACCTGCCACCGCCAATCAGTGCCACCGCCAACCAGTGCCAACCAGTTCCACCTGCCACCACCAGTGCCACCTGCCACCACCTACCAGTGCAACCACCAACCAGTGCCACCTGCCAGTGCCACTGCCAATCAGTGCCACCTGCAACTACCAATCATTGCCACCTGCCAGTGCCACCACCAATCAGTGCCAACTAGTGCCACCGCCAACTAGTGCCACCTGCCAACACCAACCAGTGCCACTGCCAATCAGTGCCATCTGCCAGTGACAACTAGTGCCACTGCCAACCAGTGCCACCTGCTACTTCCAAACCAGTGCCACCTGCCAGTTCCAAACCAGTGCCACCTGCCGATGCCACCTGGCAGTTCCACGTGCCTGCCAGTGGCAACCAGTGCCACCTGTCAGTGCCAGCCAGTTCCATCTTTTGCCAGCCTTACTCTTTCTGGTCAGCCCATAACCCTGATGTAACAGCGTTTCAATGGAGTTATTGACTGGGTGCTCCATTGTGAGTTAGGGATAGGGGGTGAAAATGAGTGGCCTTACCACGGGAGCTGAAAAAAAAAATTTTTTTTTAACTGGCTCCTAAATTCAAAGCAAATTTGTCAACCCCTGCTCGGGAGTAATAGCAGAATGTGTTTTGGGGTGTAATTTGTGGTATGCATATGCTGTGTGTGAGAAATTAATAAAAATAGAAAATTGCTGTGCTCCTAATCGAAAAAACTTTTTAGCTAAATTACTAAAGCTGCAGCTATTGAGATGTGATACACATCCAAAATACCAATAGAAAACAAAAATGTATAGCTGCGCTACCTATATACTCCCACCTCCCTAAATCTGAACACTGGTATTATCACAACCTTCAGACCATCGCCATAGTGAATAAAATAAATATTAAGTGAATCATTTCCCAAATAATTCATTAACATATACAGAGAATAATAAATAGTGCTAATAAATAATTAATAATTGATAAATAGAAATAATAAAATCAATAAAAATTATAAAAAAAACCTTAAGCAATTAAGCATAATTTAATGTGAAAAAGTGACCCAAAACCCAAAGTGAAGCAATCCAAATGATAGTCCTTTTGGTGAAAATGATATCTCTTTCAATAATGTTATTCAAACGTGCAATCTTCCGTCACCAACAAAATGTGCTGAACGCCATAAGAAATGCACGCTTACCAGAGGGAAGCGTGTAATCTCTCACTCAGTGTATGTGGTCTGCCGGATGGATTGCAAATCCCCACCAATTCAGACTGAAACATCAAACAGGAAACTCGCATATATGCAGATGGTAGCTTTAAAGACATAAGTAGAGAGGATTCCCATAATGTAAAACAGGCAAACAGCTTTATTCCAAATCAAAACAAATTATACTCCCAAACAAATATAAAATCACAGCGTATATGCCCTAACCTCCCTCCTTCTGGGGCTGGTGAAAGCTGGTAGCTCCCGAGTTGCGTCGCCTGATCTCTCCCTGGAGATCTGGTCTGCTGCCCGCTTGCTCTCTCCCCACGGGGATCACCGCAGAATTTTTCGTAACATACATCTTCCCATGAACGTCCTACTGAATGATTGATTATGTCCTCTACATAAACTTGTTCTTAACTTATCTTTCCTCCTCTATTCCTTTCCTCCACCCCCCACCCCCTCTCCCCTAGTTGGCATGCGTAGATAAATGTGTTAAAGGGTCTCTTCCTGTTGACTTGATGGCCAAACTCAAGATTACTTCATATAATGTAAGAGGTTTGAATGTTGCAGCAAAGCGGGACAAGGTAACCCGCGAACTGCAGAAATTGGCCTGCTCCATCGCCTTTCTTCAAGAAACGCACTTAACCCATACAACGCCGGTCAGACTGGCCTCGCCCCAATTCCTTCAGTGGTACACTTATCTGACACTAATAAAGCTAAAGGTGTGGCCACAGGATTTAATGGCAATGTACCCTTTAATCTTTCAGACATGCAAGCGGATGATCATGGTAGTTTTCGCTTTGAGGGGGGCTTTCTTGGCAACACCCAATGTACTTTAGCAAATATCTACTGTCTGAACCACAACCAGCCTACCTTCTTCTCCCAGACTCTCACCAAACTGTCACAATTTGCCAAAGGGATAACCATCCTGGCTGGTGACATAAATATGCCCCTTGATCCCATTTTGGACACCTCCCAGGGCCGCTCTAGCATTTCATTTAAACGCCTGACTCTAGTTAAAAAAAAACAAAAAACTTTTAGACCTTCAACTGCTGGATATCTGGCGCACGCTACACCCTAAAGAAAAAGATTTTTCACACTTCTCCAGAACACATCAATCATACTCCCGAATAGATAATATCTTTTTAGATCACTACCACCTCCCGCTCTTACAATCTGCTCACATAGGCACTGCCACCATATCTGATCTTGCACCTGTGTCGATGCGCATGGCCATGTCAACTTTGGCTCACCGCTCTAATAGCTGGAAACTTAACGATTCCCTTCTTTCTAACCCAACGGAGGTCTCCATGTTGTCCTTCTCACTTAATACAATACTTCCAAGAAAACACGCCTACCGAGACCTCCCCCTCTATCGTATGGGAAGCCCACAAGGCTACCATGAGAGGTCAACTTATCGAATTGGGGGCGAGGGAAAAAAGGGAGCATGGTCAGCAAATCGAGCAGGTGCTACACTAAATAGCAGACCTAGACAAACAGCATACGCTTTCCTTACACTCATCTCACCTTAAGGCCCTTACACTGAAACATGAAGAACTAAAAAGCCTACTTGACCTTGACACTAAACAGAAATTCCAACGCTTCTCAGACACTGTACGAGTGGGGGAACAAACCTAGTAGACAACTGGCAAGATCCCTTAAAGCAAAACAATCTAAATATTTTATCCCCAAAATAAAACTCCCTAACGGCGATCTTGTACATGCAACCCCACACATAGCCAAAGCCTTCAGGGAGTATTACGCGGACCTATATAAGGTGAAATGTGATTCGCCCTCCCTGACCTCTAAGGAGAGACGCATCCACATGCGCACTTACCTAAAAGAAGCAAACCTGCCTAGACTATCTGACTCAGCCCTTAGGGACTTAGACTCAGAATTCTCTGTTGAAGCATTCGAAACGGCTCTGAAGACCTCCCACTCAGGGAAAGCACCTGGGCCGGACGGATATACCATTCTTTATTTTAAGACGTTCAGTGACATCCTACTCCCTCGCCTTACAGCATATGCTAACTTAATCTCTCACACCTCGGGACTATGCCCGGAATCACTCAGTCCACATTAGTCATCCCCAAGTCAGGAAAAGATCCCACCCAATGCAGCAGCTATAGACCAATTTCCCTGTTAAAGTGGTTGTAAATCCTTACAACCAACTTTGACCTAGAGGTAAGCCTAGATTAAGGCTTACCTGTAGGTCCATGAAATATCTCCTAAACCTACACGGTTTAGGAGATATTTGCCGAAAGACAGGCACCGCTGTCTACGGCGCATGCGCCGTAGACATCGACACGCAGGCACACTGAGCGCGCCGCGGTCAACGGCGATATGCCGCGAGTGGCGACTCGCATGCGTGGGAGTGACGTCATCGCTGCTTCGCCGAATGACAGCGGCAGAGCGGCAAGACCCACCGAGAAGATGGATGCGCCGTACTACAGGGGACATCGGTGACTTCGCTAGCTCCTGTGTCAGGTAAGTGACACATAATGGACTACTATGCGATGCATAGTAGTCATTATGCTTTACCTTTGCAGGGAATGAAAGAGGAAGTAAACCCATTAGGGTTTACTTCCTCTTTAAATGTGGATGTCAAATTGTATTCCAAAGTCATGGCTAATCTCCTACTCCCCCTGATACCTAGTTGGGTCTCACCTGACCAGACAGGCTTCATACCTTCCAGAGAGGCCAAAGATAACTCCCTCCAAGCAATATCCCTAATCCAGTACATACGGAGATGTGTCCAATCCACCCTACTCATATCCACTGATTCTGAAAAAGCGTTTGATAGGGTGGATTGGGACTTTCTCAAACTGACGCTACGGCATTTTGGTCTGGGCCCTCGGATGTTTTGTCGCATCTCCTCCCTCTATACCAATCCTACGGCACAATTCCGTATAAACGACACTCTGTGACCCATTCACACTCTTCAATGGGACCAGCCAGGGCTGCCCCCTGTCTCCTCTCCTATTCGCACTCACTTTAGAACCTTTCCTGGCTACCATCAGACAGAACACTAATATTCACGGCATCCAAGTAGGTAACAGAACCCACAAGTATGCGGCATACACGGACGACATCTTATTTATCCAACAATCACGCATCTCACTTCCTAACTTGATGTCCGCTTTCTCCACTTATCAAACGCTGTCCAACTTCAAAATCACTCTCCAAGTCGGAAATCTTAAATATCAACCTCCCTAAACAGGAGGAGAAGCTACGAAGACCCCTATTGCCCTTTAGATGGGTACAACACTGTATGAAATACCTGGGAATATATCTCACACCTAACATTCACTCCCTCTTCAAATATAACTACACCCCCTTGTTAAATAATGTCAGAGAAGTTTTAAGAAAACAAAACACATGACCTAGTGCATTACCATAGACAGAGCTTTATTCAAACCAAATATATAGCAAAATGGCTACTCACAAACGAGTATTGATAAAAAGCATAGTCAATACAGCAGGGTCCACCTCACCGAACTTCAACAAGCCTAGACCTGATGTCAAGTAGATCGACCAATTCCCTAACACAATGGCTGACGCGTTTCAGGGGAGAACCCCTTTCCTCAGAGCCCAAACGGGCAATGGATTATACCTTTTATCAATACTCGTTTGTGAGTAGCCAGTTTGCTATATGTTTGGTTTGAATAAAGCTCTGTCTATGGTAATGCACTAGGTCAGTGCACCCTCCTTTTCTGTTTTGTTTTCTCCAGCTTTTGAATACCCATTATTCTTTTTTTTGTTTTCAAAAAAAGGTTTTATTAAAGCTGTAAACAGAGATACAAAGTCAGCGAAGGAATCAAAATACCCATTATTCTGAGGAGGGCTGCAAGACTTTTAGACACTACCTTGTGAAGCTGCCTGTATCGCATATTGAGGATCCCGACACCAGAGCGCAGGAGAAGTATCAAAATTACACCAGATGTTCTCCGCCAATTCCCCGTTGTGCTGGAGGAATTGTGGGAACACGGCAACCCATGTGCACATCTGGTGGTCGTGCCCGATCATTCGCCCCTTCTGGTCCACCGTCATCCAGCTTATACAGCAGATCTCAGACGTCATACTCCCCAATGACTCATGGATCATCCTTTTCCACGCAACCAAGGGACCCATCGGAAGTTATAAATGCTCACTTGTACCACACCTGCTTAACACGGCCAAGGCTTTAATACCCTCCCTCTGGGGGCAACTCAAGATCCCATCGATGAAACGCTGGCTACAAAAAATATCAGAGGTACACCTCATGGAAGACCTCGCCTATTGCAACAGGAACACCTCCCAATGACACACTCTAACACAATTCACAACCACCCCTTATTACAAAGAGCTCATAACACAAGCGCACGGAGACTGAGACCACCTTCCCTGAAAAGCTCTCCTTGCTTCTTTTTACCTGATGGTCAGTTCTCCTGTGGTTTAAATTTTTGTCTTTATTTTTGAAAGACCCATATCATATAGTCATACTTATTGCTATTATGGTGCCACGCATGCCAACGTCTCCCCCCCCCCCCCCCCAATCTCCTTCTCCTTTTCCGTTTCCCTACTTCCTCTCTTTTTTTTTCTCTCTTATCTCTGATATCCTCTATGTATTTTAACGGCCTTGAATAACTATCTGGATGCATATCCCTGCCCAATCAATGCCATATGCACAGATGATGGCCCTCTCATAAGCTTGGAACCCTACTACCGTGTGCATTAGAACTCTAGATGTTATAAATTTCTGGGGTAAACGATTCCACTTTACCTCTAACATTAGAATGTTTTACGTTCACCTTTTGTCTCTTCATATTTCAATAAAAATGTATTAAGCAAAAAACAAGGTCAGAGGAAACTTGGCTTTAAAAAAGGTGTGCACAAAAATGTATGGACACGCACATAAAAATGCATGATAATTCACATAAAAACAACGAAGCACAATTGACTGTGGGCCCAGTTTTGTCTGTAGTATGAATGGACCACAAATACTCCAACAGGGGGTTGATATGGGCCAATATCCACCTTGTTGTTGGAGTATTTTTCGTATATTAATCAAGAGCTCCCCCACTAGAAAATGGTCAAACCTCGTAGGACCTAACTCAGTGATTTTGTCGTATTGTATGAATGGGCCCTGTAAAAATGAAATTGCCATAAACATGCAGGTTAGAAAAAGGAAAGTGTGTGTGTGTGTGTGTATATGTGTGTGTGTGTGTGTGTATATATATATATATATTAATATATATATATATATATATATATATTAATTATAATATAATTTCTGTTATGGCATTTTATATGGAGATCAGTGTTCATCTATGCATTTTAAATGTCATTATCTGTGTTGGAGTACCACAAGCTAAGGTCATATACCCGAGCAGCTGGCAAGCAGTGCCTATAATGGAGTCTTTCACTTTGAAGGTGTTAAACTCATTAAACAGTCTGTGTTTCTCAAAGAATGATCTCACCATATGACTGGCTTAGAATATATGCTACAGGTTTTGTACAAGTATAGTATTACTGTCTTCTTCTTCTTCTTCTTCAGGTAAGAGAAACCGGACACCCTTTGACAGACTACGACTCCTGTGATGATCAGCAAAGTTCTATGGGTGATCGTGTAGAGAGACAGCAATCTGATGAATTTGGTAAGTGTATAATTATTATTGCAATATTTTTTAGATTGTTTGAGCTCTTTAATTGCAATATGTACTGCTCTTATGTAACTTTTAGTAAGTTGGGCAACATCCTTAATTATAATGGTTTGTTATCCAGATTACAAGCTTGAAGCTGGAAAGTTCCAGTTAGAAGAAGTGGAGAATTTGTTTGGCATAAAGCAGAAGATGGATTCGTTGAGTGGAAGTGGACTATCTGCACAGCTTCAGGTAGCATTTTTAGAATGTGCTGGACTTTTTACTGTAATTTATAACTATTTCGGTAGTCCTATTGGTCACAGATTGTATTTGTCAGTATACATACTGGTAGACAGTATATCAATTCAATTATAAGAAAGTTGGGGGAGTGGGGAAGTAGTGCACAGAGACTTTACAGCCTGGCGGAAAAGCCACATGAATCTGGGAAAAGAGACATTGGACAGCATATAACTGTTGGCGAAAGGGGTGCATCTAATTTTTATGTAATCTGCTCATACAGCCTGAAAGTGTATCCGTGTATGTTGGGGATATGGGGACTCCCAACAGTGTGGCGAATTAGCACAGGTCAGTATATTGCTGAATGGTTAGCCATTAATGTACAGAGAAGTTGGTAGCCATTACTACATGGGTTATGCTGCCACCTTCTGCTGAATGGACACTGGCCAGAAAAAAAGGCAGGAGGCCCTGGCCCTGACAAATCATAACCCTTCCCAAGGTCCAAGTCATAGTTGCGTGCTAGTGTCTGAAGATCATTTTTTTTGGGGGGGTGGGACTTTTTTATTTTTTTACATTTCCGGCCTGTTCTTTACACTTCTATCTGGGCAGAGGTGGGCCCTACCTTTATCAGCCACTATGGCCGGCAGGACAAGAGCAAATGTACTCAGACCACTCCATACAAGAGTGGGGATAGTCTATAATATCTGCCTTTGGATTCTGCAGGCAGAGACCTTCTACTTTCAGTGTTTCCGGTGATCTCGGTGTCAGGGTGCGCTAAAGGCCGTGCAGGGATGTGCCTGGTGTGATAAGTGAAGTTTGGGCCTTGTTAGGCTCTGCAACATGGCCTGGCAAGTGACTCTGTGGAGTTGGGGCAACACTCCCTACAGTGTTCCCTCTGTGTGTGGTATTTTAGGGCACAAGGTGACATCAGGACATGGTTTTCACTGGGTTACAGGCCTGTCACCCCACAGCAAGCCATTTCTTCTTGCAGGTAGAGCATTAGGAAGAAGGTCAATGGGGGCTCCCAGATTCCTTCGTCAGGTAAGGAAGTTCCCCTTGCAAAGTTCCCCTTGCAATGGTCCTTTAAAAGCTGCCCTATAGGTCAAATTAGCTCTGAATTCCTGTCCTTATCTTGTATCTCCACAGTTTCTAGGTCAATGTCCTTCTTTCTTTGTGTCAAGGGGGCATTCTCTGCAGCCATTTCTCTACTATAAGATCACCCTTTGAGTTCCCTAGCTATACAAATAGATGTCAACCATCGCAATTTATAACTAGCCTTTGCAGTAAGTTGCACATGGAAGGGTAATGCATCGCAAACAAAAATTTCACAGCGCACTTGCCAGCCAGCCAACAAACCAACCAAATTGACCCTAACAATTCGCGCTAAAAACACAGTGTACATTACTACAGTTGTGCTCATAAGTTTACATACCCTGGCAGATTTTGATTTCTTGGCCATTTTTGAGAATATGAATGTTAACACATTTCTTTCACTCATGGTTAATGTTTGGCTGGACCCATTTATTATCGATCAACTGTGTTTACTCTTTTTAAATCATAATGACAACAGAAACTACCAAAATGACCCTGATCAAAAGTTTACATACCTGGTGATTTTGGCCTTATAAAATGCACTCAAGTTGACACAAAGGGGGTTGAATGGCTATTAAAGGTAACCAAACCATCCTTACCTGTGATCTGTTTTCTTGTAATTAGTGTGTGTATAAAAGGTCGATGAGTTTCTGAACTTCTGACAAACCCTTGCATCTTTCATCCAGTGCTGCAATGACATTTCTGGATTCTGAGTCATAGGGAAAGCAAAAGAATTGTCAAAGGATCTGCAGGAAAAGGTAGTTGAACTGTATAAAACAGGAAGGGGCTATAAAAAAGATATCCAAGGAATTGATAATGCCAATTAGCAGTGTTCAAGCTCAAATTAAGAAGTGGAAAATTAGAGGGTTCTGTTGAAACCAAACCACGGTCAGGAAAACAAACTAAAATTTCAGCCACAACTGCCAGGAAAACTGTCTGGGATGCAAAAAAAAAAACACAACTTCAGATGAAATACAGTAATCTGAAAACATGTGGTGTGCCTGTTTCAAGATGCACAATAAGGTGGCACTTGAAGAAAGATGGGCTGCATGATTGAGTCATCAGAAGAAAGCCATTACTATGCAATTGCCGCAAAGTATCCCGCTTACAATATGCCAAACGGCACAGAGATGAGCCTCAAACCTTCTGGCACAGTCACTTGGAGTGATGAGACCAACATTTTAGCTTTTTGGCCACAACTATAAACACTACATTTGGAGAGAAGTCAACCAGGCCTATGATGTAATGTACACCAGTCCTACTGTGAAACATGGAGGTGGATCCCTGATGTTTTGGGGATGTGTGAGCTACAATGGCACAGGAAATTTGGTCAAAATTTATGGCAAGATGAATGCAGTATGTTATCTAAAAATACTAGAGGAACATTTGCATTCATCAGCCAGGAAGCTGTGCATGGGACGTACTTGGGCATTTCAAAATGACAATGATCCAAAATACAATGCCAATTCGACCTGTCATTGGCTACAGCAGAAAAAAGTGAAGGTTCTGGAGTGGCCATCTGTCTCCTGACCTCAATATCATTGAGCCACTCTGGGGAGATCTCAGAAGTGCAGTTCATTCAAGACAGCACAAGAATTTACAGGAACTGGAGACTTTTTGCCAAGAGGAATGGGCAGCTTTATCATCTGAGAAGATAAAGAGCCTCATCCACAAATACCACACAAGACTTCAATCTGTCATTCATGTTAAAGAAGGCAATATACGATATTAAGAACTGGGGTATGTAAACTTTTGATCAGGGTCATTTGATTAGTTTCTGCTGTCTTCATGATTTAAAAAGGGGTAAACACGGTTGATGGATAATGGCTTCAGCTAAACACTAAATGTGAGTGAAAGAAAAGGTTTTTTTGTTATGTTCTCTGAAAAATGGCCAAGAAATCATAAATTCTGCCAGGGTATGTAAACCTTTGAGCACAACTGTATATAGACTACTTATAAATGGGGATGGTTGCCATCTTTTTGTATAGCTTATTGGATGCATTCAGCTGCCATTGTGCTATTGCTGGGCTTCCAGTGTTCCCGTGCCTTTTGAGGAGTGGGTTCCCTCGAGCAGGCAAGTGTGCTCTTAATTTATCCACTGCTATATGTGCTCCAACTTGAAGACGCTCAAAACTATAGTTGGGACCGTAGTCTACAAAGTGTCCTTGGCGTGGGCACTGTGGCTTCCACACAGATCTTCAAATGTGTGCAACGGAACCCTCCTGTTTTTAATGCGAATTTAGACTAGGTAAATTTGGTTTGTGTGCAGGCTTGCTGGTAGGAATGGGCCGAGTTTGGTTTGCACCAGGACTTTCGAACATCGGGAAAGTTCGGAACCAAATCACTAACCCTATTGAAGTCTATGGGACCCGAACGTGAAAAATCAAGTGCCTATTTTAAAGGCTTGTATGCAAGTAATTGGGCATACAATGGTTATGGGGGTCTGGGTACTGCCCTGGTGGACATGTATCAATGTAAAAAAAACACACATCATTTTTAAATGAGCAGTGATTGATGCCTAAACTGGAAGTATAAAAATGAAAAATTCCTTTCAATTTAGTGCTTGGGTGGTCCCCTTAGTCCACGTGTAAAGTGGCACGTCTGTATTGTGTATAGAAGCTGCTGCAGCAATAATTGCATGAATTCCCTGCAAGCTTTCTTTATTTTGTAAGAAACGGTTTGGGAGCCAGTCTGTATAATGAGGCCACAATGTAGTGCACGGGGGAACAAGATTAGAGATTTTTTTTGGGATAAATTCTGGTGTCTCTAACACAGACTTTGGATTTCTACTTCTGCAATGGGTGTGGCACCTTCACACCAAAATCAAGGTACTCTTGATGAAAGCAAACATTGGCCATGCTGTCAAAAATTGTAGTGATATACACCTGTCAAACAGGTGTGGAGAAATCTGTCTTTGGGTGTTAATTGTACCCATGAAACCCTCACCAAATACATTCTTCTAGATGAAATCAACACCCACAACACGAGGCAGCCTAGAATTCCTGCAGAAATTCCACATCCCAGAAACACTTAATCTGCGACATCAGCATCAGGGGCTTCATAGCTGCTGGTAATCCAGGATTGATTCATTTTGATAAGTCAGTCCACGGAGTCTGTAGACAGATGCGTTCTATGATCAGTAACAAAACCTCCAGCAGCACTGAATGCCCATTCAGAAAGCATGATGGATGCCCAGCAGCTCAATGGCATACTGGCCAGAGGCCTGTTCTCATGACCCAGTAAGCCAGTGGATGGTTGACTGGAAAGCTCTTCAGCTCTGTTTTTGCCCTTAAATAATCATCCGCCATGGGATGTGGAAGCTGACAGCCCAGGGTAACGAGGACTAAAAACACATTCAGAAATGCATCACTTATGCGGCCGTATTCTCCGCCGCTCCTTTCTTGACCAACAGAAGCCTCAAAACTGTATTTTCCATGACATTTTAACCAACCATAGTTCGATAAACTTCTCTTTAAGGTGTCCTCAAGAGATTTCATCTTCTGCTTCCTCTTCCACTTTGTGGGCACGAGATGAGTTCTAAGACTTTCATCTTAGAACGGTGGTCAAGGAGGGTTGCCAAACAAAAGTGATCCTTTTCCCTTACACCATGTATTCTTGGGTCCTTTCGCAGGCTTTGAAGCATGAGGGGGAGCCCATGCACCGCAACTTTGCAGAGAATGAGAAGCAGACTCCTTGGGGTCACTGAGAATTATAGTATCTGGACCTGCCTCCTCCCAGCCACATACTACTCCCAAGGGTTCTCCGGATTGAAAACTATCTTACGGTTTGACGTATATCTTCCTCTGCTTCAATGCCTCAGAAACTGCCAGAATTCCTTTTTCCTTTTGTGTGCTCTGTAGCATAGGAACAATGGTGTCTGCATAAAGTAGGCTTTGAAAGGAAGTCCTTCTCTTCATCCTGCTGCTCTGCTTCGAGTGCCCTGTCCATAATGCCACGCATAGTCTGCTCCAGCAGGAATACAGCAGGGTTTGTCACTGATTCATGCATTGTCACGGCTCACCGTCCTTGTGGCCTCCTCAAATGGTGACAGTACAGTGCATGCATCCTTTATGAGCAGCCATTGGCGTGGGTATTAAAGCCGAGTCGGTATGAGCCTGTCGTGCCATACTCACACAGGTACTCCTTGACTGCCTTCTGCTGCATGTGCACCTGCTGCAGCATTGCCAAAGTCGAGTTCCACCTTGTGGGCATTTTAACAAATCGGGCAGGTGCAATTCCCACTGAATTTCAGCCAACAGAGCACTGGCTGTGTATGGCCGCCTAAAATGGCTACACGCTGGTCTGCTTTAGTAGATCTTCCAACCCTGGATACCCATTTAGGAAACGGTGCACCACCAAATTGAGGACACGTGCCAAACATGGCACATGTGTTAACTTTCCCGGTCTAAGGGCGGACAGGAGGTTTGTGCCATTATCACACACACCACCCTTCCTGGCTCCAGCTGGTGTGGTGTGAACCACCTCTGGGCCTGTCCCTGCAGGGCTGCAAGAATCTCTGCTCTGGTGTGGTTCCTGTCCCCTAGACACACTAGCTGAAGCACTGCATGGTGACACATTTTAGCCTGACTCATTGAATAGTCCATTGAACGCTTAGGGGGGTTACTTGAGGTTCATAGGACAATACAGAGGAGGGCATGGAGGAGAAGAGGGTAGAGCTGACAAATCTGGCATCGCCAGCTGTATGGCGACGTGGGGGCACAACAAGCTGCAGCATAGAGCCCTGACCTGCATCCTTCTGAGTTACAAGGAAAGTTACCCGGTGTGCTGTGAACTAAAATATATCGTCCTTGCCCATGCTTGCTGGACCACATGTCAGCAGTAACGTGGACTTTGCGGCTGACAGCCTTGCCGAGTGATGCCACAACATTGCCTTGCACATGATGGTAGAGAGATGACATGGCCTTGCATGAAAAATAGTGACTGGGAACCTGCCATTGTAGTACAGCACATTCTGCAAATTCCCAGAAGAGGGCAGAATCCACCAGGCGTAAAAGCAGAAGTTGTAGAACCAGCAGCTTTGACAATCTTGCATTTAGACGCTGGGCATGTGGGTGGCAGGGACTGTATTTATTTTTTATTTTTCCTGCTGCAGCAGATGGGGCAGAGACATTTTCTGGCTGTAGTCTACAGCTAGCAGATGTGCTGCAAGGACCTGGGGCACCCTGCTCTATACCATCATCCCTGTCAGTGGATGCTGCTGAGAGGTCATGGGGTATAGCAGGGACAGACTGAGGTGAGTAAGGAAGAGGAGGAGGAACAAATTTGTGCCCCTTTTCAGTGGCTTTTAGGTACTCTTGCCAACGGGCTGAGTGGTGGGAGGGTAAATTCCTTGTCAAGTATGTAGTACCCAAATAGTTAGTGTTTTTGCCACGCTTGATGCACTTGAGACAAAGTTGGCAAATAGCAACCATGCAATTGGCTGCATATGTAATAAAAAAGGCCCAGACAGCTGAGCTGTGGGAAGTGGGCCGGAAGATAACCGCTCCACAATGTGATGGAATAGAGTGGCTGCTCTCTACTTTTCCATGATGGCTGCCTTGTTGAGGTTGTGCCTCACCCTTGCTTTCCTCCTCTGCTCTATCCGGCACCCAAGTTGAGTCATTGACTACATCCTCGTCCTTCCTCCTCTCGTCCTTCCTCCTCTCGTCCTTCCTCCTCTCGTCCTTCCTCCTCTCGTCCTTCCTCCTCTCGTCCTTCCTCCTCTCGTCCTTCCTCTTCTCTTGCATCATCATTACCACTGGAGACAACTTGGCAATTTTCTGTGGCTGGGGGAACATGACTGCCAATTTGTGTACCAGTGTTCTCCCCTCTCTGTAGGCTCATATTCCTGCCTTCCTCAACCCCAGAGTCAGAATCAACATCTGAATCCAGTAATGGCTGTGCATCATTAAGGAGCAAGTGTCTGACGCTGTGTTTTAAATAACTCCACTGACTCCTCCATGTCTGATGCTGGGGCTATGGCTGTGGACAAGGAGGCAGGTTTTGCCACTCTGGCAACTGCAGGGGACTGCACACTAGTCTCTGCTTGGGTGACGGAGGATGAGGACTGTTTAGTAAGCCTATCCACCACCTCCTCTGCATGCTGTGGCTAGATAGCACAGGCAACATCAATAAACAGAGGCAATGATGCCCTGCCTGAGGACTGACCACGTCCAGCTTTGTCTGTGGAGACGTCTGCTACTGGCCCTCTTACAGTGCAATGGGAACTCTGCCTCTCCTTGCTTTCCTTCCAGGCATGATGGGGGAGTGGGGTTGCTCATTTACAAAGTCTAATAAAGATGTGCAAGTGTGTACATGGATGCACTTTAATCAATGGAAAGTGGTGTTTGGACACAGACACACTCCACGCATACACTATAATATACTAAGTCAAACGTGCAGTAACGCACAGAACTATATGCCGTTAAACTTGCAGTAATGCAATGAAATATACTGTGCATGAATGGTCGCACTGAACTATCCCTAGATGCACACTAAACTGATATTCTACACTGCTAATAGAGTCAGAACTGCACACTATAGTACACTGTCTAATCCCACTGAAGAGAGCCCCGTTCCATCTCTCTCCACACTGCTATCACACTACAAATGGCCACTAATGGAAAGAATACTTCTATAATGTAGGGCGGGATTAAGAGCAATGAGCCATGATTGGAAACAGTCGTCATGAGTGTTCAGTCATGTCTCTGACAGTGCTCTGTGCCCTGATTGAGCGACACTTTCATTGCTTCAGCCAATCAGGTCTTTCAATGCACTGTGCAGTGGCGCAGTGTATTGTGGTGGTTTGGCGGGCCAAACAAATGGTTGGAGAACTTCCAAACTTCTGCTTGGGCCAAACCATTCGCCCATCCTTGCCTGTGCTGGTAAGTGCGCTAGAAATTTTTTTTTGTCTTTTTGGGAGTTGACTAGCTTGAAACACCTTCTCCGAATAGTCTCAGATGATACAGAGATGAAACAAATCTCCCTACACAAGTTTTTCATGTATATCTGCTGTCCTTTGCTTTCTACAGTCTTTAGAAAGTGCACATCGTGTTACATATCTTTCTTCCTGTTCCAGCAGTGGGAGGGGTGTCTGGGCATACACTGTGTGAGCTGATTGGAGGAAAGGCAGTCCAAGATGGATAAGCGGAGATCCTCTCTATTCAAAGTTCCCTCCCTGAAACACATTTCCAGCTGCTTTTATCTCCTGTGTCAGAGAACTTGTCAGAAGTTATCATGCTGATAGAGGAATGGAGCAGCAGAAGACACCGGACTTAGAGCTTTGGAGAGAGCTGATTAAACACTATAGTTAAATGTGCCCGGGTCAGGTTTCATGAATGGGCTTTACAACCACTTTAAGCTGCATCTACCTGAATCTTCTTACCCTTTAAGTCCTGGGTTTTAGTTCCTGCTGGCTTCTAAAACATTCCCAAACGATTCCCAGTGCACTTTCACTTTCAGATAGTGATGTATGCTGATTGAGGCTCACCCAGAGAAGTTTTTTCCACTGAAATAGTTTACTTATCAGTACCCCTTGGAAAGGTGTTAGACTGTTGACCCAATTATTTCTTATTGAATTTTCTCTCCATGTGAATAAGACCCTATCAGGCCTGCTCCTGGGCTTCAAAGGCAACACAGATCAGATTTTGGAAACCCTTTTTAAGGCCTCATTCTCTTCGGTGGGAGAGACTCTGCCGCCAGCACTGGCTGCTGCAGGAGTATACCAATCCCTTAATATCTGGATGAAGCAGATGCTTCATTCCAGAGGATCTTAACCAGAAGATCCTGATACCTAGTCTTCTCTTCACATGCTTGCAAAGTTCTAATAAGTTGATGCAAACATACATGCAAGATAATGGCGCTGCAACACACTCATGCAATCGGGACCGGCAAGAGCTCTCGGTTTCCACTTACCATGCTTGACTTGTGGTCTCCACGCTGCAATACAAGAGTCCTTCCATGTAAATAAAGTCAGCAACCAAGTGTGGTTGAATAAAATGTCTCTTTATTTTGTCCATGGAGTACACATGTTCCAAACAGAGCCAAAACTAACACGTGTCAGCTTATCGAGGCCTTACTCATAGTTAAACTATTACTATGAGTAAGGCCTTGATGGGCTTATATGCGTTCATTTTGGCTCTGTTTGCAACATGTGTAGTCCATGAATGAAATAGGCTTTTATTTATCTTCATCTGGTTGCTGACTATTTCTACATGGAACTACTAAATTAATGAATTTGCCTCTTCTGACACCAGTTTCAGACGACATATCTTGTAGATGGCTTTGTGAAGGGTCCCCACTTTTATGTGTGTGGGGATCTGGGCTTTTTGCTGTGTTTCCCACCCCTTAGATTCATTGCTTTGAGACATCCCATGTAGTAATAACTAAAAAATCCTCTGTGTCACGTTATGTATGATTAAGAAATTTGGCATTTTTGATCTACCTATAAAATCCCTTACGCCTAAATACCTCTCAGAGCACAGGGATTCCTCCCCTCTGGTTTGTGTTCCTTATTGCTTGATCCAAAACTGAGGACTTAGTTGACCTGGGGGGGGGGTTTATGCCTGGGCAGGGACTCCTGCCTCCTTTTTTTTTTTTCTGACCATTGTCCATTCACCCAAAGGTCAATTCATAATCCTTGTGGTTGGTAATGATGATGTACTCCAAAAAATATGATTTTACTGATAAACCAAAAATATAAATTTGAATTATGTCCTGCACACTGAAACAGTATTGCATTGGTAAGTTGACATCATTTTTTTTTTTCTAGTTACAAATTAGTGGACTGTAACTTATTTACATACAATTTCCCTGTTTTTCCAGAAAATGTTGAGTATGGTTCATGAGGAAAGCTGCAAGATTCTGGAACTGTCTGAACTGCCTGTTGCAAAGGTTCCCAGTCCAGAGAGTACTGAGCTTCAGATTCAGAGAAATGCCTGGGTGAAAGAACGAGAGAATCTCCAAGATACCATCCAGTCTCTAAGCTCTGCCTTGGCACAGGCTGCAGGAGAAGGAAACAAGGTGTGTGTGTGTGTGTGTGTGTGTGTGTGTACACACACGCACGCCTGCACTTGTGGCTCTGACTGGAGTATGCATTGTAAAAGAACAATTATCTGCAACTGTAATTCAAACCTACTAAAAGTGTACATCAAGGAAATAGTTTTAGGTACGGGTAGAGCAGAGAAGGGGTTAGAAGCCGAATCTGGATTTTATTTCTACCTAGGACTCTTTAAAGAGTTGTGCCCTAACTTAATCAGGGTCACAAGGCTTTCACCTCACAGGAAGTTGGGGAAAGGCTTAACAGGGACACATACATTACAACAGGTTGGGGAGAAGTCTTCCGATCCTCGACAGTTCAGGAAACGTGGTCAAGAGAAGATGCCAAACTTCCCTTCAATATCTTGACTGTCCCTCCACCACTGTCACCCAATTTAGGTAAGTCGGACAATTCTACCATAGTGGCCTATATCAACAATCAAGGAAGCACAAGGAGCCTGACTGCTTTGAAGGAAGCAAACCAGATACACTCATGTACATAAACTCGCTGTCCAGAAATTTCTGTGGTCCACATCCCAGGAGTGGACAACTGGCAAGCAGATTATTTCAGCACCTAACCTCTTGGAACAAAGGGAATGGTTTCTTCCTCCAGATTTTTTCAATTTTATATTCCAAAGATAGGGGCTCTGAATGGTGACATCCTAGGCTCCAGATACAGCAACAAAAACTACTTCTGGCTGTATCCACAACCAGGGCCCATCTAGCTCTGGCCTCAGATGCCCTAATTATTCTCTTATCTCAGTTCAAGCTAATCTATGCCTTCCCTTGACTGCGTATTCTGTATTCTACAGAATAGAGCAAGAGAGAGAGACTGTGATTCTATTGGCATCAAACTGACTGAGAAGAACCTGGCACACAGACATACATTGGGGGAAATAATTATTTGATCCTCTGTAGATTTTGTGAGTTTGCCCACTTACAAAGAAATCAAGGGTCTATAATTGTTATCATATGTGTATTTTAAATGACGGAGACAGAATATCAACCAAAAATCCCGAAAACACATGATACAAATGTTCTAAATGGAGTTGCAGTTCAGTGAGTAAAATCAGTATTTGATCCCTAAGCAAAACATAACTTCGTATTTGATAGAGAAATCCTTGTTGGCAAGCACAGAGGTAGTAGAATGTTTCTTGTAGTTGGTTACCAGGTTTACACACATCTTAGGAGGCATTTTGGTCCACTCTTCCTTAAAGATCTTCTCTAAATCCTTAAGGTTTCTAGGCTGTTGGTTGGCAAGTCTAAGTTTTAGCTCCCTCCATTCATTTTCTATAGGATTAAGGTCTGTAGACTGGTTAGGCCACTGCATGACCTTAATATGCTTCTTCTTTAGCCACTCCTTTGTTGTCTTGGCGGTATGTTTTGGGTCATCGTCATGCTGTAAGACTCATCTTCAGTATTTTTGCTGAGGGAAGAAAGTTTTCATCCAAGATTTTACAATACGCAGCCTGGTCCTCTGGCCTTTCAGTGCGACACAGTCAACCTGTATCTTTTTAGCAGAGAAATGCCCCCAAAGCATGTTTCCACCTCCACACTTGACTGTAGGGATGGTGTTCCTAGAGTCAGTCAGCATTTTTCTTCCTCCAAACATGGGCAGTCTAGTTAATGCCAAAGAACTCAATTTTGGTCTCACCTGACCACAGCACTTTCTCCTAATCCTTCTCTAAATCCTTTAGATGTTCATTGGCAAACTTCACACGGGCCTGTACATGTAACTTCTTGAGGAGGGGGACCTTGCGGGCACTCCAGGATTTCAATCCATGGCGACGTATTGTGTTACCAATCGTTTGTTTGGTGACTGTGGTCCCAACTGCCTTGAGATCATTCACAAGCTGCTCCTGTGTAGTGCTGGGCTTTTTTTTCATGATCCTCTTTACCCCACGAGGCGAAATCTTGCATAGAGCTCCAGACCAAGGGCGATTGATGGTTATTTTGTATTTCTTCCATTTGCAAATAATTGCTCCAACAGTTATCTCCTTCTCACCAAGCTTCTTGCTGATGGTCTTGTAGCCCATTCCAGCCTTGTGCAGGTCCACAATCTTGTCCCTGACGTCCCTTGACAGCTCTTTGGTCTTGCCCATGATGGTGAGGTTTGAATGGAAGAAAAAGATTCTGTGGACAGGTGTCTCTTTATAAACATAAGTTGTCATCTGGGGCACCTTCATAAATTGACAGGACTAGTCTGTGTACCACATGAGCACATATTGGAGCCACCATTCCTGGTTGGTATGGGATGAAATGCTTATTTAACTGAACTGCAACTTAATTTCTAACATTTGTATCATGTTTTTTTTTTTTTTTGGCTTTTTGGTTGATATTCTGTCTCTATCATTTAAAATACACATATATTACAAATTGTAGACCTTCATTACTTTGTAAGTAGGTAAACTTACAAAATCTGCATGGGATCAAATACAGTCATTTTCCCCATTGTACTTGGACATCTTGCAGATGACTCTGGCCTCTTTTTTCTACAGGTTAGATCTGCTTTTCTTTCCACCCTGCTTCAGTCTCTGGCTTTAATGGCATAGCTTTTGAAACCCAGGTCCTAACGAATAGAAGAGTTTTCGGAATCTGTGATTCCTACTTTGCTAAAAGTAAGAAAAGCTAGTTCCAGGAAGACTTTTTATCGTACCTGGAAATCTTATTTCATGTGGGTGATGCACATTTTTATGGTGTGAGTGCAGTCCTTTTAATCCCAGGGATTACTCTGTGCCTCTCATCCAGGCCTTCTTACTAACAGCTCTTGTTGAGAGTGGTTCATGAGGAAAGCTGCATTCTGAAACTGTCTGAACGGCCCATTGCAAAGGTTCTCAGTCCAGAGAGTACAGAGCTTCAGATTCAGAGAGATGTCATCTACACAAGAAATGCATAAGTGATTGATTTAGCAGATGACTTTACATACACTCTTCATAAGAAAGTTAAACAAATTATACCGGAAAATCATTTGAATTTAGGGAATACATTTCTAAATGCGGGAAGTACCTATACCGCAGACCTTTTTGTGTGTTGTTTGTTTTTTTTTCTTTTTTCCCCCAATTCATTAATTATTTTAAATCTGTGCATAACTAAGTTTCTAAAATGTATTTTAGGAAAGTTCTACATCAGACTGGAGACTGGACTTATTACAAAGTGTTCAGGCTCTTTTGGAAAGTGAGAGGGCATATCTACGTTTGGAACTTCAGTCACAGCTCCATCATGGCACCGGAGATAACAGTTCACTGTTAGAGAAAGTAGAACACCTAATTAGAGAGCAGGTGGGTCAGAATTTAAAAATACACATTCATTTGTAGCAGTTTCTTTTTCTAGATATCTAGCTGATAGTTTTACAGCATCCTGTTTGATGCATTCGCAGTGTACATACTATGCTGAAATCTTGGATACAGTATTCTTAATTTCTGGTCAGGAGTTGTTAAATCCTTGTTGAAAACTGTTCACCCAGAGCCACTGAATTGAAGCACATCTGCTAAAAAGGCCATTAAATCTTAACTTTTTGGATTTGTGATCAAATAATGTTAATAGAGTGTTTTTAAAGAAGGTAAAACTGTACAGAAGTTTAGAGTTTTAGTAGATTTTATTTTTTTCTTTTGATTCACCTTTACTGTATTTTACTGGCTATGCTGTAAAGTTGTCCTGCCTATCTAGTTTAGTTTAGGCTCTGTTTACATATATGCAAATTGAATGCGTTTTTGAAATGCATGACGTGTGAATAAACTTCGATTTTATAATAAAGCTGTTCACATACAGTATATGCAGCACATCCGCAGTGTGGTTCAGGTGCACATTCAAGACTCATTGCATTCTATAGAAATGCATCTGAATCGCAGACCTGTTCAGTTGTGTTCAGGATTCAGTTTAAAAATTGAACTATATACATGCAAAAAACAAAAATATATGTAAGGATCATAAAATGTGTCAATGTAAATATATCTTACTTGAAAAACATGACCCCAAATCTGGGGATAACCTCTTACAAAGAACAAAAGAATGTACAATCAAGTCCATGTGTTGGTGAACGTGGATGTACAAAAAAAAGAATATACAAATGATCAAGTCCATATAGTAGTGAACATGGATGTGCAAATTTGAATCCCAACTAGTTGTAGTGAAGGCAACAAATCCTGATATGATATGTAACCATAGGCAGTTTCACCGTCGTGCAATTCCCACCACCTTATGAAGCAAAGGCTTACCGGAAAAAGATGACCCAAATAGACTTATGTCTAAGGGGTCAAAAATGGCTTGTAATTCCAACTACTGAGACATTGGATTAAGCATTCCACCTTTCCGTGGATTGCAGGATGGGTAATCTTTACGGTATAATGGACTGTATATGGTCACCGTTTTTTAGAGAGACAACTCCGGCATCAGCTCAGACATAGGGGATGGAAGGATAAAGCCAAAATAGTGTAATAACGTTTTTTTTTAAAAATCCTTTTTTAATAAAAATAAACTATTACACTCACATTTCCATGGTTGTAAATAGACATATCACAAGAAATAAGCAGTGATGGAGTCTTCCCGGACGCGTTTCGACCTATGGGTCATCATCTGCGGTGCGACCACAGAGGTAAGCCTTTGCTTCATAAGGTGGTGGGAATTGCACGACGGTGAAACTGCCTATGGTTACATCATATCAGGATTTGTTGCCTTCACTACAACTAGTTGGGATTCAAATTTGCACATCCATGTTCACTACTATATGGACTTGATCATTTGTATATTCTTTTTTTTTTTTTGTACATCCACGTTCACCAACACATGGACTTGATTGTTTGTACATTCTTTTGTTCTTTGTAAGATGTTATCCCCAGATTTGGGGTCATGTTTTTCAAGTAAGATATATTTACATTGACACATTTTATGATCCTTACATATATTTTTGTTTTTTGCACGTATATAGTTCACTTTTTTATGCGTTTTTTCTTTGTGTCTTTTGGTTTAAACCCCTTTGAATATCACAGCAATATACGTTTAGCGTCTACACTTCACATCTTTTATGTCTTTACAGCTAAAAAATCCTAGTTTTAGCGTGTTGGCAGCTTCCTCTTTTATATCTTTTGCGCAGTGTTTTTTGTTTACATACAGGATTCAGTTTAGCCTTTAAGAATGTATTGCTCTCCTATTACATGAATTTGACACGCTTTGACAATGTATTGGCCAGCACTGAAATTGCAGCTGTGACAAAAATTGGGTCCTGAGCCTTGCAAATTTGCATCTGAACTGCAGAACAAATTTTTTTTTTATTTGCTCTGAAAACACACATACAATTCGCACAGGACCCAATAGTCATAAGGGCAACCCAGCCTAATAGTCATGAATCTTCTGTCTTTTAGGAGGAACAGAAGCGCCTGGTCTTGGAACATGTCCTAGCCATGGATCGCAACAGCCTGTTATCTGAAATTCAGGATCTTCGTTCACAGTTAAGATTGGCACATCTTCAGAACCAAGAGAAACTACAACAACTACAAGATGCCCTCATCAGTGCTGAAGAAAAAGGGCACACTAAAGAACACCAGCTGCGCAAGCAAGGTATGTATATGGTCATATGGGGAAATGCAATACCCTCTGTTAAATGGCGAATAGTGTCTAAGGGGGTTTATATATTCATTGACAATTCTTGCACCTTCTCTGAGAGTTACTTTGCCCTATTTATATGCGTAGTAAGGATTTATTGTAGTTAGGAAAACCGATGCACTAATGCAGAATTAATTCAGCCAGTGAGGGAACAGATGAGAACTAATGAAAGACCGTAGGGGCATTACTCTATCCTTCTATCCTGACTTCTAATACTTGTCTGACATAAGAACATGTCCTGGACAGCTAAGCACTAGGTGCATCAGGGCAAGTGTAGGACAGGCCCAAAGAAATGACTGCTGTAAAAGATTTATTGAACTCTTTTGGCCCTCTTGCAGTGGAACTGCATGAATACAAATTGCAGCAAGAGGCTGCAATTGCTGAAGATTTAAAAGGCTCCTTATTACGCGAACAAGAGAGGTCCACAAAGCAGCACAAGCTGTTACTCCAGGAACAGTCTACTGTATCGCAACTCCATTCTGAAGTAGAGGAACTGCAGCTGGAGCTTGAAAAGCTGAAAAGGCAACAGAAAGAAATGCAAATCGAAGCAACTAAACTGAGGTGTGATAAGTATTTTAAATACTACTCTTTAAAATACTGTAGTTTTTGTATATGCATTCACAAGCTGGGCATTATGCATTTCCTTATGTATGAGTAGTCTATATACAGTATCTCACAAAATTAATTTCTCACAAACCGCTGTTCAGTCTTGGCCTGCTCCGTTTTAGGATCCTGGCAATCTTCTTATAGTCTAGGCCATCTTTATGTAGAGCAACAAATCCTTTCTTTCAGACCGTCCGTTCTTTGCCATGAGGTTCCATGCTGACCTTCCAGTGACCACTATGAGAGAACGAGAGTGATCACACCAAATTTAACACACCTGCTCCCCATTCACACCTGAGACCTTGTAACACTAACGAGTCACATTGGGGAGGGAAATGTCCAATTGGGCCCAGTTTGTATATTTTCACTTAGGGGTGTATAAACTTTTGTTGCCAGCGGTTTAGACATTGTGTGTTGAGTTATTTTTGAGGGGACAGCAAATGTACACTGTTATACAAGCTGTACACTCACTACTTTATCTTGTAGCAAAGTGTAATTTCTTCAGTGTTATCACATGAAAAGATATAATAAAATTGTTACAAAAATGTGAGGGGTGTACTCACTTTTGTGAGATACTGTATACTAAGCAGATATGGTTTTCTGACAAGTCTGGAATATTGAGTGAGCCTCTTCCAATTGTAATAACAACAAATTCATGAGGCCTATGTCAAGCTTTGCATGTGGGTCTTCTCACTTCATCACCATTTTACTACTTGTAATGCAATTTCATTTCTGCAGTTCACCTGTGCATTGTCCTTTCCGGAGATTAATATAATCATATCTGTATTTCTTACATTTTCAAATGAACAATGAGTTTGTTTTTTCTCTTATATTCACCGACCGACCCAGCTGCTCTCTGTAACAAAATGGGTTGTCAGTCCTATCACTGGAGATTACTAGGCAAAGTTGTAACACAACACTTCAGAACTATTAGTTCCCGCCCAGGGGGTGGTCCCTAGGCTACGACCCCCACAGCCTGCCCTAGCAAACTCAGTTTTATTTTGCCTAGTGAAGGAGATGCACCTAGGAACCCTGCGGGCCCATAGGTACGTGTTTTTTTATGCAGAAGCTTGGTTTTTTGCGCAAGATGAATGATCCTGTGATCTTCTATCAACAGCCGGCTGGGTGACAGGCTGGTTCACTTATCCTTGTAGTCTCCCCAGTCCGGCCATCGAGCGTGTGCTCGGCAGGCCATGACATACCTCAGCTCCGGAGGTGGTCGGTGAGCTTTATGCTCCAGGGCATACATATGACCGGGCTACTGATGTCTGTGTCACAGTATGCCGGGCCACTAGTCTTCCCTGTACTGATCAGGAGTTGACTACCATGGGATGTCTCCCAGCTCTTCAGGACTGGTAAGTACAGCTCTCCCTGTCTCGGCAGGGGGGAGCAGCTGGGCATTCTCTGGGAGGTCGATTCGGGGGTCCCACCCACACCCTCTCTTCTCTACCTGGTTCCTAACTCCCCTCCTTCCCCCCGCACAGGGGGGGGGCCATGATGCTGAGCGGTGTGTGCGTGTGCCTTGGGCTCTAAACTGGGGGTTTAGCTGTACCGAGGTGCCTGGGTCCTGCAGCTTAGTCCCGCTGGATGCCTGTGTGGTCTGCCCCTGTGTTGGTGCAGCTCTGTGTCTGCCACATGTTTTCTCTAGCCTCCCATAGCGCTGAGTATGGGCAAGGGTCAGACATGCTTCTGGCTTCAAGCGGCCATTTTTCTAATGATTCTCTATTAGAACACTACATTTTCTTGTAGCCGGACTGTTTTTTGTGCTCTAGCAGCAGCCCCTGTGCCCTCAGCTTCCTGTTTGGTCATCGCAGAGCACTGAGAGGTTTATCCTGTTTTGCCATCTCTGTATCTGGGAGCGCTGGGGATCGACAGGCACTGCTGTAATACAGTGCGGAACTGCTCAGGGTGGGGAGTCAAGCAGGTTAGAGCCCCTCAGTCAGCGGCAGCAGGAGGGTGGGACTGTCGCTGTCCTAAGTCCCCTTCGGGTGGCAGACAGGGTAGGGTCAGCATGGCTTCAGAAACTAGTGTTTCTTCCCCTGAAATCCAGGCAATTGCAACCGGGTCACCTGCGGACTGCGCAGTTCCTATGGACACCCTTACGGCGGTCCTCAATTCGTTCATTGCCAAGATAGAGGCAGTACGTGGGAAGAAAGGTGGTAAAAAGTGCCCCCCCCACCCCCCATCCTCTGGGGAGAGCTCTGATGCAGACTCTGGTCCTGCTGAGGCCAGTGACCCCTGCTCTGTCTTGTCAGATGACACTGACCAGGACCGTTCGGACAGTGAGGATGAGTGCCCGTCCGGGTCCGTGAAGATTCAGGAGCCAGCGGATCCCTCTGCTGATGTACCGGTCCCTTTTGGGTCCCGCAAGCCAGCACGTTCACCTAAGGTGTTGCCGCATTTGACTTATTTTGATAAGTTCATTGACAAGGAATGGGGTGCCCGCAACAGACCTTTGCAGTCCCCAAATACATGGCGGTGCGTTACCCCTTTGAGGAAAGCCTTCTCAAAAAGTGGCCGGCTCCTCCGTTCGTGGACCCCCCAGTATCCAGGTTAAATAAAGTGATCCCGGTTGACGGGACTCCTGCATTCAAGGATCCCATGAATAGGAAGGCCGAGGTGGTGGCTCGTTCCTTGTTTACGGTTGTGTGGTCAGCCGTGCGACCTGTACTGGCATCCGCACTGGTGTTGCAGACACTGACTGAGTTGGCAAAACTTTTGCACCGTGATTTGGGAGTGCAACAGGCCTCCCCTGTCTGCGTGGAACTAGCAGACCAACTAGTGCAAGGCCTTAAGTACGTTTGTGACTCGGCCCTGGATACTTTCCCTCTGTTATCCAGAGCTTCAGTGTCAGCTGTGGTGCTGAGGCGCCTGATTTGGCTAAAATGCTGGTCTGCTGACCAGGCATCCAAGAAAGCCCTGCCAGATATTCCTTTCCTTGGCAACCGGCTCTTTGGAGCCTCATTAGATGACATTATTAAAAATGCCACTGGTGGTAAGAATACTCTACTGCCACAGGCCAGGAAGGCTAAGGAGCCACGCCGCTGGCAAGGGCCCTCTTTTTCCGCTCACAGGCAGCTTTTTTGTCCGCCCGGGGCTTCGACAAAACATCCCCAGCCCGACAGGACGTCCACACACGGTCAAAAACCCCCCCTGGAACCGCAAGTCTGTGAACAAAAGTGCTACCTGAAGGTTTGCCCCCACCCATGTCTCGGGTGGGGGGTCGCCCTCGGGAGTTTGCAACCCGGTGGTCCTCCCGGTTATCCGACCAATGGGTCTGCTATCTGATTTCCACAGGCTACAAGATAGTTGCTCTCTTGGCCGCCAAACAGATTCTTCCCCTCCAGCATACCCGTGTCCCCGGTTCGTCGGGAGGCCCTTTTGGGGACCGTAAGGGACTTGCTGAATGAAGGGGTGATTGTACCTGTTCCGGAACGCTTCCAGGGATTCTACTCAAATCTGTTTGTGGTTCCCAAGAAGGAAGGGGTACGTCCAATATTGGACTTGAAAGCCCTCAATCACTTTGTAAAAGTGCAGAGCTTCAGGATGGAATCAGTTCGCTCAGTAGTCGCTGCACTCCATCAAGGGGACTCCCTGGCGTCCTTGGACATCCAGGATGCGTACCTGCACATACCCATATGCCTTCGGCATCAAAAGTTTCTGCGTTTTGCAGTCGGGGAAGCCCATTACCAATTTGTGGCTCTTCCTTTTGGTCTGGCATCAGCCCCCCGAGTCTTTTTACCAAGGTATTGGCTCCAGTATTGGCGTTGCTGAGACAACGTGGGGTCGCGATCGTGGGCTACCTGGACGATCTCATGAGAGCATCTTCCGCCTCAGAATTGGAGGAGGATGTGGCGATCACCATGCAGACCCTGCAAGAATTTGGATAGCTGTTGAACTTAAAGAAGTAGGTGATTGTGCCGACCCAGCGTCTGGAGTACCTAGGTTTGCTGTTGGACTCCAGGGAAGCGAGAGTTTTTTTCTCCCTTCAGACAAATTGCAGAGACTCAGGTCCGCAGTGAAACTGCTGATGAACCGTAAGTGGTCGCCACTCTGGTTTTGCATGCGAGTACTGCGGCTCATGGTAGCCTCCTTCGAGGCAGTACCTTATGCCCAGTTCCGCACCAGAGTACTGCAGAAGGAGATCTTGTTAAAATGGGACAAGTCTCAGTTGTCCCTGGATCGACAGATCTAGGTGAGCCAACCAGTCAGGGACTCTCTGATCTGGTGGTTGAGGTCCCAGGTGATTCAGTCCGGAAAATCGTTCCTTCCTCTGAAGTATATGGTGGTCACTACGGACACCAGTCTATCCAGCTGGGGTGGAGTGATGGGGGTTCAGTCGACTTTGGGCCTCTGGTCGACGGTAGAATCCGAGTTGCCAATCAATCTGCTCGAATTGAGCAGGCTGTGTCTCCACACGTGGTCGGTGAGCCTTCAAGGGCGTCTGATCAGGATTCAGTCGGACAACGCCACGGCGGTGGCATACATGAATCACCAAAGGGGAACAAGAAGCGCAGCTGCTGCTCGGGAGGTCACTCACATACTTCGGTGGGCCGAGCGGCACGTTCCGGCCCTGTCGGCCATTTACATCCCGGGTGTGGAAAACTGGCAGGCGGACTATCTGAGTCGGCAGATGCTGGACCCAGGAGAATGGGCATTGCATCCGGAGACATTCAGGCTGCTGTGCCTGAAGTGGGGAACACCAGATGTGGATTTCTTGGCCTCCCATCTCAATTGGTGCCAAGATTCGTGTCCAGGACAAGAGATCCGTGGGCAGATGCGCTAGTGGCCCCGTGGGATCAGTATCAGCTGATCTACGCCTTTCCTCCACTAAAATTGTTGCCACGTCTTTGGAGAGTGGAAGCCGAAGGGATCCCAGTGATACTGGTTGCCCCAGATTGGCCTCAGCTTCCCTGGTACGCAAATCTGGTGCGTCTGGTGGCGGACGCTCCCTGGCGACTGCCGTTGCGAGAGGACCTTCTGTCTCAAGGTCCGATTTTTCATCCTGCTTTACCATTGCTGGCTTTAACGGCATGGCTGTTGAGAGTCAGGTGTTGAGGAATCGGGGTCTGTCGGACTCAGTGATTTCAACTATGTTGAGGGCATGGAAATCTTCTAGGAAGATATACCATCGTACCTGGAAGGCTTACATCTCCATGTGTGAGGAGATCCGCGTTCCTTTTCCATAGTAAGGATCCTGCTGTTTCTCCAGCGAGGAGTAGACCAGATATTGGCATTGAGCACCATCAGGGGGCAGATCTTGGCCCTGGCTGTCTTTTTTTTTTTTTTTTTCCCTCCCAACGACCCCTGGCATCGCACTCCTTAATGGGTACCTTTTGTTCAGAGGGTACGACATGTAGGCTCTCCGTTGCGCCCACCGTTACCCCCATGGGATTTGAACCTGGTGTCAACGCTTCAAAAAAAACGCCGTTTGGAAATATCAGGCAGATTCCCCTGTTGACTTTTTCCCAGAAAGTGGTCTTTCTAGTGGCCATTACCTCGGCCATGAGGGTTTCGGAATTGGCGGCCTCCTCTTGCAAGTCGCCCTATCTGGTCATCCACAGGGATAAGGTGGTGTTGCGTCAGCAACCATCTTTTATACCGAAGGTGGTCTCGGCTTTTCATATCAATGGAGGACATTGTATTACCATCGTTGTGTCCTAAGCCGAAGCACCCCAAGGAGGTGGCCCTTCACGCTCTCGATGTGGTTAGGGCGCTGAAGGTGTATTTATCTGCCACGACTACCTTTGGGAAGTCAGACTCACTGTTTGTTTCGGTGGCTGGTCCAAAGGGGGGTATGGCGGTCTCGTCGGCCACCATTTCCAGGTGGATCAGACAGATTGTAGTACAAGCCTACGCCTTAAAGGGGCAGGTGCCCCCCTTTCCGGTCACGGCCCACTCTACAAAGGCAATCGGAACGTCTTGGGCCTTCCGACACCTGGTCGTCTGTCCATATGGTTTACCAAGTTTTACAAGGTAGACGTCAGTGCATCGGCTGATGCCTGTTTTGGCCGCAAAGTTTTACAGGCGGCCATGTAGTTGCAATTGGATATGCAAGCTTCGTTTTTTTTTTTCCTGGTTTTTCGATGAAAATGCAGTACTATTGTGTTCATGCACTGTTGCATTACTTCCGCAATGTTGCGGTCTTGGGGACCACTCCTGTTGAGGATACCCGGTTATATGGTGGTGTTTTTCCACGCACTGCTCTTTTTTTTGTGAATTTAGTTTCACTAGTTCTCACTTGCCATGGTGGATGAAGTTTTTATGCTGTTTTTCCCACCCCTCGTTTGGCACTGCTTGGGGACGTCCCATTTTGTTACAGAGAGGAGCTGTGTCGGTCAGTGAATATAAGAGAAAATAGGATTTTTTTGTACTCACCGTTAAATCCTTTTCTCTGTAATTCACCGACCGACACAGCACCCGCCCCTCCTTTTTATCTTTACGTTATACTGCTTGTTGACGTACTGAGTCTGCTAGGGCAGGCTGTGGGGGTTGTAGCCTAGGGACCGCCCCCTGGGCAGAACTAAGTTCTGAATTGTTGTGTTACAACTTTGCCTAGTAATCTCCAGTGATAGGGCTGACAACCCATTTTGTTACAGAGGAGCTGTCGGTCTGTGAATTACAGAGAAAATTATTTTACGGTGAGTACAAAAAATCCTATTTTTTTTCTTTCAACACATAGGAATGAGCTGGAGAGTAAAGAGGAGGCCATGTCTGTTCTCATGCAAACGGTGCAGACTCAACGGGAGGTGGAAAGCCAAAGGTTTGAAGAAGAAAAGAATATCCTTCAGCAAAAACTTGCACACAGGGAGAATTCTCTGCAGGTGAGACATTGAAAGTTGAAGCCTGGATTAATATATACAGTTGTGCTCATAAGTTTACATACCGTGGCAGAATTTGATTTCTTGGCCATTTTTCAGAGAGTATGAATAACACAACTTTTTTTCACTTTGTTGGTGTTTGGCTGCAGCCATTTATTATCAATCAACTGTTTACGCTTCTTAAATCATTACAACACATACTATCCAAATGACCCTGATCAAAAGTTTACATGCCCTAGTGATTTTGGCCTGATAACATGCACACAAGTTTACACAAAGGGGTTTGAATGGCTATTAAAGGTAACCACCCTCACCTGTGATCTGTTTGCTTGTAATTGGTGTTTGTCTAAAAGGCCAATGAGTTTCTGGACACCTGACAGACCCTTGCATCTTTCATCCAGTGCTGCACTGACATTTTTGGAGTCTGAGTCATTGGAAAAGCAAAAGAATTGTCAAAGGATCTATGGGAAAAGGTAGTTGAACTGTATAAAACAGTAAAGGGATAAAAAGATATCCAAGGAATTGAGAATGCCAATCAGCATTGTTCAAACTCTAATCAAGAAGTGGAAAACGAGAAGTTCTGTAGAAACCAAACCATGGTCAGGTAGACCAACTAAAATTTCAGCCACAACTGCCAGGAAAATTGTTTCGGGTGCGAAGAAAAACCCACAAAAAACTTAAGGTGAAATACAGGACCCTGAGAAAACATGTGGTGTGGCTGTATCAAGATGCACAATAAGGAGGCACTTGAAGAAAGGTGGGCTGCATGGTCAAGTCACCAGAAGAAAGCCATTACTACACAAATGCCACAAAGTATCCTGCTAACAATACGCCAAACAGCACAGAGACAAGCCTCAAACCTTCTGGCACAGTCATTTGGATTGATGAGACCAAAATTGAGCTTTTTGGCCACAACCATAAACTCTACATTTGGAAGAGGTGTCAACATCAGCCAGGAAGCTGCTCATGGGACATACTTGGACATCCCAACATGATGATCCAAAACACAAGGCCAAGTCGACCTGTCATTGGCTACAGCAGAATAAAGTGAAGGTTCTGGAGTGGCCATCTTGGTCTCCTGACCTCAATATAATTAAGCCACTCTGGGGAGATCTCAAACGTGCAGTTCATGCAAGACAGCCCAATAATTTACAGGAACTGGAGGCTTTTTGCCAAGAGGAATGGGCAGCTTTACCATTTGAGAAGATGAAGAGCCTCATACACAAATACCACACAAGACTTAAAGCTGCCATTGATAACGGGGGCAATACACGGTATTAAGAACTGGGGTAAACGTTTGATCAGGGTCATTTGGGTAGTTTCTGTTGTGATTATGATTTATTATCAACTGTGCTTACCGTTTTTACATGGCTTCAGCCAAACCCTAACCATGAGTAAAAAAAGTTTCATTCATATTCTCTGAAAAATGGCAGAGAAATCTTAATTCCGCTAGGATATGTAAACTTATGAGCACAACTGTATATGGTCTCCATGTGGATTGAATTGTATATAAAGTCAAACAATTGTATATTGAATACAGGCAAATTCTTCATAGACCCTGGGTTATAGGCTTGTACCTTTTTTTTTAGGTGATTGGACACTGACAAAGCTATTGAGGATGACACCTCTAATGCCTCTTCTCCTTTGCTGAGAAATCGCTCTTAGCTTAAAGATTATATAAACCCAACATTTCATATTTTTGATATTTGACTGCTGTTTCATGTGCTTTTCTATTAAACAACTGACCACACTAGGCAGGAGAGCACAGGGTGGTCAGTTCCCTAGCTGTACTGAGAACTGAGCCTGATCTTTCAGTGATCAGGCTTACACTGACATGCGCCCCCACCCCGCACAGCCATTCACTAGGAAGGCCAACATAATGTTTTTTCTCCTCCCTTTTGGTCTTTGAGCTTCTTATTCAGCTTAGATTGGAGGGGGGGGGGGGGGCGGCATTTATAATTTTTATATGTATACACAAGTGTTTTTTACCTTTCATTTCTATATTAATCTGGGTTGTTTTTGAAAGGTGAGGGTTCACATATACTATAACTAGTTTATTTCATCTTCCGAATCTTCCATTATCTCCTTCACTGCTTTCTAATACCACAGATAAAAGCAGTGCATCCGGATCGTCGCAGCCTCAGTAATACCTTGGGAGCTGTACCCTCGGCCCTCATGCTGTAAGGACTGCCTGTAATGTTCATGCACTGGATCTTGCACTTAGTGCAATGTGTTGTAGTCATCAGCAGGATGCCATACAGGTCCAGGGCTATGTTATTATTATTATTCAGGATTTATATAGCGCCAACAATTTACACAGCGCTTTACAATATGAAAAGAGATCATACAGTTACAATACAATAAAATACAAGAGGATTAAGAGGGCCCTGCTCAGAAGAGCTTAAAACCTAATAGGGTGGGGCAGGTGGTACAAAAGGTTATAACTGTGCGGACTGAGCTGATGGAAGTGTTAGGAGATAAATTGGAGACATGATAGGCTTCCCTGAAGCGATCAGTTTGAGGGATCGCCTGAAGGTAGCAAGAGTAGAGGATAGCCGGACCAGTGGAGGTAGCGAGTTTCAGAGGATGGCAGAGGCTCTGGAGAAATCCTGGAGATGAGTATGGGAGACGAGTATGGGAGAAGGAAACGAGGGAGCTTTAGAGTAGGAGGTCTTGAGAAGAGCGGAGGGGACGATTTGGGTGATATTTGAAGACAAGATTGGTGATGTAGCTCGGGGCAGAGTTGTGAATGGCTTTGTATGTTGTGGTTAGTATTCTGAATTTAATTTGCTGGGTGATTGGGAGCCAGTGTAGGGATTGGAGGAGAGGGTTGGCAGACATTGAGCGGTTGGTAAGTTGGATAAGTCTGGCAGCAGCATTCATGATAGACTGAAGAGGGGATAGCCTATGGAGAGGCAGGCCAATGAAATGGGAGTTGCAATAGTCAAGGCGAGAGATAACAAGGGAGTGAATGAGGAGCTTGGTGGTTTCATTTGTTAAAAAGGGGCGAATTTTAGAGTTTGTTACAGAGGTGAATTCTAAAAACTTTTGACAACGATTGGACTTGGGGCTGAAATGACAAGTTAGAGGTTAGGAATACACCTAGTACCCTAGCGTGAAGGGAGGGCCTGATGGTTGCATTATTGATTTGGATGGAAAAGTCATGGAGGGGGGCCATGTGCAGGGGGGAATATTAATAGCTCTGTTTTAGAGAGATTTAGTTTAAGGAAGTGGTGCGACATCCATTCTGATATGTCAGTTAGCAAGTTAGTAATGTGAGAGAAGTCTGAAGGAGTGAGGTGAGGAGTAAACAGATTTGGTTGCCATTGGCGTATAAATGGTATTGGAAACTGTGGGTGGTTATCAAGTAACCAAGGGAGGAGGTGTAGATGAAGAAGAGAAGGGGTCCAAGAACAGAGCCTTGGGTGACCCCCACAGAAAGAGGCAATGGAGAGGAGGAGACAGAGTTGTAGGTGACACTGAGATAGATAGGCGGAGAACCAAGATGGAGGAGAATCTCGGAGGCCAAGGGAATGTAGTTTATTGAGAAGGACCGGGTGGTCAACAGTATCAAAGGCAGCGGAGAGGTCAAGTGGTAGGAGTATGGAGTATTGGCTGTTGGTTTTAGCAGTTAATAAATAGTGATTTTTAGTAAGTTTCCGTGGAGTGCTGCGAGCGAAAGCCAGACTGTAATGGGTCAAGAAGGTTATTTTCACTGAGGTAGGAGCTAAGACGGTTGTAGACTAAGCGTTCTAGAGGTGAATGGGAGCAATGAGTTGAGTCTTAAGTTGTTTAGATTGGTGGGGTCCAGTGAGGTCTTTTTAAGTGATCTGCACATGTTTTAGAGGGGAGGGGAAGGTGCCACTAGAGAGGGAGAGATTGAAGATGTGAGTGAGGGAGCATAGGATAGAATAGGAGAATGACCTTAGTTGTGAGGGAACGGGATTCAAGGGACAATTGCTTAGGTGGGCATCTGAGAAGTTTTGTAACCTCTTTGGTATTAGCCAATTCAAAAGAGGAGAGTGTTGAATGTGCTGTTAGGCCAAGTATGTTGGGTGGGGAAGATGTACGCACAGTGGAGGTGTCCTCACAAATTGCATCAATCTTGTCTTTGAAGTGATTAGCAATCTCTTGGGCAGTGAGTTAGTGGGTAGAGGGGGTGGGGGACGAAGCAGAGTTAAAGGTTGAGAAGAGCCGACGGGGACTGGGTGACAAAGTATTAATAAGTAAAGTAGGCTTGTTTGACAGCATGGAGGCAGGAATTGTATTTTAGAAGGGCAGATTTATATAGGGTGAAGTCTTGCAGGCATTTGGTTTTACACCACAGTCGTTCAGGAGCGCGACAGTGTCTCTTGAGATTTCTAGTGTTGTCAGTTTGCCAGGGTTGTAACGGTCGGGGCCTGATTCTGCGTGTGGTTAGAGGAGCAAGTGCATCTAGCGATGATAGAAAACTGTTGTGACAGAGGTGGCAAGGTCAGGATAGGGGAGAGATTGTCATATAGGTGGTCAGTAGCAGACCAGAGAAGAAGGTTAAGGTGGCGAAGGTTCCTACAAGTAATTATTTGCTGCTTGGAGGGATGGGTGGTTGGAAGCAAGGATACAGTGAAACTAATTAGGTTGTGATCAGAGAGAGGAAAGTGGGTGTTTGTGAGGTTGCCAAGGTTGCAGAGATACGGAGAATACCAGGTCAAGGGTATTAATATTGGAGTGAGTGGAAGTATGTGCCCATTGTGTTAGGTCAAAAGATTTGGTTAAGTCGAGAAGTTTAGCTGTAGTTGGGCTGTTAACATTGACAGGAATGTTGCTGTCACCAAGAATGATCGTGGGTATTTCAGAGGAGAGAAAGTAGGGTAGCCAGGCAGCAAAGTCAAAGCGTGACACCGGTCCAGGAGGACGATAAATTGCTGCAATTCTCAGAGAAATATGAGAAAACAGACGAATACAGTGCATCTCAAAAGAAGAGAGAGGGAAAGGGAGGGAGGGATAGGAAGGACTTGGAAGGTGTATTCTGTCCGTTGGGTCTGGGGAGTGAGTCCAATGGAGACCACCATGGGAGGAGAGGGCAGCAGGAGAAGCAGAGTCCAAATTTTGAAGCCGGGTTTCAGTTATGGTGAGTATGTTAAAGCCATGAGAGATGAAGGTGTTATTTTACTATCAAACCCAGACCCTGAAGACCCCTTTCAGGGTCTGTCTACCTTGATGGGTTAAGTCTGGACTTTGTATACAGTTCAGAGTCATTGACAGGTAGGCTAGGGCCACCCTGTGTCTGTTACTGTAAAAACCAGGGCTATCTTTATTATATATTCACTTTATAGTGTAAACTTTTCAAAGTTGTCGCTAAAATTCACTCAGGGCTTGGTCTCAAGTGAATGACCTGGTTTTAAAAAAAAAAAAAAATTCCCTTTAGGAATAATAAAGTAATCTGAAATCACACCACTGGTCTCACACCTTACTGACACTTCTGCCTAGAACCATTATAGGGTACACACTGACTTCGTATCGCCATGAGAATTTGTTGCAAGATGGTCTGCACTCAGGTTGCTGGACATGCTTACCCTGTGTTCCACACCCTACTCTGTGAGTACCCCACAGGGATTTTACCCTCGCCAGTAGCTGTGATGAAAACCGGGGCAAAAGGGGGCCACAACAAAATCTCAGGCGAACATTTGCTGTGCTGAAGGCCTGCACAACACTCAACCACAATTATGATACTTCCCTTTCACCAGAGCAAGAACCGATTTTTAACACTGGTAATCTGCATTCAGTAATGGCTCTATTTAGGGCACGCAACAAGTGGCCTACATGACAATAGCAGAATTTTCTGCTACTATGTCACAATTGCTGGGACAACTTGCTGGGCTTTAATACAGCCATCTTTGTTCAGGGTTGAAAAACGCCATGCCAACAAACTCCTCCTTCTTTACCTAAGTCGGATTCCGATTTGCCTGCCCTGGACAAGGCAGACACAGAAGGAAATGAGGATATAAATGCAGTGTTAGAAGAGGTTGCAGAAGTTTTTTTTTTTTTTTTTTTTTTTTCTTTTCCCACACTGTTTTACATCTGAAGCGGGCTCTTCATGCTTAAGGCTTGTTAATGTGGATAAGCTTTCTTCTGCCATGCAAAAAATCCTTGGCATTGTAGAACTTGGTACTCCTTCGCCATGCCACTGGGTACAAAACAGCGGTAATTTTAGGCAGCAAATTTCGATTTAATCTTAGGACTAAAATGCCATTTTAGTTTTAGTCCCATTTTAGTCTTCTGCAATTGTTTGTCGTATTTAGTCGACTAAATCTCCAGTACATTTTGGTCAACTAAAACGAATTTTAGTTGTTTACAATCTAATGAGTGTAATTAAATTGTAATACATTAGTTAACATTTCTCTACAATTTCCAAACTCATTATATACTGCTGGAGTGAAAAATCAAATGTTATTATTTATGGTATTGAGGTATGAACATGCACTACAGACCAGTGTTAATTTTTAAGTCAAATTTCATTGTCGTTTTAGTCATATTTTAGTCATCTCAAGTGTTTTCGTTTTAGTCTTATTTTAGTAGACTAAAATGGTATTAATTTAGTCGACTAAAATGTTTTGGTCGACTAAATTAACACTGGTACAAAAAGACCTGCAAAAAACATAAAATACAGTCCCTGTTTTACAAATAGAATGTGCCAATTATGACATTTGGATCACTCAAAAAAATTTTCACCCCTCTAAAAATCTTTGTCAAATGCCATCCAGTGGCTAATGACTTCTGCTTCAGTCTTCAGCATCTCACTCTTTCAAATTAAGATGTTCCTTCATTTAAACATTCTGATAGAAAATTTGAGACTCTCCCTAAAGCTTTTTTACTCTTGCAGGCCTAGTCCTGCAACAAGCTCTGGCTGCAATTTCAGCATGTCAAACTGCATAAAACTGGACTAGGGCAATGAACAACCATCGTGATCCTGTGTTCCAGGATCAATCTTTACCAGGGCAATTTTCCTTCCTCTTCCTTATTTTTTCTGGGGATGCCCTAGAACATGTGACGACAAATTCCAGAATGGCTCCAATTTTCATTCACATGCACAGAAACTTTTGGCTAAAAGACTATACAGATGAAGCTGCCTGTAAAAGCATCTTGCATATATGTACTTTGAAAGCGGACATCTTTTTGGGGAGGCACTTGACCAATTCATTAGATGTCACAGGACGGGAAATTTTACTTCCGTAACGGAAGATTCCAAAATGTCCCTCATCAGGAGCCTCTACCGCATTAAACAGAGCACCTAACCAAAACTTGGGTTCAGTCCTCCTTTTTGCCACATGATTTGGGCCACAGAGCACATCAAGTCTTTACCAAAGCCCTTTTTCTAATGAAGGGGTGCGTTCCTAAGTGTGGGAGCACGTCTGTTACAGTTTGCATGTCCGGGTAACAGATGTTCCAGGGCTGTGTGTTTTTAATTGGTGGTTTCTAAAGGTACAAAATTGTATAAGTCTGTTCTCACTGCTTTCTTCTCTCAAATCAGCCAGAAACTACCAAAAGACAGATTTGCATTATGCCCTGAACATATCTTTTCCCAGTGAATAGTTAGAGGAAGTAAACCCATCCATTAAAGAGTTACCTTTCCGGCACGTGCTGGAAATGTAACACTCCCAATGGTTGTGCTCTCAACCAAACTGTCAAACCATCCAACGGCTGGTGTCATAACTCATCACATCTGCAGCATCATGGCAGTTGTAGCAGTTGTAGATTAAACAGAGGCCACCCTTGGCTGAAAACGATAGGATGGTTTATTTCCTACCCCCCCCCAATAAGACTGGATCAAGGGTTTATAGTCAAAACTGTTTGCAGTTCCAATGTTCAGCAGGGGTATTTTTCCTCTTCTGGATTAAAATCCCAACAAATACGCAAGGTCAATTATTGCCTCTGAGACCAGGGAAATGGCTGGCAAAAGGTGTACTCCTATATAACCAATCCCACTAATGGCTGTCCTCATTTTTGTAGCCAAACAATACAAGTGTATACTAAGAAGGGAGGGACCTGTGTCCACTGATGTACATCAAAGAAAAGGATTTTACAGGTAAGCTGTTTTAAAAATCCTGTTTTCTTTTCTTTTATCAGGGGACACAGCCATAGTAATTACTATGTGGGGTGTCCCAGGGCAGTGGCAACTGTAGGGAGGGATATGCAACAAAAAAGGAGCCAGAGGACTCATACTGCAGCCTGCAGTACACTGCGCCCGAAGGCAATATCCTCATGACCTTTAACACCGATTTGATAAAATCTGGTAAACGTATAAACCGAAGACCAAGTCGCGGCCTTACAGATCTGAGCCATTGAGGCCTGATGATGCACCCCCCAAGAGGCACTAATCGCCCTGGATGAGTGTGCTCTAACATAAAGAAGATTAGACTTAAAGAAATTCTTCCTTTAAGTCGAAGCTTGAACAATCACTTGACAAATCCATTTTGAAAGTAGTAGATTTTGATACTACCTGTCCACATTTTGGACGTCCTGGCAGTACAAACAAAACGTGTTTTGCAAACCTGAGCGGTCACCTTTAAGTAGATTCTGATCGCTCTTTCTACATCAAGGGAATGCAGTGCCTTCTCTTCCCTAGATTGAGGCTCTGGTGAGAAAGAAGCAAGAATAATATCTTGGTTTAAATGAAATACCTGTTACCACTTTTGGTAGGAATTCAGGATGAGGACATAAAACCACCTCATCCTTATGCATGATCATATATGGCTCTTTACAAGACAGAGTTGCTAGTTCGATACTCTTCTAGCAGTAGAAATGGCAATCAGAAAGATTTAGCTTTCATGTCAGAAGAACCAAGGGAATTTCTCATAAAGGCTGAAACGGCTGATTCATCAAAGCCAATGAGACCAAATTGAAATCTCAAGGATTTAGAGGTGCCTTGATAGGGGGAATAATCCGTGTTACCCCCTGAATAAGCTACGCACCAAGATTGGGAAGCAAGAGGCCATTGAAAAAAACACTGACAAAGCCAGGATCTGCCCCTTGATAGAAGTCAAGGCCAGATTTATTTTGGATCCCATTTGCAGGAATCGGGGATCCTGCCTATGACATACTTCCTGGGGTGCCAACCCCTGGATCCACACCAAGAAACATATGCATTCCAGACCCTATAGTAAATTGTTCTGGAAGCTGGCTTCATGGCATCAATCTAAGTAGACACTACCGTAGGAGATCACCCACGATCCTTTATAAAGTGGGATTCAACAGTCAAACCTGTTAAATTTTTCATCCGTAAGGTAAGATGAAATACCAGACCTTGTGAGAAAAGGTCTGGCTATAATGGCAGAGTCTGAAGAACGCCTACTGCCATCTTTATGATCTTCATTCCTGCTTGATCCGGTCAGTGAAAAACTGATCCCATGGAAATGACTAATATATGTCTGTTCCGCCTGCTAGCGGATCCCCTGTTCTCGACACAGTTGTCGAATTTGTAGAATTTGGACGCAAATAGGTCCATGTCCAGAATACCCCATCTCTGACAAAGATGTCGGGGTGAAGAGACCATTCTCCTGGCATAATTGTAGGCGACTCAGGTAGCCCGCCTGCCAATTCTCTATTCCTGAAATGAAAATTGCCGATAGGCAAGGAATGTTGTGTTCTGCCCAAGCTAGAACATTATTCACCTCTTTTTGGGCTGCACGACTTCTCGTGCCCCCCTGGTGATTGATGTAAGCCACTGCCGTGGCCTTTTCGGACTGTATCCTGACAGGACAGTCCTATAGTCTGACTGTCCAAGATTCTAGGGCCAGACGTACTGCTCGAATCTTCCAAAATGTTGATAGTCCAGGTTAGAGGACCTTGCCTATGTCCTCTGGACAGAATCTTCTTCCAGGGCTACTCCCCAGCCTAGAAGGCTAGCATCTGTTTTTAATACTTCCCAGGATACAGGTAGAAAAGGTTTTCTCTTTTGCTGGATAACAACCACCAATTTAGGCTCTGACTTGCGTCTGGAGCCAATCGTTTTTGAAAAAAAGCAAGGCCTGAATCTTTTTTATTCTAAACAGACAGGTTGGTGTTTTGAAGCAGTCTTGAGTGAAAACTGCTCGAGGGACGCCCTCGAAGGGGACCACCATTTCCCATAACAATTTCATGCACAGTCGAATGGAAGGGTTTTTCCTTGTTTTGATAAGTGAATTAGTCCTACAATGGAACTGATTCTTGTCTGGGGTGAGAGTACCTTCTTCTGTACGGTATCTATAATCAGCCCCAAGTACTGTAATCTCCTTGATGATTTGAAGGAGGATTTTTCTAGGTTGAGTATCCAACCCAGAGATTCCAGGAAGTTACAGCTGTAATCAGACTCTGGTTTAGATCTGAGACTGAATGATCTATTAAAGGTAGATAGTCTAAATAGGCTAGGACTGTTATGCCTTGAGCCCTTAATCTGGCTGAAGGAGGTGCCAGAATTTTTCAGAACACCCGTGGTGCTGTGGCTAAACCGAATGGCAGGGCCACAACTGAAAATGATTTAATATTTCAAAGCGCAGAAATTTCTGGTGAGCCGAAAATATTGGCACGTGGAGATATGCATCTTTTGATATTGACTGAAGCCAAAAAAACTCCCCTCCTTGCAGGATGGACACAACCAATCGGATTGACTTCATGCAAAAGGATCGGATGTTTAAGTGCCGAATTAGATTTTTGAGATCTAGAATGGGTCTTGCCTCTTCGTTTGGTTCTGGAACCGTAAAAGGTTTGAATCAAAACCTGTGCCCTGTTCCAATAAGGGAACCTCTGATATCACCGACTGGGATAATAGATGATCCAGAGCCAGAAAGAGAGACTTTGTTTTCTCTGGATCCTTGGGAACGTTTTCCCTTAGAAAAAAAACGTGGAAACTGAAACTCTCAGAACTCTAGTCGTAACCTAGAGAAAAATACTGCAGAAGCCACCCATCTGTCCTGAAATTATTCCTGCCAGATCTTGAGAATTGCAGGAGCCTTCCCCCCCGCCCCCCACCCGAGCGAGCAGGAGCGCCCCTTCATGAGGAGGTTTTAGCATTCTGCTTTGTGGGCTTTCTTCCCCAAGATCTCTTCTGACTGTGATGCTGCCCTTGGGGACTTCCCCTTGATCCTGAGGGTGAGGCCATCGAGACTGCCTAGAGGCTGATGCCCCTGGCACAGGAGAGGCAGCACGAATAAAGGAGAATATCTGAACTTCTTCTTTACTGATAAAAGAGAGCTTTTCCTATTAGAGATCCTTTTGGACGTACTTATACAGATCATCTCTAAATAGCCGTTCACCATGAAAGTGAAAACTGGCTAAGAGCTTTTTACACGGTGCTTCGGCTGACCAATTTTTCAGCCACAGAACTCTGCGAGAATGCACTAGTCCAAGCATGATAGTCTTTCATAGCATCTACTGAGAATACCAACCCATTGCTGTGCCTGTTGATCAGGCAGAAATTTAAGCATCTCCACAAACTGTTCCTTAATGGACTGAGATCCACCAATTGCAGCAAGAACCGGCTGCACTACTGAACTTGTTAAAAACATATTGTCTTTAAAAAGTTCCAACTTTTTATCTGTTGGATCCTTTAACATTAGTGCATTATCCACCGGAAATGTGAGATTCTTGCTCACTGAGGCAAAAGCAGCATCAATTGCTGGAACCCCCCATTTTCTTTCATAGAAATCCTCTTCCATAGGTTAAAGTGTGGAGAATTTCTTGGGAGGATATTTATCTGGATGTTCCCATTCAGAATACATAAGCTTTTTTAGTATATGTGCTGCCAAAGCAAGCACCGCGAATATGGAAAAACATCCCCAAATGGGGGAGGTTTTAATGAACCCAGTTAGAGGTAGGTTCCTCAAGAGCCTGCGCTGCAGGCAGCAAAAAGGTTCAGTAATTGAGTACACAAGCAACCTGTCTTTTGATGCTACTCCTTCCATATTAAGATCCTCAGAAGAGGATAAAGAAGTATCTTCCAAATATTTGGGAAGATCTACCTGATCCCCAGCCTCTTGCACCTCAATAAGAGGGTCCTGAGCAATGAATGGGAATCTGTTTAGCACCACTATGGAGTGACATCAAAGCATCAATCTTCTTTCCAAATTACAAATGGTAGAAGAAAAAAAATCTTGTAAGATATACAGGGACTGAAGCGTTTATGCAAGAGCAGTTTCCTCTCAAAGGAGGATGACCTTCTTTTGGAAATAGATGTAGTTTATAGTAATACCACTGACCCCTTTAGAACCCTTTAGAGGAGTTCCTGGTCCCATTACCACTCATAGCCTGAAGCATAAAGCAGAGGCATGACCAGCAAAAGAATGTACATCGCTAGGCTATAGTCTAGCGCCATTAGCTACTATTAATCCTAGCCTGGTAAAGTATAATGTCACTAACCTGAATAAGCCTTCCTCCTGCTCTGTCCCTCCACAGGCAGCAGCAGCTACACATACACAGCGCTTTACACTTCCTCCATGTGTGGTCGGCGTCTGATGTCGTTAGCCACGCCCCCCTGCACGAATTATGCCCCCCCCCCCCCCTCGCCTTTTCTTCCAAAGGAAAGTGTTTTTCCCCGAGCCGTGGCTCAGACGTCCTGAAAAAAACAGCGGGGGGGGGGATCCTCCGCTGAGCGGCCGTGCGTTTTTTTTTTTTTTTACAAAAAAGGAAACAATTTTTATATCGATCCCCCGAAAAATATCAATATTGGGGGCGCAGGAGGAGAACCAGACACCCATCTTACCGGAGGATCTGTTGTGGCTGGAGGAGAGGAGAAAATGACAGGCTTCCCTGCTGTTGGTCAATGAGTGCTCAATACAGCCCCCAGTGGTGACGCATAGGCATGGCAACATTATACATAGGAGAAATTCCTGAGAAAATCTCCCTTACCTTTTCCTCGCAGCAAGGTTTATCCGAGATAAAAACCCAATCTTCACCCATCACGGTGGGCTCAAAGCCCTTTAGGAAACCTTCAGGAATAGGGGAACCTCAGGTTACCCACAATCCTGGACCTGCGACAACACCCTGCCAGTAAAAACTTTATGGCCTTACTACCAAAAAGTACTGGATCCCAGGGTCCAGCTCTCTAAAAGCGAAGCGTTTGCAAGCAAAACCTTGTTTCTTCGTACACGAGGACCGGGTACCATCCATTTAGCCCATGAAAAGGACATCAGAACGGATCAGGTCATCATGGCTAGCCCCAGCAAGGAAGCTTTCAGTGGAGCTCAGCACATCTTTACTCATGACCAACACCTTAGACACTGGCAAAAAAACTGAGGACTCCCAGTAGTGGGAGGGGTTATATAGGGAGTACACTTCTTGCCTTAGGCAGTGCCAGTGTCCATCACCTATCAGTGGCCCTATAACCTACATAGTAATTACTATGGCTCTGTGTCCCCTGATGTAAGAAAAGAAAATGCTCTAGTAATGGAGTAAAACCTTCTGGTAGTTAAGGAAGCTTATTGTAGTTTAATACATTTTGACTGTTGGTCCCTATAGCTTCCATGGTATCCTTACCTGTCTGTCTAAAATTACCAAAGTTGGTGCTAGGCTCGGGGTCTCTAACTAGTTGTCCCAAATCTTGAAAAATTTGTTGAGAAAATGTCTGTAGAGTAGAAGCCTATTTATATCATGTACTATGAGGTGTATGTAGCCGATTATGCTAAATCCGACAGGAATCCTTGCATCAAGTTCCCAGCAAGAGTGCCTAAAGCAGTGGCTGCATATTGACATTCTCTTAATTAAGTAGCAGGGCTGTTTTTTTTTTTTTTTTTTTTTTGCAAATCTGTTTATTGGAATTTCAGACAGTGAACAAGTAACCAAAAGCAAAACAAGACAGACAAAAACAAAAACAAAAACACATACATTGGTCACGATTAGTGTTACAGGCGTGACATGTAAAGAGTTGCAATATAAGACAGTGCATTACATAAAAAAACATGTCGGAGAATTCAAGGCATCTCACCGGCCACAAAGAGCCGACTCCATGTGCAGTAGGATGACTCAGGACTAAACCATGCTAAGTAGCAGGGCTGTTTAAGTCATCTTAGGCCATAATGGGAGAGATGGACCCATCCCAATATATTTTGCATTAGCTTGGCTTTACAGGCTCAGTGACTAGAGGATTTGAAAATGTAGAAAGCATTTTAACTTTTCACCCACAACCACCCAAGTATGGACTAAATAGTGTGTTCACCTTAATAGTAAAACTTTGGGACTACACCGCTATCCCTCACAATCCAAGTACTGGTTAATTTTGAGTATACATTTTATTGAATTCACACACTTGAATTAATGTAGATCCTACCATCAGTCCCCTCGCTTTTCTGTCCATTTATAAATATGCTTAGCACAGAAGCAGATTTTTGCTGGCATGCTTAATTTTAGGAATCGACCGATTATAGGTGGGACCGATATTCCCTTTTTTTTTTTTTTTTTTTTAGTATCAGGCACAAACGTACCCGATATTGGTTCAAAGGGTTTTACAAGTGTGATGCATGCAGCTGCATGTATCACCACGGTACTGCTGTTTAGAGCTTTATTGTAATAACCACCAATGCAGCTCAGCAGCCATTCGGCTATTATTACAAGCCAGCCGCCTTCCGCTGCTCGCCTGGGCTCTCCCGTCCCCCCGGGAGGCCCGAGCAACCAGCTGCCACGTCCGCCGGATGGCCGAAGACCCGTACAAAGCCGATGCTTTGTTTGAGTCTCAGATGTACTAACCCTAAAGCAATGTCGTGACACAACTTCCCGGATTAAAGGCAGCAGTTTTAAAAAATATAAAGTATTCGAAAACCACGATCTTGCCATTTTTTAATACTTTCGAGTGCAGAGGGGGGGTTTGGGGTCTTATAGACCCCCTGATCCCTCCATAAAGTGCACCTGTCACTGCCTATTACTGTCACAAGGGATGTTTACATTCCTTGTGACAGCAATAAGAATGATACTTTTTTTTTTTTTTTTAATGTACAGAATATTGGTAGACAGTATAAGCTATCGGCCTGAGAGGTGGCTGAAATATCGGTATTGTATTGGCACCAGAAAAAAAAGGTATCAGTCGATCCCTACTTAATTTGCATCCTTTCAGCTTCTACTAAGACCTGTAGTTCCGTAGTCGGCCTGACTTGCTGTACCTGCTGTCCACTGAGCTCTACACAGCTTGATTAACAGCATGGACTGTTAGTTTGTAAATCAGACTTCACTTTTAACTGCCTACTCTTGGCTAAACCAGAAGAATATGCAAGCCCTGTTAACTTTTATAGCTAGGCAACTTTTAAGTATTCCAATTTCTTGTTGTAATTCACTTTTTAATTCACCATCTCCTTTACTACATTTTAGGAGTCATTTTTGTCATTGGAAGAGCAAAAAAAGCTTAACGCCAAGATTTCTGCAGCTTTGTTTCAAGAACAGACTTGCACTAGTAATCTCAGGAAAGAACTTGAAATAGAGCAGTCTCGCTGTAAGGCTCTTCTTGCTCAGGAGCACAAGAAACTGTCCGAGACGCAGACTGAACTGGAGAAGGAAAAGCAGTATTCGTTCAGTTTGTCAAGTGCCTTGACCCTTGAGCGGAATGTTGTGGAGCAACTTAGACAACAGCAAAGCCAAGAGTTTTGCAGACAGGAGGAAGAGAGGCATCAAGAACGCAAAATAGTGGTAACGTTACAAAATCAATTGGAAGAGGAAAGACACTCTGCCAGAGACCTTGCTGCTATGATAGAAACGACACAGAAACAAGCTGTTGATGCAAAACGTCAGCTAGAATCTGAAGTTCAAGCCTGTCATGAAGAAATGCTGAAAGAGCGGGAGGCAGCAGTTAAACTGCGTGCACATTTAGAGGCCTTGCAAAGTCAAAAACAACAACTAGACAGTATGATTGAGCAGCAGAAAGAGCGAGAATTACGTCTGCAGAAAGAGCGAGATCGGTACCAAGCTCAGTTACTAACCTTTCAGGAGAATGAAAGAGTTTGGGCAAAAGATCGTGAAAAAGAAATGACTAGATCAAAGCAGATGGAAGTTACTCGAGCACGAGAAGAAGAGCAGGAAAGGCGGATAATGGTAATAACTGAAAACTAGAAATGACACCCAATGTTGTCCTACAGACAATTTTTTAGGCCAAAACTCAGTAGATGGGACTCTAAGTCTAGAAAAAATATCAGTTAACCACAAAAGGGTTACTAATCCAAGCACTCAAACCAATAGTTAAATGCACACCAGCAGCTATTATAAATAAAATCAATCAATAAAAGATGCTAAAAAAATTATTATTTCAACATTAACCGCGCTAAAAGGGCAACGAAGAAAAAGTCCTTTTGAAGTATCGATCCACTACGGAATATATAGAAAAAGTCCACATTCAAAATAAATGGTAATAGAAAATGTGCTCCGTAACTCTGGGACTCGGTTTTTCATCTTGATACCATTACCAACACCTCATGTAAAAAAAATAAAAAAAATCCCCATTGGTAATGCACTCACCAGACATCGGTATAAAACGGGCCTTGTATCTCCATTCACTTAGATCTGATCAGATCTTCCAAAATAATTTAAATAGACTAGACAATGAAGCCTGCTACCACCTCGACTTTGGACCTGTCTCCTATCCCCGGATAGATAACTTTTTCAAACAGTAGTTCATAGATGCAAAGAAAAAAGAGGGAGCTGGCATAGCATAATACTGTTTAATTAAAAACTCACACACACGGTAATAACTGCTTACATGATAACAAACGTAAAGTAGCATATAGAAAGCTCTCCGATGAAGACGTGATGACAAAGCACATTAGGTTGTGACTACACGGCTCCCTCGTCTGTCAGTCACAGTGCTGGTCAAGCCATCGCAGCCATACACCAACTCAGGAGGCGGTGAGAAGTGACATGCACCACACTGCAGATGCTTTCTATATGCTACTTTACTTTTGTTACCATGTAAGCAGTTATTATCATGTGTGTGAGTTTTTAATTAAACAGTATTATGCTATGCCAGCCCTTTTTATGCATGAGGTGTTGGTCATGGTATCCAGATGAAAAAACGAGTCCCGGGTTACGAAGTGTTACGGAGCACATCTATTATCCTCTTTTATTTATATGGAATGTGGACTCTTTCCATATATTCCGTAGTGGATCGATCCTTCAAAAGGACTTTTTCTTCATTGCACTTTTAGCGCTGTTAATGTTGACATGACTCTAAGTCTGCTTCGATTGGAAATCCGCATTTAAACATAAACAATTGAATGCTGTCAAACCCAGACAAAAAGCTCACAGACCTTGGTTTCTTCTTCCAGTGTAGATAAGCCTTGTTTCACTGGTAATTCTGCTGCTGGTGGCATAGTCCCAAAGGTGCAGCTTCCACTTTATTAGAAGCTACTCTGTTGGTTCCCAAAGCCACTGATTCTGTTTCTTGCTTGGGATCGGTGACCTCTTGCTTTTGTTTGGCCAGCAAGAAGAGTGGACTCTTGGCTATATTATCACTGGCTAAGTTTCACCAGTGACTAAGTTGCCACTGTGACATCAGACTATATATTTTCATGATTTTACCATGAAATATACAGGGAAACATGGTTTGGGTTTTAGTGTAAATGACAATAAAACATGTAATTTTGTTGGCTTGATTGGGTAATGGCAATCAATATTCGTATTGGCAAATACGATTAAATAAAATTGTTGTGTAATCCTGGAAGCTTGGTCTTGGTGTATATTTTTCCAGATCTGTGCAGCAAATTCATCATGAAAACTCCTGCACTTTGCCTTTGTGCAGACGATTTCCACAATTAGGACCAGTCCTGCAGCTCTGTCCCCTTCAGGGTAATCGGTCATTTATCTACCTCCCTATAATTTTCTGCATATGGGCCTGTAGTAGATGGACCTACTTGGTCCCAGCCATAGCTGTTCTCAGCACAGTGATACTGTCTCTGCAGTGATACAAGCTTTATATCTTCAGTTTGCAAATGAAATTGGTACACAATATGTATTTCCCTTGCATCTATAGAACAATATGTAAATGAGAACTTTTTTCCTTGGCCTTCAGCATTAAATTAGGTACATTTAATGAATACCACATTGCTTTATCCAACGTTTTGTCTACAATACTCTTCATTTTCTTCACATAGGACTTGCAGTTACAACATGAGCGAGATAAGCGTCGTATCCAGGAGTTGCAGCACATGCTGGCAGATTTGGAGGAACAAGAACGTGTATTGGCATCAAGAAAGACCCAAACCTGGACTGACACAGCCAGCCCCATTAAAAGTATGGGCTCACTGACCAGTCAGATGCAGACAGTCTGGCAGCAACTACTTTACACTGTACTACAAGTTAAAAAATGGGTGCAGAATAAGAACGACAGGTAACTTTATTTTTATTTTTTTGCCACAAAGTTGTTTTATATGCTGGATTCGTGCATTAATCTTTAATGAACTATTATTGATAATGTATTGTTTTCAGTGCTCAACAACGCTTCCCAAATGAGGCAGAAGTGACAGCTTTGTTGGACTCTTTGGCAGACCTGAAATTACAGTTGCAGGCAGGAAATCTTCAGGTTGTATGTTTTTTTTTTTTGTAAAAAGGAGCTTGCTTTTGTGTTTTTAAAGTGTTATTTTTTGCCTCTGTAAGGTTATAGTGCTTTCTAGACTAGTTGCCACTTTATGCGGATTTGCTAGTTTTAACATTCTGTTCCTTCCTGTAGACATCTGTTCCATCTCCGTCCGTTGTGGTTGATGTTCTCAGACGTGAGAATGAGGAGCTTGCAACTACGGTGTCTCAGCTGACTAAAGAGAAATTGGAGCTCAGAAGTCAGCTTGCTAAACTCAGCCAAATCTCACAAGAGCCTCCACATAAAGAGAATAAGGAACAAGTAAGTTGTGGTTATGGTATTTTGGAGATTGTGATTCTTATTACAAATGGGAATGAGCGAGCGATTAAAAGGTAATTCCACCTTTTCTCCAAAAAGATGCATTTCCAATGCCTTCTCTGTTTGTTCGTTCCCTGCTGTAATTTCAACCAAATACCCAGACTTTTGGTTACATGCCAAGCCCTGAAGAATGCCTTGAGCATTTTTTTCTCCAAGAAATGTGAATATTATCAGGCCTTATATTTTGTTTATCGCAACTAAACATACAATGCTTTAAGTGAAATGAGCACATTTTAGGCTGAACACTAAGGCTCCAGTGCTCTCAAGTTACAATAATTTTAGTAGGAATGCTATTGTGGCTCCTGCTGTTTTTGATTTTTTTTTTTTTTCTTTTTATTTCTCAGCATCAATTTAATTTTCAAGCTTACAACTGTAGATAGAAGGTACTGCAGATAGGTTTATGTCCACACCCTTGTGTGGCAGTTATAGCCATCAATTGTTAGGGAATACACTATAATTTAAAATCTGTGTGTAGTGGTTTTGTATATTTTGCTTTCTTCATGGTTAAGCTTAACCACTTCAATACAGGGCACTTTCGCCCCCTTCCTTCCCAGCCCAATTTTCAGCTTTCAGCGCTCTAGCGCTTTCAGTGACAATTGCGCAGTCATGCTACACTGTACCCAAATGAAATTTTTATCATTTTGTTTGCACAAATAGAGCTTTATTTTGGTGGTATTTATTCACGACTCCGGTTTTTTTAAATTTTTTGCGATATAAGCGCAAAAAAGCGGAAATTTGGAAAAAAAAAACAATATTTTCTTTTTTCTATTTTAAAAGAAATCCAATAAAATCTAATTTTGTCATAAATTTAAGCCAAAATGTATTCTGCTACATGTTTTTGGTAAAAAAAAATCCGTTAAGTGTATAATAATTGGTTTGTGTGATCACGGACATATGTACGCAAATGATCATGTACATATGTGTGCAGGTGATCACATACATATGTGTGCAGATAATCATTGGGACATGTGATTTTAGTGGGACATATGTGGGGGACATGTGTTTTTATTATTAGGGACATGTTTTTATTATTTGGGGACATGTGTGGGGACATTGTGTTTATACTGTGTGGTGTGTTTACTGTGTGGTGATTTGTGTCTACACTAGACTGATGATCAGTGAGTAAAAAGCTGTAAAAACAGCTCATACTCACTGATCATCAGCCGGCTGCAGCTATCCGCTCTCCTCTCCTCAGCGATGACTTCTGTGTGAGGAGAGGAGGAGCCGATTGCCTAGCAACCGGCTGTTTGTTTACATCACATGACGGCCGTGATTGGACACGGCCGTCATGTGATCAGGAGGGCCAATCACAGAGCCCTCCTGCCGATCTGAGATGCGCCGTGTCCGGGTGACACGGGCGCATCGGGATCGCGCCGCTGCGCGGGCACGCGCGAACCCGCTACTTCTGATGGACGTTCCTGAACGTCCTATCAGGAGTAGACGGCTCCCACCCGGCCGTATATGTGCATTGGCCGGGTGGGAAGTGGTTAAACACTATTTTTTTTAATTTCTTTTTTTACATTTAGCCTATAAATATTTTATAATTTTATAGTCCGCAAGCAGATGGTGCAAAGTTCAATACCTCAAGCTAAAATTTACTCAGAATAATTTGAGTTTATGTAAGCTATAAAGTGGTTACATACAGTACATATGTAAAATAAATAATATAAAAATTGCCTGGAGTATTTTTTTATTAAGGTTTTTGTAAAAATTTTGTGCAATGATCAGTTATTTTCTTGTTTTCTTTTTATGCAGCTGCATTCAGATTCTGTAGGGTCTCTGCTGGAGGCTGAACGAGCAGTCTGGAACCGTGAAAAACGACTCTTGCAGATTGCTTTAAAACATGCAGAGTCTGAACTGGGCAAGGCAACTCTTGAGAACAGGCCTGTGTCTGACGTTCCAAATTCTAAGGTATAGTTTTCTTAGATTCCATTACTATAGCACCATTTTGGATAATTTCTCTTCCCATTTACTGGCTTACTAAATCCCTTCATACTACTGAATTTTCTTGCTGCCTGTAGGCTATTTTTTTCTAAGCAGGTGCCAGTAGATTTGTTTAAATGGAACCTGTCATAGGAAAAATAATGGTTTTGCCACTCCAGACTTTTCTAAAGCCGGTTTTTGCCAAGATGTTATGCTGATAGTAAATCGCGGTCCTCAAACAAATAGGCAGCAACTGAAGTTAGTAATGGCCAAAAATATTGACACCCCTGTCAGATAATGCACCACTTCAGCCAAAAAAATGTTGCAATGACAAATGCTTAGGCATTCTCATGTTTATTTTGTTTGCATTGGCATGACACGAAAAAGTGAAGAAACTAAAGGCCAAATCTGACACATTCCACACAAAACTCTAAAAATGGACAGGCCAAAATTGACACCTTCTCAAAATTGTAATATCTAATTGCATTCCAACTTTGTGATCAGATCTCTACATCCAGTCTAGTGCTATCTCAGACACTCAACTAGTGACCTATCTGACTAAGCAGACATTTTTGCAACTTTCACAATTGCTCAAACAATTAATGGCTTTAATACAGCAGAGTTCAAAAGCCCCAAGCTCTTTCTCCAGACACACCATCTCTACCTGAGTTCATCCTGATGTGCCCACCTTACAAGAGGCAGGCTTATAAGAAGCGAAGAGGAGGCGGGGGAGGATTTAATCGGCTCTAGGCTACTACTGCTGTGCACAAGAGTCTCAGCATTGTCTCGCTTGATTCTCTCCCCTCTCACTATGCCCCTTTTGAGTACAAAGTACTAAATATGAAACTAGATTTCCCAGTATACTTAGTAGCTAGCCTGCAAAAAAAAAATGGTGCCGTCTAATGATTTTCGTTAAAAACAGGGGTTTTAGTTTCACACATTTGCAGATATGTGGAGGCTGCACTGCCTTATCAAGGCTCCTCTGTAAAGTTTGGTCATAACTCTTTTATAAATGAGTCTCCATATTGGATCATATAGCAGTGGATAAATTTAAAGGTAGTTATGTCTGGAGGCAGCCCATTCTTCCTCAAGGGCACAGGAACATATATGGTGGATGTCCAATTTTCTGTGGCTGAAGCTTTTGGCTGCCAGGTTCTTGCAGCAGCACTCTGAAATTGAGCTTATTGACCCTTGTTGTTTAGCCTGTTGGTACAGTTCCGTTTGCTTAGTTGCTGCCCACAGATCACCATAGTAATAACTATGTAGATTATAGGCCACCTTTAGGTGAATGGACACTGGTATAACCAAAAAGGAAACAGGAAGTGCCCCTCCCTATATAACCCCTCCCATACTGGGAGTACCTCAGTTTTTTCGCCAGTGTCTAAGGTGTTGGTCATGGTTTATGAAATCCTAAGAGAGCTCAGCTAAGCAATCCCTGATGGCATCAAGGAGCTGTGCAAACGGATCATCTAAAGTGCTTGAAAGCCAACATAGATGGTACCCGGGCCTTGTGGAAGAAGAAACAAGGCTTTTGCCTGTAATGCTTCTCTTTGAGAGCTGGACCCTGGGACCCGGAACCTTGGTCGTGTTTATACAACCAAAGAGTTCTCCGGCAGGGTGCTATACAGGTCCAGCTCTAATATACATACATATTTTTTTATATATATATATTTCACTTGGTCTTTCCAACATGAGTATGCAATGCCTTACCTGTGTTTGCCACTAGAGGGTGCTAAAGCAGCATACCTGACTTCCAACATTCCAGGCTTCCCCTGTTGTGCTCAGTGTCAAAAGTGCCTATGGCAGCACTGCTATCGCCAGCTCTGTCAGCCATCAGAGGGGTTGTCATTTCAGGAGGTCAGATTTCCCCATGCTGAGAATGCGGGGGGGCGTGGCTTAGACGCCACTGGCGAGCACGTGAGACATGGCACAGGTGCAAGACTCACTGCCTTTAAAAGGTTTGCACTCGAAGTGTCTGGTTGTCTGGAGGGACACAGAGCACACATGTGGTATGTAAGCTGTATGGGTGTGTGGATACACGCATTATCAAGGTGCACATTTTACTTGGCATTGAGACTGAGCATTTATAGCAACATGTTATGTAATTGCTAGACTAAAGCTCGACAGTAGATGCACTTTTAGTACCTCTGCTTTTTTGTGCTTAGGACTATATCTTCCCCCAGGAGGGGTAATTCATCAGGGGGGAGTGCAAAGTCGCTGCGGTCAGAGCCTGAGGTGCGTAGTCGCATGCCTACAGTTCCATCCTCCCCTGAAAGACCTGGAGCATCTGGCGAATCTGAGCCATCTTGTCTTGCATGCGTGGTGGCTACCTCCAACATTCCAGCCTCTGCATACCTCACTAAGGACGATTTGGCTTTGTCTTTGGTTGGTTTGGAAGGGAAAATAGCCGAGATGTTAGCGTCTTCCTCCCAGGAGGTGAGAAAAAGCAGCAGATCCCCTTCTCTTGCCCAATGGGCAGATGATATTGGGGTACCTTTTGAGACAAGGAAGTTCAGGTGACTCCTCTTCTGAGGATTCAGCGTCTGAAGAACCTTTCTCAACTTCGCAATCTCAGAAATTGCTACTCCGATCCCTTACGGACTTGGTTTGTTCTGGATATAAGTTGCCTCCTGCAGAGGTGGAGGATGTTTTAGTCTTTTTAGTCCACATTCTAAAAAAATGGGGCTTTCAGGTTCGGTAGTAACCACCCTAATTAATGCCAGAAAGCCGGCCTTCCAGGACCATTTTTTACTGGGTCTGGAAGGCCTACTTCACTTGCTGTGAAACCAAGGGTTGGCATCATCGTAAGTATGTCATTGGAAGAGTACTGACCTTTGAGTACAATTGAGGGTCAGATTTCGGCCTTGGCAGTGTTTTTTTTCCAAAGGCCGCTTGCTTTGCATTCTTTAGTCTGGGAATTCATACAAGGGCAAACTCGGAAAACTCCGCCAGTTAGAATATCCTTGTGCCCAGGGGGTTTTGTCAGTGATGCCAAGACAACCCTTTGAACTATACGGAATATTGCTTTTATCCTTTTGACAAGGAGATTGGTATTCCTAGTTGCGATAACCCCTGCAAGAAGAGTATCAGAATTGTTTGCTTTCTCCTGTAAAGAGCCATACTTAAAGCGGAGCTCCACCCTAAAGTGGAGCTTCCGCTCATTGGAACCCTGCCCCCCTCCGGCGCCATAATTGGCACCTTTTAGGGGGGAGGGGGTGCAGATACCTGTATAGTACAGGTATTTGCACCCACTTTCGGCATAGATATCCGCAGAATCTGCAGATATTTACACCACTTCCTGCGGGTCCTGCTGTCTGCTGGGAAACACACGGATCCCAGAGACAGCAGGGACCATCCTTATTGCGCAGCGCGACTCGTGCATGCGCAGTAGGGAACCGGGAAGTGAAGCCGCAAGGCTCCACTTCCTGATTCCCATACCCAAGATGGCGGCGGCAGCACCCGAGAGACGATCGAGAGATTGGCTTCGGGTGCCGACGTCGCGGGCACGCTGGGTGGGTAAGTGTCCTTATTTTAAAAGTCAGCAGCTGCAAAAAACGGCGGAACTCCCGCTTTAATTGTTCACATGGATACGGTGGTGCTGCGTCCACACCCAACCTTTTTGCCAAAGGTAGTGTTTGGTGGTTCATCTGAATGAAGATGTCTCCTGAACTTCCTTTTTCCCAGAACCTTGTTCTGCTGAAGAAAAATTATTACTCTCTCGATGTAGTGAGAGCAAATAAAGCGACTGCTCAGATAAGGAAAACTGATGTTTTGTTTGTGTTGCCCGAAGGCCCTAGAAAGGGTCAGGCAGCATCAAAATGTACTGTTGCTAAGTGGATTCATCAGGTGGTTAGTCAGGCTTATGGCCTGAAAAGAAGGATTCCTCCCTTTAAGATTAAAGTGCACTCTACCAGGGCAGTTGGTGCTTCATGGCCAGTGCATCACCAAGCCTCTGTGGCTCAGATTTGTAAGGCCGCTACTTGGTCGTCAGTACATAACATTCACAAGATTTTATCAAATGGATGTAAGATGGCAGCAGGACACCACCTTCGTGCACAGTGTTCTGCAGGCAGCAGTGTAGGGGCTCACGCCTGGCGGCAGCCACTATTTGCTTTGTGTCTACCTCCCCTCAGGTGGCATTGCTTTGGGACATCCCACATAAAGAAAATAGGATTTCTATAACCGCTTACCTGTAAAATCTTTTTCTTGGAGTACATCACGGGACAGAGGTCCCTCCCCTCTTATTGGGATATGTGTATATATTAAAGCGGACCTCCACCCTGAAGTGGAAGTTCTGGGGGGAGGGGGGTGAAGTTACCTGGATAATCCAGGTATCTACGCCCACTTCTGGGACAAGTCCGCCGCAGATGCCCCAATATTTGTAGCTGCTGGCTTTTAATATTTTTTTTAAAGGTGCAGAACCACTTTAATTTGCTGCAAAAACTGAGGTACTCCCGGTATGGGAGGGGCACTTCCTGTTTCCTTATTGGTTATACCAGTGTCCGGTCACCTAAAGGTGGCCTATAACCCATATAGTTATTGCTATGGTGCTTTGTGTCCTGCAATGTACTCCCTAGAAAAGGATTTTACAGGTAAGCTGTTAGAAAAATCCTATTATCTTGGAGTACAGAGCAAGACCCAGGCCTTCTATTCCTGGGCTATTCCGCATTGCATTACAAAGTGTTATAGGGTTATAGGGGGGACCCTCAGAGGCATGTCCTACCAAAAGCTTTCCAGTGTCCAGTCAACGAAGTACCAGCTTATAACTCACAATCTGAGAATATCAAACCAGTATCAATATAAAACTGGAGCTTTCATGTAAAACAAATTTCTATTTATTTTTCTTTTGTTCACAACAAACCTAGATGTAAACAGTTTCCCATTATGAAGAGGGATTGTGTCCAGTGAATTACTCTCCCCTCTGTCAAGACACACTATCTCAGTAGCACTAATCCATAGCCAAGGACAGGTACCTCATTTCTGTTATGCAAATTATGAGTGGTGGGCAGTACTGTAACCGTCCCCACCACCACCCAGTTTAAATGTAACTTTTACCTGGAGAGTCAATTGAAATATAGCGTCTACATCTAATTTAAATGTCCTATGTTATTTCAGGTGCAGCGTCTGTACAGAAAATACCTGAGAGCAGAGAGCTTCCGGAAAGCTCTAGTATACCAGAAGAAATACCTCTTGCTTCTTTTGGGAGGATTCCAGGCTTGTGAAAAAGCAACATTGTCCTTAATTGCACGCATGGGTGTGTACCCAACACCCACGGACCTTCAGTATCCTGCAAAATGCCAGTCAGGCCTCACCAAATTTCGATCAGCTGTTCGGGCTGTAATTGCCATCTCTAGGTACAGATATGAATAAAAAGGCCTTCTGTGCACTGATAGTGTGTGTGTGTGTGTGTGTGTGTGTGTGTGTGTGTGTGTGTATAATGGGTTGCAACTTTCAAAGCAGAACTGTAGACAAAACTTTTTTAAATTTTGGATAGAGTAAGGGAGGGTTTAAGCCTTGCCAAGTTTTTTGCCATCTGTGCCCAATTGGGGAAATTTATCTTCACTTCCTGTCCATTAGCCAAAGTAGGAAGCGGGAAGCAATCCAGACACTCTGCACATGAGTTTAATGCCCTGCCAAATTTGATACTTTAAATTACTCCAATTTTCTTGCATTTTGGTGGGAAAATAGTCTGTGCACTCTGTGCTGTTTGCTTGCATTTTTTCCATTTCACACATAACCCTTCTCCCCCTTGAAACATTGAAACACACCTGCACTTCAAATTTTTTTTTAAAAAAAGTCCGTTCTCTGCAGCGTGTTCACCTGCAATGTGTACAAAAGTGTAGCATTCAATTACATTTATTAATGTACATTTTATGCTGCAGATTATCACTAGTTGAGTGTATTACAATTTTTGCACTGTTTGTGTGCATTAGTGCTACACTGTTGTACACATTGATTAGTAATGGGTATCAAACTACAGTGTTAGCAGGTCTGGAGGTTGTTTATTCCAAACATGGGTTCAGTTATACATGCATAGCATTCACCCTCAAGTCCAGGTTTGGTACTTGATGCTCTGGATTTACAAGAGGTGGGTTGAAGCTGCAAGCCTTTATGCAGAGCTCCACATGCCCCTATAGTCTTACCTATTGCAAACCTAGATAGTAAGATCATGAAATGGTGGGTACAGTTTGTCAAAGTGAATATTGCCTTAACAAAGCTTGCTCATAAGACTGAATTAAGGAGAATGACTGTCTTACTGTGAGCTTTAATATGCAATGTATGCATTTTATTCTAGGTTAAAGTTCCTGGTAAGGAAATGGAATAAAAACAGCCGCAAAGGTGTAGTTGTGGAGCCAGTGGTTCAACAAGGTAAATATGGCAGGAGGAATGCCATTGCCTCCTTTTTTTTTTCTTCTTCCAGTTATTTCCTAAAGTATTGGTTGTTCTACATACATAATTGGATTATCTGTCACTTTGTACCTTCACAAGTAACAAGAATAAAAACAGTCACTGAAGCTATACCTGAATGTATAGTTACTAGGGAGAAAAGAATATTGATTCCTCAACCAAGTAAACAGTGCCATCACCTCAAGTACTCCTAATTGGAGATGGGGCCTAAGTGTGGGGGCGTGGCTTAAACTCCACTGGCATGTGGAGCATTAGGCTCACTGCTTAAAAGCTTTACATTCTGGGATTGTCTGGCTGACGGGGGGGGAAACAGAGCGCACAAGCGCATGTAAGCTGTCTGGGTGTGTGTGGATACAGGCATTTCCAAGGGGCACGTTTACTCAGCATTGAGGCTGAGCATTTATAGCAGCATATTATGTAAATTGCTAGACTAAAGCTCGGCAGTAGATGCATTCTGTTTAGTAGCTTTGCTTTTTTTTGTGCTTAGGACTATGTCTGCCCGTAGGAGGGGTAATTCATCAGGGGGAGTGCAAAGTCGCTAAGGTCAGGGCCTGAGGTGCCTAGTTGCATTCCCGCAGTTCCATCCTCTCCTGAAGGACCTGGAGCATCTGGTGAATCTGAGCCATCTTGTCTACAAGGCATGGTGGCTACCCCCAACATGTCAGCTTCTGCATTTGTCACTATGGACGATTTAGCTTTTGGCTCTGGCTGGTTTGGAGGGAAAAATAGCCGATTTGTTCGTGTCATCCTCCCAGGAGGTAAGAAAACGCGGCAGGTCCCCTTTTCCCTGCCCTTGACCTTCCCATTTTGGAACAACAATGGGCAGATGATAGTGGGGTACTTTTGATGGAAGGAGGTTCAGGTGACTCCTCTTCTGAGGATTCAGCATCTGAAGAAACTTTTCTCAGAATCTCAGAAATTGCTAATTAAATTCCTTACGGACTTGGTCCGCTCTGGATATAAGTTGCCTCCTGCAGCGGTGGATGAGGTTTCCTTCTCCTCTTTTGGGTTTGCCAAAACCCCCACAGGGTTCTCATGCTTTCCCTATTCACCCATTACTGGAGCAACTGATTTATGCTGATTGGGATCACCCAGATAAGCAGTTTTCTCCCCCTAAGAAATGTTTACCGTATATACTCGAGTATAGGCCGACCCGAATATAAGCCGAGGCCCCCAATTTACCCCCAAAAAAACTGGCAAACTTATTGACTCGTGTATAAGCCGAGGGTGAGACATGCCTGTCCATCCCTGTGTGTGTGTCCGTCCATCCCTGTGTGTCCGTCCATCCCTGTGTGTCCGTCCATCCCTGTGTGTCCGTCCATCCCTGTGTGTCCGTCCATCCCTGTGTGTCCGTCCATCCCTGTGTGTCCGTCCATCCATCCCTGTGTGTGTGTGTGTCCATCCATCCATCCATCCCTGTGTGTGTGTGTCTCCATCCATCCATCCATCCATCCCTGTGTGTGTGTGTCTCCATCCATCCATCCATCCCTGTGTGTGTCTCCATCCATCCACCCATCCCTGTGTGTGTCTCCATCCATCCACCCATCCCTGTGTGTGTGTGTATCCATGTGTGTGTGTGTGTGTGTGTGTGTGTGTGTGTGTGTGTGTGTGTCCAGCCTACCTTTGTCCCGAGCCTCCGTCCCGTGCCTTGCCTCCTTGCCTCCGTTCCGTCCCGTGCCTTGCCTCCTTGCCTCCGTTCCGTTCCGTCCCGTGCCTTGCCGTCGTGTCGTGCCTTGCCTTGCCTCCGTCCCGTCCCGTGCCGTGCCGTGCCTTGCCTTGCCTTGCCTTGCCTCCGTCCCGTGCCCTCTTCGGCGGCCATTGTAAAATTCAAAAGCCGCGCCTCCTCCTTCGCCTGTGATAGGCGGAACACTGAATTTCCCAGCAGCCTGTGTTCCGCCTATCACTGACGTCGTATCATCCTCGTCCGTAGTACGAGGATGATACGATGTCCGTGATAGGCGGAACACAGGCTGCTGGGAAATTCAGTGTTCCGCCTATCACAGGCGAAGGCGGAGCCGGAGGCGCGGCTTTTGAATAGAATGGCCGCTGTCTGTCTGCTCGACACGCTGATCGAGCGGGCAGACAGCGATGACTCGAGTATAAGCCGAGGGGGGCACTTTCAGCCTCAAAAAAGAGGCTGAAAATCTCGGCTTATACTCGAGTATATACGGTATTTCTTTTCCATATGGAGAAAAAGTTCTCAAAGAGATGGGATTTGCCAGCAGTGGATGCTGCTATATCTCCTCTGTGAACAGGAGTTTAACTTGTCCAGTAGACAATGTAGAAGTATTTAGAGATCCAGCTAATAAAAATTTAGAATCTCCACTAAAAGCCTCATTTGCTGTAGCCGGTGCGGTGGTACAGCCTGCAGTAGCAGCAATAGGCATATGTCAGTCCCTTCGGGATGAACTCAAGCAAGTTATTAAAGTTCTTTCTCAAGTTGATGAGGCCCAAAGTTTAGCTGAGCTACCTAGGGCCCTATAATTTACAGTGAACGCGATCAAAGATTCCATCCATCAGGCATCTCGCCTTGTGCTTATTTTGATACATATGCGCAGGACTCTGGCTTAAAACTCGGTCAGCCGAGTTACCATGCAAGAAGCGTTTTCAAAAATCAAATTTCTCGTATATTCACCGGCCGACACAGCTCCTCTGTAACTAAATGGGTTTGTTAGCCTGCCACTAGGAGAAACTAGGCAAAAATGTAACACAATACATAGAATTGTAAGTACCACTCAGGGGGCGAACCCTGTGCTAACAACCCTCCCTGCTGCCCCAGCAGCTTTAGCTTCAGTTTTAATTTGCCTAGTGAAGGAGAAGGACCGAAGGGCCCGCAGGGTTCCTAGGTCAAATTTTTTTGATGCAGGACTTATGCTTTTGCGCAAGATGAATGATCCTGAGATCTTCTATCAACTGCCGGCTGGGTGAAAGGCTGGTCAAACTATCCCAGTCTGGCCATCGAGCGTGTGCACATCGCAGCTACGGCTCAGCAGGTCATGACATACCTCAGCTCCAGAGGTGGTCATTGAGCTTCGATGCCCCGGGTTATACATCCAACCAGGCTACTGATGTCTGGATCACAGTATACCGAGGCCAGCAGCCACCCTGTAACTGCGCAAGAGTGGGTCTGTGGTGGAATGTCTCCCAGCTCTTCAGGACTGGTAAGTACGGCTCTCCCTGCTTCAGTGGGGTGAGCAGCTGGGCATTCCCTGGGAGGTCGATTCGGGGGCCACCTCACCTCCTCTTCCCTCCCATGTCCCGATCTCCCCCCCCGGCTGCATGTGTCTGCTGTGCGGTGTGTGTACAGGGGATCGCTGGGTCTCTCACCTGTATGGGGTCTGTGCGGTTAGCGATGGTCCTTGTTCCGGTGGAGATATTTTGCTGTGTTTGAGGCAGCACTATTTCTTTCACCGCATGGCGCTGTCCGACGGCCATTTTGGATGGGGACAGAGCAGGTTCCCCTTGTGAGCTTCAGCGGCCATTTTCTGTAGGTTTTCCCTATTCAGATCATTGGCGGCCATTTTCTTGAAGCCTGAGCGCTTTTTTTTCACCGCAGCTCTCTGACAGCATGCCATGGGATATTACATGCTGCTTCCTGTATTATCTGTGTATACAGGACACTGGGCAGCCATTCCCTGAATGCTGATGCAAGCTCTGCAGATCGTTTCACCGCTCTTCTCTGCTGCTGCCGACACAGCTTCTTCACTCTGCACTTGGGTAACCTAGGGACTACAGGCACGGCTATTAACCGACACAGAACGCCTCAGGGTGGTGAGTCTGGCACTAGGAGTCCCCCCAGCCAGCAGCAGCAGGAGGGTGGGACCTTCCTTGTCCTAAGTCCCCTTTCAGGTGGCAGACAGGGTAGAGTCAGCATGGCTTCAGATACTGCCATTTTCTTCCCCTGAAATCCAGGCTATTGCAACCGGGTCACCTGCGGATGGCGCTGTGCCCATGGACACCCTGACGGTGGTCCTTAACTCATTTTTTGCTAAAATAGAGGCTGTGTGTGGAAGGAAAGGTATGCTAAAAAGGCCCCTGCCCCCCCCCCCTCCTCTGGGGAGAGCTCTGATGCAGACACGGGCCCTGCTGCGGTTGGTGGCCCATGCTCTGACCTATCAGACGAGGCTGACCAGTACCGGTCGGACAGTGAGGATGATTCCCCGTCCGGGTCCGGGCGCGACAAAGCACTGGTTGGAGCACTTATCACAACTGTGCATGATACCCTGAAGATCCAGGAGCCAGCGGATCCCTCTGCTGATGTATCGGTCCCCTTTGGGTCCCGCAAGCCAGCACATTCACCTAAGGTTTTCCCGTATTTGACTTATTTTGACAAGTTCATCTACAGGGAATGGGGTCGGCCGCAAAGGACCTTTTTGGTCCTCAAAAACATGGCGGTGCATTACCCCTTTGAGGAAAGCCTTCTCAAAAAGTGGTCGGCTCCTCCGGTCGTGGACCCCCCAGTATCCAGGTTAAATAAAGTAACCACGATCCGGTTGAGGGGACTCCTGCATTCAAGGATCCCACGGATAGGAAGGCCGAGGCGGTGGCTCGTTCCTTGTTTACGGTTGTGGGGTCAGCTGTGCAACCTGTACTGCCATCTGCACTGGTGTCGCAGACACTGACTGAGTTGGCAAAACTTTTGCACCGTGAATTGGGAGAGGAACAGGCCTCCCCTGTCTGCGTGGAACTAGAAGACCAACTAGTGCAAGGCCTTAAGTACGTCTGTGACGCGGCCCTGGGTACTCTTCCTCTGTTATGTTATCCAGGGCTTCAGTGTCAGCTGTGGTGCTGAGGTGCCTGATTTGGCTAAAATGCTGGTCTGCTGACCAGGCATTTAAGAAAGATCTTCACTTCCTTGGCAACCGGCTCGTTGGAGCCTCATTGGATGACATTATAAAAAATGCCACCGGTGGTAAGAGTACCCTACTCCTGGAAGCCTAAGGAGCCACGCCGTAGGCAAGGGCCCTCTTTTTCTGCTCAAACTGCTTTTTCGTCCGACCGGGGCTTCGGCGAAGCGTCCCCAGCCCGACAGGACAGCCACGGATGGACAAAAGCGTCCCTGGCATCGCAAGCCTGGGACAAAGTGCTACCGCATGAAGGTTTGCCCCCACCCATGTCTCAGGTGGAGGGTCGCCTTCGGGGGTTTGCAGCCCGGAGGTCCTGCTTATCCGACCAATGGGTCTGCGATCTGATTTCCACAGGCTACAAGATCATTTCTCTCTTGGCCGCCAACCAGATTCTTCCCCTCCAGCATACATGTGTCCCCGGTTTGCTGGGAGGCCCTGTTGGGGGCGCTAAGGGACTTGCTGATTAGAGGGGTGATTGTACCAGTTCCGTAATTGGAACGCTTCCAGGGATTCTACTCAAATCTGTGGTTACCAAGAAGGAAGGGGTACGTCCAATCTTGGACTTAAAAGCCCTCAATCACTTTGTAAAAGTGCAGAGGTTCAGAATGGAATCAGTTCGCTCAGTAGTCGCTGCACTCCGTCAAGGGGACTCCCTGGCGTCCTTGGACATCCAGGATGCGTACCTGCACATAGCCATATGTCTGCGGCATCAAAAGTTTCTGCGATTTGCAGTTAGGGAAGCCCACTATCAGTTTGTGGCTCTACCATTTGGCCTGGCATCAGCCCCCCGAATCTTTACCAAGGTATTGGCTCCAGTTTTGGCATTGCTGCAACAACCCGGGATCGCAATCTTGTGATATCTAGACAATCTCCTCCTGAGAGCATCTTCCGCCTCAGAGTTGGAGGAGGATGTTGCGATCTCCATGCAGACTTTGCAAGAATTTGGGTGGTTGTTGAACCTAAAGAAGTCGGTGGTTGTACCGACCCAGCGTCTGGAGTACCTTGGCTTGTTGCTGGTCTCCAAGGAAGCGAGAATATTTCTCCCTTCAGACAAGGTGCAGACCCTCAGAGCCGTGATAAAACTACTGTGGAATCGCGAGCGGTCAGCACTTCGCTTTTGCATGTGAGTCCTGGGACTCATGGTGGCCGCCTTCGAGGGAGGGGTCTTGCAGAAAGCGATTTTGTCGAAATGGGACAAATCTCTTTTGTCCCTGGATCGCTTGATCCAGGTCAGCCAGTTCGTCAGACTCCCTGCTATGGTGGCTGAGATCCCCAGTGATTCGGTCATTAAAGTCGTTCCTACCTCTCCAATGGAAGGTGATCACAGCAGACGCCAGCCTATCCGGCTGGGGTGGAGTGATGGGGATTCAGTTGGCTCGGGGCCTCTGGTCGATGGAAGAATCAAAGTTGCCGATCAATCTGCTCAAATTGAGAACGATCAGGCTGTGCCTCCACACATGGTCGGTGAGTCTTCAAGGGCGTCCGATCAGGGTACAGTCGGACAACGCCACGGCGGTGGCATACATAAATCACCAAGGGGGAACAAGGAGCTCAGCCGCTGCTCGGGAGGTCGCTCACATACTTCGGTGGGCAGAGCGACACATGCAGGCTCTGTCAGCCATTTACATCCCAGGGGTGGAAAATTGGCATGCGGACTGAGTCGACAGATGCTGGACCCAGGAGAATGGGAATTGCATCCGGAGATATTCAGGCTGCTGTGCCTGAAGTGGGGCACGCCAGATGTGGATCTATTGGCCTCCCATCTCAATCGGAAGGTGCCAAGATTCGTGTCCAGGACAAGAGATCCGTGGGCAGACGCGTCAGACGCGCTGGTGGCTCCGTGGGATCAGTATCAGCTGATCTACGCCTTTCCTCCTCTAAAACTGTTGCCCCATCTGCTTCGCAGCGTGGAAGCTGAGGGGATTCCGGTAATCCTGGTTGCCCCAGATTGGCCTCAGCAGCCCTGGTACGCAGACCTGGTGCCTCTGGTGGCAGACGCTCCCTGGCTACTGCTGCTGTGAGAGGACATCATATCTCAAGGTCCAGTCTTTCACCCTGCTTTACCATCGCTGGCTTTAACGGCATGGCTATTGAGAGCCAGGTGCTGAGGAACCGGGGTCTGTCAGACTCAGTGATTGCAACTATGTTGAGGGCGTGAAAATCTTCACGGAAGATATACCATTGTACCTGGAAGGCCTACATCTCCATGTGTGAGGAGAAAGGATGGCATCCATGCTCCTTTTCTATATCCAGGATCCTGCTGTTTCTTCAAGAAGGGAGTAGACCAGAAGTTGGCGTTGAGCACCATTAAGGGGCAAATTTCAGCCTTGGCTGTCTTTTTTTTTCAGCGACCTCTAGCGTCTAACTCATTAGTGAGTACCTTTTGTTCAGGGGGTACGACATGTAGTCCCTCCGGTGCGTCCGCCGTTACCCCCATTGGATTTCAACCTGGTGTTGTCGGCGCTTCAAAAGCCGCCATTTGAAAATATCAGGGAGATTCCCCTGTTTACTCTTTCCCAGAAAGTGGTCTTTCTAGTGGCCATCACATCGGCCAGGAGGGCTTTGGAATTGGCGGGCTTGTCATGCAAGTCGGCTTATCTGGTCATCCACAGAGATAAGGTGGTGTTGCGTGCGCAACCGTCCTTTTCTACCGATGGTGGTTTCAGCTTTTCGTATCAATGAGGACATTGTATCACCATCGTTGTGTCCTAAGCCGAAGCACCCCAAGGAGGTGGCCCTTCACGCTCTCGATGTGGTTAGGGCGCTGAAGGTGTACTTGTCTGCCACAGCTCCATTTCGGAAGTCAGACTCACTGTTTTTTTTGGTGGCTGGTCCAAAGAAGGGTATGGCGGTCTCGTCGGCCACCATTTCCAGGTGGATCAGACTGATTGTAATCCAAGCCTACACCTTGAAGGGGCAGGTGCCCCCCTTTCCAGTCACGCGCCACTCTACAAGAGCAATCGGAACATCTTGGGCCTTCCGACACCAAGCGTCTGTTGCTCAGGTGTGTAAGGCGGCGACCTGGTCGTCTGTCCATACGTTTACCAAGTTCTACAAGGTAGACGTCAGTGCATCGGCTGATGCCTGTTTTGGCCGCAAAGTTTTGCAGATGGCCGTGTAGTTTCAATTCTATATATGCTATTGAGATTTTTTCCTGGTTTTTCGATAAAAGCGCAGTACTGTTTTTTGTTAATGCACGGTTGCATTACTTCCGCAATGTTGCGTTCTTGGGGATCACTCCGGTTGAGGATACACGGTTATATGGTGGTGTTTTTTTCCACATACTGCAGTTTTTTTGTGGGTTTAGTTTCACTAGTTCCCACTTGCCATGGTGGATGAAATTTTTATGCTGTTTTTCCCACCCCTTGTTTGGCACTGCTTGGGGACGTCACATTTAGTTACAGAGAGGAGCTTTCGGTCGGTGAATATAAGCGAAAATAGGATTTTTGTACTCACCGTAAAATCCTTTTCTCTGTAATTCACTGCCCGACACAGCACCCACCCCTCCTTTTGTCTACGTTGTACTGAAGCTGCTGGGGCAGCAGGGAGGGAGGGTTGTTGGCACAGGGTCCGCCCCCTGAGCGATACTGACAATTCTGTGTATTGTGTTACAATTTTGCCTAGTTTCTCCTAGTGGCACGTTAACAGTTGTTGCTGTGAGTATGATCTCTACATCCCGATGTCTTTTTGGCCATATGCCAAAGAGGGGCTACGCTGACTTAGATCTGTTGGCGTCCAGGTTCGACAAGAAGTTGGACAGCTTTGTGGCGAGAACAAGGGATCCACTTGCACTCGGGAGTAGATGCGTTAGTGAAATCAGTGAATCGGTTTTCATATTTATGCATTGGCTCCAGTTCAGCTGCTGCCACGGCTGCTTCACAGGATCGGGGAAGAAGGGAAGCCAGTAATTCTAGTGGCCCCTGGCATGGCCCAGAAGACCCTGGTATGCAGGGATCGTGAGAATGGTAGTAGGGGAGTCTTTGACTCTTCCAACTCGTCCAGATGTGCTGTTGCAGGGACCAATATTCCACCCTGCCTTACAAACACTAAATTTAACCATGTGGCTATTGAAGCCCATATTCTAAAAAATTGGGTTTTTAGTATGAGGTTCGGTAGTAACCACACTGATTAATGCCAGAAAGCCGACCCCCTAGGCCATCTATTACAGGGTTTGGGAGGCCAAGGCTTAGCATCCTCGTAAGTATGTCATAGGAAGAATTCTGGCCTTTCTACAATTAGGAGTAGAAATGAAGCTGGCCTTGAGTACAATCAAGGGTCAGATTTTTGTCATGGCAGTGTTTTTCCAAATTCCGCTTGCTTCGCATTCTTTAGTCTGGGCATTCATACAAGGGGTAACTCTGATAACTCCGCCAGTTAGAATACCCTTGTGCCCATGGGATTTGAATCTGGTTTTGTCGGTGTTGCAAAGACAACACTGTGAACCTATACGGAATATTCCTTTGATCCTTTTGACAAGGAAATTGGTATTCCTAGTTGCGACGACCTCTGCAAGATCTGCTTTCTCCTGTAAAGAGCCATACTTAATCATTCACAAGGATAAGGTTGTGCTGCGTCTGCACCCAACCTTTTTGCCAAAGGTAGCTTCTGGTTTTCATCTGAATCAAGATGCTTCCTAACCTTCAATTTTCCCATAACCTCATTCTGCAGAAGAAAAATGATTACATTCTATCAATATAGTGAGAGCAATTAAAGCCTATGTGAAAGCGACTGCTCAGATACGGAAAACGGATGTTTTGTTTGTGTTGCCCAAAGGCCCTAGAAAGGGTCAGGCAGCATTGAAATCTACTGTTGCGAAGTGGATTCATTAGATGATTAGTCAGGCTTGTGGCCTGAAAAGAAGGGTTCCTCCTTTTAAGATTAAAGCACACTCTACCAGGGCAGTCAGTGCTTCATGGACAGTGCATCACCAAGCCTCTGTGGCTCTGGTTTGCAAGGCCGTTACTTAGTCGTCCGTACATACTCACAAGATTCTATCAAATGGATGTAAGATGGCAGGAGGACACCGCCTTCGTGGCATTGCTTTGGGGCATCCAGCATAGTTATTACTATGGTGCTCTGTGTCCCGTGATGTACGATAAAGAAAATAGGATTTTTATAACCACTTACCTGTGAAATCCTTTTCTTGGAGTACATCACGGGACACAGAGGTCCCTCCCCTCTTATTGGGATATGTACCTGTATATATTGCTTTGCTACAAAAACTGAAATACTCCCAGTATGGGAGGGGTTATATAGGAAGGGACACTTCCGGTTTCCTTTTTGGTTATACCAGTGTCCATTCACCTAAAGGTGGCCTATAACCCATATTGTTATTACTATGGTGCTCTGTGTCCGTGATGTACTCCAAGAAAAGGGTTTTACAGGTAAGCTGTTATAAAAATCTTATTTTGGTTTATTGGAAAATTTCTACATAAAACAATGATGACAAATGTAACCTCCTCCACATTTATTTTATTAAAGTTGAACAATGTTGTCTAACCATAGGTAGCTACCACTGACATTCAACCTTTATACTCCTATAGTATACAACTGAATAAGGTGGGCTAACCCTAATCGGGGAATATGTTCACAATACTGAAAAAAGCTGTCCGCTCAATAGATGTTCAGTATGTTTCCTCTAAAGGGTAATAGCAACTTCACACATGTATTCGGAGTGTAATCCATCATTAACATTCCCCATTGCTGTGGGATAGAACCACCAGTAATTATCCTGGTTGGAAAATGGAGGATCCTAATGATCAATATGGAGCGGTAAGAATTTTGCTGTAGATATATCACAGTGGTGAAATAATGCTGAATGAAAGTCAGTCAGATCCAATGAAGATCCAAGATAAAGGATAAATACATTTTCTGGTTTCTTAATCCACCAGATATCATTAGTATGGTCTCCACTCCCACAGATGGACAATATAAGCCCACAATGCATCATCGGGGACAAACTTAATGGCATAGAAGGGGAGATGTGGATGTTATAATGTCAATTCCCAGCCGGGTATGAAAGGGTGCAAATTAAGTTCACCACTCCAGATTCCCAAATCGTCATGCCGTATTAGACGCAATGTCCTTTCAAGTAAAGGGAGGAGGGGTGGAGCCGCCTCACCACTCGGCATACACCACTGACATCTGTGGTGTAAGCTGAGTGGCGCCATGATCTCTGCTCGCATCAAGGCATCACTTCCGCAGACATCCGGGTGTGGCTTGAGAACATATTCCCAATTGGGGTTAGCCCACCTTATTCAGTTGTATATGAGTTGTATGAGCTAGTGTGAAGGTTAAATGTCAGTTGTAGTTACCTGTGTCGTGACAACATTGTCAAATTTCAATAAATGAACGTAGAGGTTACATTTGTCATTGTTTTACGTGGAATTGTTTTAATAAAGGAAGTTGCATTCTCCTTGAAGAATCCCTTTGGACTTGGTCCTCTCTTTTCTATATGTCACTTGGTACCTTGCCTATGAATTTCCATATGCAGTGCAGCCCTCAAATTTTCCACTCACATTTTGCGAGTGGAAAATGAGGGCTGGCGAGGATGGGCTGCCTGGGGGTGGGTGGCGAGCACCTCTGGTAGGCAGGATTAAATAGGATTCCTTCTCCCCAGTGATCACGGAGGAGAAGAGAGCCAACTGGATGATCAGAGCGCAGGGAACATCACTGGAACAGCTTTCATTTCGATCGCTGTGTGTTCCCTGCACTCGCTGTCACATACAGCCCCACCTCCTGGTCCTGCGACTTTGATAGATCACCCTGTCAAATTACAGGGATGTGTGATGTGTATCAAAGTTCCCCCGGCCAGGAAGTGGGGCTGTATGTGTGACGGAGAGCAGTGGGAACATACAGCAATTGAAATCAAAGCATATCCGGGGATGTTCCTCAGCACTCTGATTATCCGGCTAGCAATCCTCTTCTGCATGGGCAGGCTGCATTGATGGGCACGAGCAGCCTACATTGATGGGCATGGATAAAGTTGTTAAATGTTTTATGCAGAAGTTATAAAATTAAATATTAGTGCGTCATTTCATGAGATAATTTGAGGACATGTTTAGGGGTTGGGTAGGGCAACTGGTGGCGAGTAACCCTTGACGCCTGGCTAGTAGCTTAGAACTAAAGTTCCCCCAGGAAAGAAGTGGGGCTGTATGTGACGGAGAGCAGCGTGAACACACATTAATTGAAATCAAAGCTTTTCCGGTGATGTTCCTTGGCACTCTGATTATCCGCCTAGCAATCCTCTTCTCACTTGCCCTGCACGGGCAGGCTGCATTGGTGGGCACGGGCAGGCTGCATTGATGGGCACGGGCAGCCTACATTGATGGGCATGGATAAAGTTGTTAAATGTTTTATGCAGAAGTTATAAAATTAAATATTAGTGTGTCATTTCATGAGATAATTTGAGGACGTGTACACTGTACAGGTGTATGAGTCCTAAGCTACTAGCCAGGCATCAAGGGTTACTCGCCACCAGTTTCCCCATCCAACCCCACAACACACGTCCTCAAATTATCTCATGAAATGACACACTAATATTTAATTTTATAACTTCTGCATAAAACATTTAACAACTTTATCCATGCCCATCAATGTAGGCTGCCCGTGCCCATCAATTCAGGCGTTAAGTTTACCCTTTGGCTTTGCTATTTATTTGCATTGAACATTCATCTTTTTTTTTTTACGTGACACTCCAAAAGGACCTTTAATGTCTTGAGTGCCTGCCTATTATATTCCATTACCAATCCATTTTTCAGTTTGTGGTGGTTTGACCAGCAAAGTTTTTATATACCACTTTCTTTTGGTGATCTTTAATAAGCGGTGTTTTTTTTTATTAAACACATGGAGCTCAAGAATGGTGTACAAAATACACTAATGTACTGGTCACATACAGTAGTAAAATGGTGAAGAGGTTAATGGTCAGATGAGCAGGATAGAGAAGGTGAGGGGTTACTTTTGCAGATTTCCAAGGACAATATTATATCTAGTATGTGTTGGGGGGAAGGAAAGAGTAAAAATACTAGATAAAGGGGGGAAATAGAGTAAGTAACGATTAAATCGGAGTTAAGCAGCTTCACTATATTTGGCATGATCCTGATTTAACCAATAGGTACAAGAGTGACCCACTGTAATAAAGACCACATTAGGTCCAGGTGGTTAAACTTGCGAACATGGATTGTAAAATTAAAAGCAACCCAATATAAATTCAATATTGCCAACCTTTACCTTTCACTAGAAAGAATTATAATGTTGCCATAAAATACAAATTCACCATCTAAACAGCTGTACACAAGTAATATCACACACAAATTTTTTTATACAGTATAAAATTACTTTTTTTTTTTTTACTATGTGGAACAGGGGTTAAACAACTTTAAGCTTCCCTGAGATAATACTCCCACATAATTGCCATATAGGACCCTCTAGAGATCTACATAACAAGCATGGGAGTGATCAAACACAAAACCACAGGTATGTAAGAACTATATAAACTCATCTGCAAGCCATCTAGCCATCAAATAACTGAACCTGGCATCGTAATGCTGCAACCACTACCGTCAATGGTTATTTTATAGGTGGTTGACTATACAATTCCAGGCATTTCATTGATGATACAAATTTGATTCAATTCAGCATGCCTGATCCATTTTCCTGTGGGGGACATTTGGGGCTAAGTAGTGGGAATAGGTGTATAGCTATATGCTCTAGGTCAGGGATATGCAATTAGCGGACCTCCAGCTGTTGCAGAACTACAAATCCCATGACGCAGAGCAAGAGACTGACAGCCACAAGCATGGCACCCAGAGGAAGAAGCATGATGGGACTTGTAGTTTTGCAACAGCTGGAGGTCCGCTAATTGCATATCCCTGCTCTAGGTGTTGCAGATAGCCCCTAATGCATGCAATATAGTGTCTCGGCAGATTAGGACAAGCTGCAGTTTATGCTGTTAAATGAAAGCACGAGGTTGGTGATATTGAACTTATATTGGTTTGTTTCTAACCTATTTAATTTTCGAATAAATTTTGTAAGTTAAGCTACATGGACCTCAGATGGTAACCTCTTAATTATGGTGGACCACTCTTGACCTCAGTTTTTTGTTTTAAAAAGAAAAATCCCTGTGTCACTGCAAACGAATACATCAGAAGCTGCAGTCGTTGATCCATTCATTCTGTGCTTATTTTCAAATGTGTGATCTCTCTCCTTCCCTGTTGTATAGGTGAAGGGGAGGGTTTAACACTGTAAATAACACCATGTTATCCTGCATAGGTGCTTCCCACAGGCCTCTCTAGTCTGTGATATGAGAAAGACTGCTTTCTCTTTCCTTCATTGGCAGACACAGCATCTTCATCTTGACCTTAGGGTTGTATCGCCCCTTTAGTACTAGGCAGAAAGTGTTAAAAACAGCAACACTTGCACAGTACTGCCTAGTGGGTGGTCCTACTGGCTATAACCCCGCACACTGCATTCAGCAGCTCATTTTTTTTCCTACCTAGTGTAGAAGGACCTGGCTCCTGGTGGGACCATTGGTCCTCGGAATTCTACAATCAACAACTGGGCTGGGTGACAGGCTGGATATTATAGATCCTGGTAGTCTCCCCAGTCTCCCCAGTCTGGCCATCGAGCGTGAGCAGGCCCTAGCTACACGCTGGGTCGGCCACGACATGCCCTGTCTGGTCCAGGGGCGGCCGGTGAGCGATATTCTCCGGGGCACACATATGACCGGGCTACTGCTGTCTGTGTCAGTGTGCCATGGCCGACAGCCACCCCATACTGATCGGGTGATGGGTCTGTCTGTGGTATGCATCCAGCAGTCCCTGCAGGAGGGGTAAGTATAGTTCCACCTGTCTCGGCAGGATGGAGCAGCTGGGCAATTCCTGAGAGGTCAGTTAGGGGGTCTCTCGCTCTCCCTTTCTTCTCTCCCTGTCCCTTCCCTCCTCCCTATGCTATGGGCCGCTGTGTGACTGGGCACATGGGGGTGCAGTGGGGGTCCTCCGGGGGGGGCTTTGGGTCCTGGCAGGGGCCTGCGCTGGGTTTTGGAGGTCCGCTCTTCGTCTTCCCTGTTTCTGGGCCACGGTGGGGTATTTGTGCTGTGTTTGACATGTGGGGAGGCTGCCATGCACTCCACGGCCATTTTCCTGGGGACGCGGCCATTTTTTTGTAGCCACAGCCAGTTTTTGCCTTTCAGCCATTTTCTGTAAGTTGGGCGGCCATTTTCTCAGTGCCCTCAGACGTTTTTGCTGAGGTGGCTGGCGGCTAATTTCTAGTAGCCTCAGGTAGTTTTGCCTCTAGCGCTGGGTGCTTCCTTCCTTCTAGAACAGCACGTTTTCACACAGACAACTTGTGGATGACACAGGGGAGAGTGGACAGCAGCAGCACAGCGCAGTACATGGGTCAGAGTAGTGAGTCCTGCGGGGGGGGCCCCCTCAGTCTGTGGCAGCTAAGAGAATGGACATTTTTTGTGACTTGCCTTAGGTCCCTAAGTGGTGACAGGTGAGTGTGTGGGGGTGTGGGTCAGCATGGCATTGGAAGCTGGTGCTTCTTCCCCAGTCATCCCTGTTATTGCAACTGGTTCCCCTGCACTTACGGTACCCATGGAAGCTCTGTCTGCAGTCCTGGAGGCCTTTGTTGCCAGGGGGGAAGCGGCGTGCGGGCGCAAAGGGGTTAAACGCCCCCTCCCCTCACCGTCTTCTGGGGAAAGCTCTGATTCAGACTCTGGCCCCGCTGTGACAGGCGGCCCTTGTTCTGACATATCAGAGGATGCGGACCAGGACCGTTCAGACAGTGAGGATGACTCCGTGTCCCAGTCAACGCAGGAAAAGGCGCTTGTAGGGGCACTTATTACAGCGGTGCGGCATACCCTAAAAATGGAGGATATGGCAGGTGCATCAGCAGAGGTGTCTGTCCCTTTCGCGTTCCACACACAAGCCGGCCCGCACGGCTAAGGTGCTTCCTTACCCAACTTATTTTGATGCTGTCCCGCAACGGGTCTTTTCAGTCCTGAAAGCGATACGGTGGGTTACCCCTTTGAGGATAGTTTCCTGAAGAAATAGACATCTCCGATTGTTGACCCTTCCCCAACCCCACCCCGGTATCCAGGTTAAATAAGGTAACCACGATTCTGGTGGAGGGGACTCCTGCTTCCATGGACCCATCCGACAGAAGGGCCGAGGTGGTTGCCCGGTTCATGTTTACGGTGGTGGGGGTCAGCATTGCGGCCAGTGTTAGCCATGGCCCTGGTATCAGACACTTACTGAAAGGGCTAAATTGTTGAGCTGCGAGTTGGAGAAGCAACAGGCTTCCCCCCGTCTGCGTGGAGCTGGCGGGCCAGTTGGTGCAGGGCCTTAAGTATGTCTCTGATGCGGCCCCCTTGCTCTCTAGAGCCTCTGTATCAGCAGTAGTGCTACGTCGCCTGATTTGGCTGAAATGCTGGACTGTGGATCAGGCATCTAAGAAAGCATTGTCAGACTTTCCCTTCCGGGGTGAAAGGCTGTTAGGAGTCTCACTGGATGACATTATTAAGAATGTTACTGGGGGTAAGAGTACGTTGCTCCCACAGTCCAGATAAGGTAAGGAGCCACGCTGTATGCAGGGGCTCTTTTTCCGCTCAGAAGCGGATTTTTCGTCCGCGCAGGTCAGCAGTGTTCCCAGTCTGAAAAGGTGCCTGCTGAGGGAAAACTCTTGGGGGGGTTGCCTGGTGGACCTCCCTACTTTCCGACCAGTGGGTCTGGGAACTGGCTTCATCAATATACAAGATAGTTTCTTTCTCACCAAACAGATTTTTTTTTTCCCCTCCAACCTTCATTTTCCGGCCATCGGGAAGCCCAGTTCGGGGCAGTACAGGACCTGTTGTTGCACGGGGTGATAGTACCTGTACTGACGCTGGAAAGGTTTCACGGATTCTACTCCAATCTGTTTGTAGTCCCAAAGAAGGAAGGGGTCAGTTCGGTCCTGGCCCTCAAGGCCCTCAACAGCTTTGTGAAAATACAAAGATTCAGGCTGGAATCAGTTCGCTCAGTGGTCACTGCACTTCATCGGGGATTTTCTGGCATCCCTGGACATCAAGGATGCATACTTGCATGTCCCCATATTCATCAAGCATCAGAGATTTCTGCGATGTGTGGTCAGGGGCGAGCACGACTAATTTGTAGCTCTCCCTTTGGCCTGGCGTCGGCACCGAGGGTCTTCACCAAGGTGCTAGCCCCAATTTTGGCTTGGCTAAGGCAGCGAGGGATCGCAATCATGGGTTAGCTGAAAGACCTCCTTCTGAGAGTAGCTCCCTCCTCAGAATTAAGGGAGGATGTGGCAATCACTATGCAAACTCTTTGGGAGTTTTGTTGGGTACTGACTCTACAGAAGACAGTGTTGGTACCGACTCAACGCTTGGATGACCTGGGTCTGCTTCTGGACTCCTCAGAGGCGAGAGTCTTTCTCCCTTCGGACAAGCTGCAGACTCTTCATGCTGCAGTGAAGTTGTTGGTGTCCCGCAGGTGGTTGTCGCTGCGTTTTTGCATGCGAGTCCTGGGTCTCATGGTAGCCACTTTCGAGGCGGTACCGTATGCTCAATTCCGCACTCGAGTCTTGCAAAAGGAGATCCTGTCCAAATGGGACAAGTCTCAGTTATGCCTGGATTGTCAAATTCGAGTGAGCCAGCTAGTCGGGGATTCCCTGCTTGTGGTGGCTGAGGTTGCCGGCCCTTCGGTCCGGGAAGTCGTTCCTGCCTCTTCATTGGACGGTGATCACAACAGACGCCAGCCTGACCGGTTGGGGGGGAGTTTGGGGCATACAGTTCGCCCAGTGTCGCTGGACCCAGGAAGTGTCAGCCCAGTGTCGCTGGACCCAGGAAGAATCCCGCCTGCCAATCAACGTGCTGGAACTTTGGGTAGGCGGTGCCTCTCCACATGGTCACAGAGGCTGCAGGGGAATCCAGTCTGACAATGCTGCGGCGGTGACTTATGTCAACCATCAAGGAGAAACAAGGAGCTTGGCGGCAGCACTGGATGTCGCTCACATCTTGCGGTGGGCAGTGGCGCATGCTGGCTCTGCCAGCTGTGTACATTCCGGGCGTAGAAAACTGTCAAGCGGACTACCTAAGTTGTCAGATGGTGGTCCAAGGGGAATGGTAGCTACAATCGGATGTATTTTGGCTCCTTTGCTGGGTGGTGGGATCTCCTGGCTTCTCAACTCAATCGGAAAGTACAGAGGTTTGTGGCCAGGTCAAAGGATCCCTGGACAGATGCGACAGAGCATTGGTGGCTCCATGGGGGCATTATCAGCTGATTTAGGCTTTTCCCCCACTCAAACTTCTACTACCTCTGCTTTGCAGAGTGGAGGCCGAGGGGATTCCGGTAATTCTGATTGCCCCAGATTGGCCTTGGCGTCCGTGGTGCGCTGACATAGAATGAATGGTGGCGGATGTTCCTTGGTGACTGCCGATGCGCGAGGACCTTCAGTTGCAAGGTCCAATACTTCATCCTGCTTTACCGTCACTGGCTTTAACGGCATGGCTGTATTGCGGCTTCGGTCACTCACAGCGCCGGAGCCACGATACCTTGAAGACATGCCAAGGGAACGTGTCGGCTCCCTCTGCATGGATCGGGCCAGATGTTGGGGCCTCGTTCTAAGGTACGTATTTCATAATGAGCTAGTATGTGGTGCATACTAGCTCATTATGCCTTTTTCCTTTTGCAGGTCAAAAAAAGATATAAGCTTTGGCTGTCCTTTTTTTTTTTTTTTTTTTTTTTTTTTTTTTTTTTTCAGCGACCATTGGTGACTCATTCATTGGTGAGTATGTTTGTTCAGGGGGTTCGACATGTGGCCCCTACGGTTCGGCTACCTCAGTGGGATTTAAATCTGGTGCTCTCGGTACTTCAGAAACCACCATTTGAAAACATTAGGGAGATCCCCTTATTGACACTCTCTCAGAATGTAGTCTTTCCAGTGGCTATTACATCTGCCAGGAGGGTTTCTGAGAGGGTTTCCACTCCTGCCCATTGATATGAATGGGCACCACTGCCGAAGCGCATGCAATGCGATTTGACAGTGGCGCTTCACGGGCGCATTTAAACTCTTCCTCGGCCGCTAGCTGGGTTATATGCTCCCCACTAGCAGCTGAATAGCGGCGCTAAAATGACGGTAAAGCAACTCTAAAACTAGCAGCGTTTTAGCGTCAATGCCTGCCTACTCCAGTGTGAAAGCAGCCTTAATAAGTGATACAGAATTTTTCTTACATTTAAATATTTATTAAACAAAACAAACCTCGAATCAGTTTACTTGTATGTATAATTTAGATTAATATAAATAACACGTAATACGAAAATCAATCAGTCCAAATCCTGAAAATGTAAGTACTAAAACAGCGGTAAAGACAAAGTCCAATACGTATTCGTAGAGTTATTAAAGGTCCTTAATGTGCAGAAGAGATGACAGTAGTGTTTATAAACAGCGTTGCAAGGTGATATCGGTGGTTATTCAGAGTGCTATTAGTGTGCCATCCACCAGACTGTTGCCGGATTTCACCACGTGTAATACGTCCCCCTTAGGGGGTTAAACTCACCAGACAAAGCTGTAAATGGTGCCTTTAACGAGATATTCCCTCTCTAGGTTTACCACTCTTCAAATGTCATCCACTAGGGTCCAGCTTTCAGCAATACTCCAAACACATCATAAAATAGAGGAGAAATTGCACATAGCATAATTCCGTTTATTTTAAAATCAATGCCACAAGCTAATAAAATTCCCCATATAATAATCTGCGTACATTTAATTACAATCAAAACTGCATAAAAAGATGTGTTGTCACCGTATCTCTCAACGCCAGGAACCTCCGCATGTGTCTCTATGCTGACACCATGAGTCACTTCCTGGATCTGGTCAGCAGTGAAGCGCAATTGTCACTTCCAGGAACGTCGTGTAGGCCACGCCCTGACGCGTTTCGTCCCTTCCGACTTCAACAGAGGGAGTGGCTACACGACTGAAGAGGCCGGTTTATATCGCCACGTCCACCGCTACGAGAGCCTATCACACGCCTCCCAGCCCACATGACGTTGCACACTGTCATGGAAACCGGACGCATAGCGCTCTACACACAGTGGGGGGACGCAGCGAGTAAACAAACATAGTAAAATGACCAGCGAATAAAGACATATTCACTACGGCAATAACGGGACATCAACACCCGGAGCAGCAGGCTAAAAATACATCATTTACCCATCCTAATCAATAGCCAAACGGCAAAGGCAGAAAACATATAACATAAAAACGAATGCACTGTCATTGGAGACAAACAGGATTACCCCACAGAGAATGCACATTTTACACACGCAATATATGTGACAGATAATGGTAACGCTATATAAAAAAAGATATATATATATACAAAAATATATAAATATATATTGAAAACCCTTAAAGACTGCTAATTAAGTACATGCTTAATCCAGACCAAAACATTCCTTATTATGATATTAATCACATACCCACATGTTATAAGCAGACTAGTTTCGATATCATCCGTATAGACTTGTAATTGGTTGCTTATCACTTAGAGTATAAAAAAAAACATTTTTAATTAAAAGGTCTCAAGACCCAAATATATGCATACACTAAATTCAAGTGCATATATAAGGGAAAGAGGAGAGAAATGGTGAGACAGTGTGCGTCTGAAATAGGTGGAAACCACCATATAGTGCTACTCAAAAATAATAAGCACAAATAAGGTAAGAAAATTACAAAGATTTAAATATACCAAAACTCGGATTCTATAAAATTATACAACCCCAAATAACAAGTGTTGCTGATGTACAATATCTTAGAATATATTAGCGTACATTGGAACCAATGGCCAATGAAAGGGGGAATTAATAGTCACTGATGAAACAATTTATATCTAAGTCAATGTTTAACCCTTTTGGTACCAATGTATCCGCTAGGTATATCCAATCGGTCTCGCGTTTAGAAAGCTTGCGTACTAGATTTGACCCTCTCCAAGCAGATTTCATATGATCAATACCCAAAAACTTTAGCCCTGATTATGGTAGAGCTTAAAGTGTAACGATACATTGTGATCCTTAAAACCTAATTTAATGTTGGCAACATGTTCAACTATACGGATCCTTAATCTTTTCGTGCGACCTATATAAATCAGCCCACAAGGGCATTGTATAGCATAAACTACATATGAGGTGTTGCATGTAATGAATTCTTTAATTCTGAATTCTTTATTGTTTGATGTTGCTACAAACCTATCAATATCTCTCAGTCAAAACTTTTGGACGAAAATAAAATGGGCTAACTTTACTGTTTTCGTTTATTTTATTTTTTTTAAATCATTAGTGTCTTTTTTTTTTTTTTTTTTTCAAAAAAATTGCATTTGAAAGACCTCTGAACAAATGCCGTGTGACATAAAATATTGCAACAACATCTATTTTATTCCCTAGGATCTCTGCTAAAAAATATATATAATTTTTGGGGGTTCTAAGTGATTTTCTGGCAGAAAATACAGGATTTTTACTTGTAAGCAACAAGTGTCACAAAAGATTTAGTCTTTATATGGTTAAACTGAGAACTCCTCCACACAGATCTCAGTTCATTTTCCTGGCAGATTCCCCAGAGAGGAAACAAGTCGCTTCTCTGAAGACTCATGCAACTTGCATTGACTTCTATTACAGAAGTCATTTGCAAGTCGCGCTGTAGTTCTAATCGGCCTTTTTATCAGCACAATCGGCCGATGCCAATTAATTAAACTGCAAATATCGGCTACCGATATATCGGTCTGCCTCTAGTGGATGGTCTGAAGAAGGGACTGGCGGTCTCATTGGCCACCATTTCTTGATGGATTAGGCAGATTGTGGTTCAGGCTTATGCCATAAAGGGGCGGGCGCCTCCCTTTCCTGTCACGACACATTCTATCAGGGCAATTGGTGCCTCCTTGGGCTTTCTGACATCAAGCTTCCGTTTCCCAGGTGTGTAAGGCAGCGACCTGGTCGTCCATTCACACATTCACAAAATTTTACAAGGTTGATATGAGCGCTTCTTTGGATGCTTGCTTCAGCCGCAAGCTTTTGCAGGCGGCTGTTTAAGGTTGCAACTCCTCCATTGAGGAGCTCTGGTTGTTATGGGTGGAGTTATCTTCTTGCTGTTCCCACCCCTCGATTCTTTGACACTGCTTGGGGACATCCCTAAGGTCAAGATGAAGATGCTGTGTCCGTCGATGAACAAAAGATAAAATAGGATTTTTTTACTCGCCGTAAAATCCTTTTCTCTGAAGTTCATTGGCAGACACAGCACCCACCCCTCCTATTTATGTTTGTACTGCTTTTGACGAACTGAGCTGCTGGATGCAGTGTGAGGGGTTACAGCCAGTAGGACTGCCCCCTGGGCGTTACTGTGCAAGTGTTGTGCTGTTTTTAACACTTTCTGCCTAGTCCTCTCCTAAAGGGGCCATTATAACCCTAAGGTCAAGATGAAGATGCTGTGTCCGTCGAACTTCAGAGAAAAGGATTTTCTGGCGAGAACAAAAATCCTATTTTTTCCACATGTTTTGGGGGATGTCTCTCTTAGAAGTTTTATGGGATGCTGTGTTAGCTCATAAAACGAAGTAAAGCACTAATAAAAGACAAAGAAGCTAGTCCATAAAAGTCAAAATACAATAAAAGTCCCAAAACATGAAAGACACTTCACCCCAAGAAGATGTGGTGCTTCCTCCAATTAATCACCTCAGTGATTACCAAAGTGAATTGGCTCTGAAGCCGTCAAAATATTAATGGTGTCTGAATATATAGGATCCCTCTTGTTTGTTTAATCCATCAGTAATCTCCATCATCCACATTGCCAGGCTCCACCATAGTACTAAAACAGGACCAAAGGAACCACATAGTTTAAAACTGCTAATTAAAATATTTATTAAATTATACTCAAAAAATAAGAAGTAAAAGCCCTTATATACAAGTAATCGGGCCATTGTTGGGTATGTGGTGACATGAGCCTCGGCCCTCCTACCCCCAAGCATGGCTCCACATCCACCTGCAGTGTCTGGCACTCAGTCCAGGCATGGTGTTGCTCTACTTTTAGAGTAAAGGGACATTTTGTTAGCCTTTGCTGATGCTTGGACAACCAGCATCCTAAATCCTTGGGTGCAAAAGGTGGCTTGCCAGAACTAAACAGTGAAGTTTTGCATCCTGCCCTGTACCCACTCTGTTTACTTGCTGTATAAGTGCTATTTGCAGGAATTTGAATCCAACCTGTTCAGTTCCCAAACCCAGAGGTACATCTACCCTATCTTTGATCTAAAAGCTCTGAATGTCTTCATTCTTGTACAGAAATTCCAAATGGATTCCACCAAATCTGTCGTTGCCTCCCTTTACTAGTGAGACTTTCTGCCCCCTGACGGGACCTCTTTTCTACCAAGGCTAAAAAAAAAACCTGTAGTTTCTTTGAGTGCAGTGATCTTTGAGCGAAAGCTGTGCATGCTACACTGTCATCTATGCATTTGCTCCCCTGAAATGTCTGCCTTATCTGCCTCACATAATTGAGATGGAGCTCATTTCAGTGATTCTCATTGCTCCAGAGTGGCCCAGGTGGATGTGGTATGCCAATCTGGTAAGAATTCTGGAAAATGCTTTGTGGGCTCTGCCTTGTCCATCACAATCTTCTGGAGCAATTTGCCATCTTTCTTTCACGGTTTCTAGTTTAATGGCATTGCTGCTGAAGCCCAGGTTTTGAAGGACTGTTTAGTCTTATGTTATGATTCTAATATCTAGGAAGTCTATTTCTTCCAGGGTTTACCTTTAGACATGAAAGGCATTCTTCACTTGCCGTGAGCCTTGGAGCTCGCACCCCTGGGGTTCCTCAAAGCAATGCATCCTTACTTTCCTTCAGCTAGGCCTGAACCAGCTTTTATACAATTAAAAACCTGCTGCGTCTACTTAAACTGGTAAGGACTTGTCAAAAAAACGGCTACCAAAAAAGTGTACCCCTATAAACACCCCAAGATCAAATTAAAAAGTGTAAATTGGCATATGTACCAAAAAATATAGTAGGAAACGAAAGTGTAATATAAAAAAACTGCGTATGAATTCCAACCAAGTCGATGGCAATCAAACGTGCTTGGAAACATTAATATTGTGCAAAGAATAAAATTGCTCTTAAAAGAAAAGGACTTGCATAGTTTTATCTTCTGTGCATTCCTATTCCAAAAAGTGCCACAGTGCTTCAGCCAATAACAAATAAAGCGCTTCAGTACTCGCATCCCAATGGTTTGGATAACTCCCCAAAAACAAATGATCTAGTAACATCTGTTGCCTAAAGTATTGTCTATTACTTCAGCCGGGACATTGTTCTTCAGACCCTCTGGTTCCAGTTCACCAAAAGCAATTGATCTTCAATCGTCTAGATGCTCGAGTCTCACTCGTCGTGAAAACTTATTCCCTTTGTCATTCCAAACGGACACTAAGGGTTTCATCCTTTACTGTCAAGGATCATTGTGTCAGATCTGTGCCTTTCATTAACAGGCAACTATTTCCCATATTTGAAAGGCTTCTACATTGTCTTCTGTTTTCACATTCTGTAGGTTTTATCAGGTTCATGTTTTTGGACATCAGAAGGTTAGACTTTTTATGTCCCTCAATAGACTAGAATAAAAGCGTGATTTTTGTACACACCACTTTTTTTTTTGCAATCCATTTTGGTTTCACTCTTTTGTGTTTTATGATCATACATTCGGTGTTGCTTTGCTACAAAATGACATTTTGGTAGCAGGAGGGGTTATTCTGGGCTTTTGTTTGCCAGTGTCAGATCCTATGGTAGGCTGCAGTTTTGCCCAAAGGTAAGGCTTCTTCCTGTGACCCTCAGTGGGCTTAAAAAAAAAAAAAAAAAAAAAGGATTTTACGGTGAGTACACATCCCTCTTTTAATGGAGTCAGATTTCACATTATTTCTGTTGTGTTACTGTACTTTGATGTCATTATACTTTTTAAATTGGCTTTCTTGAATAAGCTTGTTCTACATTACCACCTGTTCTATTTAAGTTTTTGCCAACATTCTGAAGACTCATGTGGTGGTAGTTTGACTTATTCTCAAATTTGGTTTCAGTGCAAATGAACAGATCAGAAGTTTTACAACACCTGAGTGGTACTATATTGAACTCCCCTCCAACTCGTGATGTATCATATGGTCACCACCATAGTTCTTCTCTTAATGCTACTCCATCTCCAAAGCCATTGCCTTGGACGTCAAGACGGTTAGTAAATACATTTCTATTTGTGGCATTATTATTAGGCTTTGTGAAAGTAAGCTGAGTGAGTTTGTGGTAATTTTTTTTTATTCTTTTGACAGGGTTGGACGCTCGCCTGCCCTAACGCCAGAAAGATCACAATACACCTCTCGAGATCCTGAGCATTCAATTACAGAGTACATCCATCACCTAGAGTTGGTCCAGCGGAGACTAGGTGGTCTTCAAAATGGTAAGATGGATACCATTAAATAAACCTTGCTCTTGGCTAGTATTGCCAGATGATTTTCAAGGTCAAACATGGTAGTGCCTCTCATCAGTTACAGCAGGCCTTCACCTCAGTCTACATTTTAAAGCTGATCTCCAGCTTTTAGTGAAGTTTATTTAGACCATGCTGGTCCAAATTAACTACTACCTTCATGAACAGCTGGAAGCAATGTTTAACTAGTTGCCGCAAGTCCGCCGTCAAATGATGGCGGAGCAGCGAGGCTCTCGTTCTGAGACGGTGTCCCAGAACGGCCACTCTTGTGTGCACCTGCTGTGTTGCTAGGACACAGCGCGACCCCTATCTTACGTCTGTGGCTCTTTAACCATGTGATTGGCTGTGTCCAATCACAGCCGGTCACATGTAAACACTGAGATGCCGGTAATCAGCGCTCCTCTCCTCACACTGAGTGTGGTGGGGAGAGCTGATCAGCGGCTTTTCAACACAGGGGGACATCTACACATGTAATCAGGGCACTAATCATTAGTGCCCTGATTGCAATATAGCGCCAACAGTGTCATCAATCGGTACCCACCAGTGCCCATTAGCATAGCCAGTCAATGTTGCCCATCACTGCTGTCGCTCAATGCCCACCAGTGCCCACCAATGCCAGTGGTTAAAGTGTTTGTGTGTGTGTGTGTGGGGCATCAGTTGCGTACGGTATACAGCCCTGTGTTCTGGCAGTGGGATCTTCCCATCCAAATCCTGGAAAAAAATAAATTGAGTTGGGCTACTCAGCCATTCACAGGGAACTTTGTGTTCTGTGAAATGAATACAAAGCATCCCCTGATTTTGGCCTTTATCCTAGTGTGTTATGCTTGTAAATTATGCCAAGACATGGGTGTATACTATGGCTGTTGGATGAAATTACCCTGAACAGTAGTTACAACTAACATTTTCAGAGTCGGCAGTGGCAAGAATATACATCCTATTTGTAAAGGAAACAGGCTTACGATTCAACAACAACCAATACAGTCCTGTATTCCAGAACTACCTTGACTGAGCATTCACTGCAGTTATGTTCTGCTTTGCTCTTTTGCGTTGATGCCCTGAAACAAATTATGACACATTTCTCCAGAACAGCTCTAATTTCTGTCCACATGCACTGATTCTTGCAGCTCAAGGCCTAATCAGCTGAAGTTGCATGATGATGCCTCACGTATATGCCCTTTGATGTCACAGGAGGAAAGGTGCTTCTTTCACTGCGAAGGTTCACAAAATCCTCTTAAGGGGCTCAAAATGCAGAGCACATCAGTGCTCTAGTTAAGCTTCTTCTTTTTGGCACAAGTCTTGGAATATAAAATCCACCAGGTCTACCCAAAGCCCTCTTTAGAATGAAATTCACCCTCACTCAAAAGTGTGGTTGAAGGCGGTGATGTCTGTTAGTTTGCCTTTCTCTGGGTAACATACCTCTATAATAAAGTTCCAAACTCAGACACCTCACATCTTCCTTCTAATGAAACTTGTTCATGGCACCAAAACCCAACAGGGGTGATGACACCTAAATTCCCTAAAAAAGTGCCTTCAAGCTCATATGAAATATGCAAGCTCAGTCATTGCCTCTCTGAGATCAGGGCAATAACTGTGATCCGTAGACATCCAAGATGCCTATCTGCATATTCAGGTTTACCCACCTCATCAGTGCTTTCTGCACTCTGCGGTAGGAGACAAGCTTTTCCAGTTTGACCTGTTCTCTGTTCACAAAGGTACTTGCATTGCTTCTTGCCACCTTAAGAACTAAGGGTGTTCAGGTCACAGGGTACCTAGTCAACCTTCTTTTGAGGGACTCCTCTTGTTTCCAGTTATCTGTAAGCATCCATAGGACAATTCAGACACTCCAGGCTTTTATTTGAGTAACAAACTTAAAATTTACTCTCCAGCTTTCCCTTGCCAGGAATATTTGGGCCTCATTCTAGACACAGCCCAAACAAAAGTCTTTCTTCCAGAAAACACTGATCTTTCAGCTCTCATGCCCAGACCTTAGGATTAAAGAACATCCCTCTGAGATTCTTCAAGAGTTCTTGGCCTTGTTTCAGCCTCCTTTCTTCCTCTTATATTCAATCAAATCCATTTAAGGTCCCTCAAAACAATAGCTTTTCCATATAGAACAAACATGCTCCTTCTCTCAACATGCCTATGCTCCTATGCAGCCAGGCAAGGAACTCCTTAGCTTTTTGGATTTTCAACCCAGCCTTGACAATGGGGAAGTCGTTTCTACAATATCACTGGAAGGTCATGGCAAGAGATGCCTGTCTCTCAGGCTGGAGAGTACTGTTCCAATCCTTAACGGTTCAGAAAACATGATCGTCGGAGGCAGCCTTGCTTCCCACCAACATCTAGAAGTCCTGTAGCCTTGAAGGAATCTAGCCTGATCATCTCATCTCCTGTGTTGAGGAACGTTAGCCAGCGCTTTCTGCTTTCCATATCCCAGGCGTGGACTATTGGTCAGTAGGTTACCTCTGTGGCCTGCCTGGATCAAGGGTAATGGGTACTTTACCCCGATGTCCACAAATATGTCTGAGATGGTGGACTACGGACATGGATGTCCTGGCCTTCAGATTATACACGTTACCTTTGTGGCCAAAACTGAGGATCCTCCAGCACTGGTATGGGATGCTCTGACAATTTCCTGGACTCTGTTTAGAATAATCAATTTTTTCTAAAGTGCGAATTATGCCTCAGCTGCTCCACAAAATAGAGCAAACCAAGAAACTAGTGATTTTCATTGCACCAAGCTGGTCCCGATGAATCTGGTACAAAGACCTAGTCAGACTTTTTAGAAGCTGACTCCTGGCTGCTTTGAAGCATAGTCAGATCTCTCAAGGACACTTGTTCCTTCCTTCCTTCCTTCCTTCTTTCTCCATTACTGGCTTTAACAGCATGGCTGTTGAAGCCCAGGTCTTCAGGGACTAAATAGTCTGAGTATGTTGTCTATATATTGCTAAAAGCAAGAAAATCCACTTCCTTAAAGACCTAGTATCATGCCTGGAAAAAAAACATATTTCCCTGGTGTGAACGTAGACACTTTAACTTTAGAGATTTCTCGCTGGGTTCACACCGCTGCGGGGGGAGATCCGGATGTGATTCGCACAGCAAATCACATCCGATCTCCGTAGCGATGCGAGTTCAGCCATACAGATAGTATGGCTGAATTCGCAGCGCTCCCGCAGCAAACTTGCACGTGACCCTTTTTTGGGTCCGCAACAGAATCGGATCGCATGGGGGTTCACACCATGCGATCCGATTCCTGTGCGAGTCGGCAGATCGCACTGCGATATGCCGACGGATCTGGGGGTGTCATTAACATAACATTGACACTCCCAGCCGTCCGCATAGGGCAGTGTGAACTGCCGGCGGGAGGTGTGCGATGCGGGTAAATGCCGCGGATTCGCGGCGTTCCCGCATCGCTATAGTGTGAACCCGGCCTCAACAATTAACAAGAGCTTCAAGGTGTTTTGTGTTTCAAACCACCCTTAGAACCTCAATTTTTTGTTCTCTACCCTGTTGAAACCACCCTTTCAACAGATCAGGGAACTTCTATTGCATGACCTTTCCTTTAAGGTATCCACCTTGGGGGCTATCACGTGGCATCAGCACTTCCCTTCAACAAAGACCTAATCCCTCCCTGCTTGTGCGCTGCTCCAAAGGAGATTGCTCTTCACTGTCTGGACATGGTCAGAGCCATGAGTGTATACCCCAAAGCTACAGCTTCTCAGGAAGACTTGCTCCCTAATTGTCCTAACTTCAACACCTCGCACGAGACATCCTTCAAAAATCCACATTGGCTACGGTAAAAGGAGTTTTGGCTTGCCTGTGAATTCCATATATTGGTGCTCAGCACCTCCTGGGGACTCCTAGAGGAGGCGTCTCCTCAAAGCTTTGGCAACATTCGATCACCTAAAGGTACCACCGTATAACCAAGGGTCTATGAATATCAAGCCTGTATCCTGCACTGTGCTCTAAGATATGGAATTTACAGGTAGGTTGGAATTAACCTTTTTAATACATTTTTTTTTTTTTTTTTTTTTTTTTTATAGATACTAGAATGTATTGTAGCTGTTGGCAGCTTTATCTTGTTTAAAAACACAACTGGATTATGCCATTTAGTTTTCAAAGTGGTTGTAAAAAAAACAACCTGCAAGACAGGCATGAGCTAGTATACATCGCATACTAGCTCATTATGAAATGCTTACCTTAGATTGAAGCTGTTGCAGTTATTTCCAGTCACGGCACAGCTTCTGAAGAAAACGGTAAGAAACGGTACGAGCGAGCCGTTTCTTCAGTGCGCTTCTGCTGATGACGACATGGGGATACAGTGAATATCTCCTAACACTGCAAGTTTAGGAGATATTCACGGTACCTACAGGTAAGCCATCTTATAGGCTTAACTGTAGGTAAAAGTGATGGTACAGGGTTTACAACCACTTTAATTTGTGAACTGCATTGTTGGGACCGGATTTAGTCTCATTTTTCCCTCTGACATTAAACGTACATAAACAAATGGAAGAAGATACTGCACTCTAAAACTTTAGACGCTGTGTATTTCGATTGTTGCACAGAACACCTAGGCTCTTCTCTCTGTGTTTAGAAGAATAAAGCAGCTGTAGATGGTGATTTTTCTTTCCTTCCACAACGGATGGAAGGAAAGAAAATCACTTGATTCCTCCAACAGTTAGTGTTGATGGAGCAATCTCGCCCGCAGTGCTATTATGTTCTGCCATCAGGGAGCTTTAACTGCTGGCAGAACACAATGATTACTGCTTGTGGCTACAGCTGCCAGCGGTAATCGCATAGAAAAAAAGTTCAACAGGCTGGTTGTACCAAAGTCGATTGAGGGATCAACTTTGGTACAACCAGCCTGTCCATAAGTGGATCAAATCTAGGCTGGCCCCTGCTGAACCGGACAATTCAATCTATCTATGGCTGTCTTAAGAGCTTATACTTTGACGGGGGTGGAGCCACAAGATGGCGCTAACTGTGAACGTGCTGTGAGGCTCTATGCGTTACCTCGAGCAAGAGTGTCAGCAAGCCCCACTATGTTCTGAGTGAGCCCTATGCTGCTGCTGTGTAAGCTGGGTTGAGAAACGGAGGAAGCTGAGCTGTATCTTATACTTATGCCTGATATTTTATAAAACAAGAAACTGAGACTTAATTCCCGACACCCGCTAATTGTGCCTTGTTACCTGACACCTGCTTCCCCATCTGCCTCGCTCTCCTGGTCGCGTGCTGGAGCATGGACGGAGCCAGTTGGAGCCAGAGTAAGTGAAGCCGCTACGAAGCTTGAGGCAGTCGGTGGTGTCAGTGAGTGCCGGTGCATCTAGTCCCTCCCTGGCCGGCTTGTGAGGAGAGCCTGGGAGGTGAGTGATCCTGGGTCTGGATCGGAGCTGCCAGTGGTGGGTGTCTTACGGCCAGAACGGCGGTAGCTTCGGCCAGTGTGGGGCCCGTAGAAACCACGGAGGACTGTGAGGTTTACAGAAAATTCCACCACAGATGCTCGGAGGCTTTCGGGGACGGAGAAAACTGTATAGCGGGGATCCTTCAGAGCCATAGAGGAGTCCTGAAAACTGGGTAGGAATTGGGGGGGGGGGGGGGGGGGGAAGAAACTGACTAATTAGAGGTAATTTTATAATAAAACATATACTGTGAGCTTTGCCTTTAAAGACTGACTACCGGAGGATTTTAATTGAAGGAGCATCAGAGGGAGGATGGATAAGAACCTTTAGTTCAAAGCTAATGCTAATGTGTTTTATATGCTGCTGATCTGCTTTGCTGCTGCTTAAATTATTTTCCGCAAGATTGTTTGAAAGAAATAAAAAAACTTTCCTGCTGATCTGCCTTGCCCTGCTTAAATTATCTCCTGCAAGATTGTTTGGGGGAGAAAAAGAAAACTTGCCGGCTTTATTGACTGCTCTTTAAAAAGGTAGAACAATATAATGAAAAAAACATTCTAGCAGAAGCTGTATTGACGTTGAAGTATCTAGCTGCATATTCCTGCATTTTAGATTGCTTTCTAGCGTTCGCTTATTGCATATCATTTACTGTTTGTTTCTTATATTCACCGACCGACACAGCTCCTCTCTGTAACTAAATGGGTTGTTTAGCCTGCCATTAGGAGAACTAGGAAAAATTGTTACAGAATACACAGAACTTTCAGTCAAGGGGGGCGGACCCTGTGCTAACAACACTCCCCGCTGCTTTCAGCAGATTCAGATTTTATTTTGCCTAGTAGGGAGAATGACCTAGGAACCCTGCGGGCCCTTTTGGTCCATGTTTTTGCTGCAGGTTTGATGTTTTTGCGCAAGATGAAAGATCCTGGGATCTTCTATCAACTGCCGGCTGGGTGACAGGCTGGTTAAGTTATCCTTGTAGTCTCCCCAGTCCGGCCATCGAGCATGTGCAGGCCGCAGCTAAGGCTCAGCAGGCCACAACATGGCTCAGCTCCAGAGGTGGTCGGTGAGCTTCAATGCTCCGGGGTATACATATGACCGGGCTACTGATGTCTGGATCACAGTATACTGGGCCAACAGCTACCCTGTAACTGCGCAGGAGTAGGTCTGTGATGGAATGTCTCCCAGCTCTTCAGGACTGGTAAGTACGGCTCTCCCTTCTTCGGTGGGGTGAGCAGCTGGGCCATTCCCTGGGGGGTCGATTCGGGGGCCACCTCACATCCCTATCTTCTCTCCCAAGTCCCTATCTCCCCTCTGAGGGGGGTGGCTGCATGTGCTACAGGCGGTGTGTGTGTGGGGTTCTCTGGGTCTCTCACCTGTGGGGGCTTTGTGTGGCTAGCGTTGGTCCTGGTTCCGGTCTGGGGGGTCACAAAAGGTGCCTGTGGAGGTGTTCCTGCTGTAGGCAGGCAGCACTGTTCTGGGTTTGTCCTGTCACCGCTTGGTGCTGTCTGGCGGCCATCTTGACTGTGGGAAATGCAGTTTCCACTTGTGAGCCTCAGCAGCCATCTTCTATAGGATTCTCCTATTAGTTGCATTGGCGGCCATTTTCTTGAAGCCTGAGCGCTCTTTTCACCGCAGTTCTCTTGTGACAGCTTTACATGTGCTCTCACATGCTGTTTCCTGTGTCCAATGTGTGACTGGATGCTGGATGGCTCTTTGTTGAATGCTGGAACTAGCTCTGCAGAACGTTTCACCACTATTATAGACAGCTGCTGCCGACACCGTTTTCTTCACTCTGCAACTGGGTGACCTCCTAGGGACTACAGGCATGGATAGTGGCATTCGCAGAACGCCCCAGGATTGTGAGTCTGGCGCCAAGTACCCCTCCCATGCGGCGGCAGCAGAAGGGTGGGGCCTTCACACTAAGTCCCCTTGCAGGTGGCAGACAGGCTAGGGTCAGCATGGCTTCAGAAACTGGTGTTTCTTCCCCAGGCTATTGCAACCGGGTCACCTGCAGATGGCTCTGTACCCATAGACACCCTGACGGCGGTCTTTTGTTGCAAAAATAGAGGCGGTGCGTGGAAGGAAAAATGCACGTAAGAGGCCCCTGCCCCCCCCCCCGGGTCCTCTGGGGAGAGCTGATGCAGACTCTGGCCCTGCTGCAGCTGGTGACCCCTGCTCTGACCTATCAGACGTGGCTGACCAGGACGGTTCGGACAGTGAGGATGATTCCCCGTCCGGGCGTGACAAAGCGTTTGTTGAAGCACTTATCACTGCTGTGCGTGATACACTGAAGATTCAGGAGCCGGTGGATCCCTCTGCTGATGCATCGGTCCCTTTTGGGTCCCGCAAGCCAGCACGTTCACCTAAGGTGTTCCCGTATTTGACTGACTTTGACAAATTCATCTACAGGGAATGGGGTCGCCCGCAACAGACCTTTTCGATCTCCAAAAACTTGGCGGTGCATTACCCCTTTGAGGACAGCCTTCTCAAGAAATGGTCGGCTCCTCCGGTCGTGGATCCCCCAGTATCCAGGTTAAATAAAGTAACCTCGATCCCCGTTGAGGGGACTCCTGCATTCAAGGATCCCACGGATAGGAAGGCCGAGGCGGTGGCTCGTTCCTTGTTTACGGTTGTGGGGTCAGCCGTGCAACCTGTACTGGCATCCGCACTGGTGTCGCAGACACTGATTGAGTTGGCAAAACTTTTGTACCATGAATTGGGAGAGCAACAGGCCTCCCCTGTCTGCGTGGAACTAGAAGACCAACTAGTGCAAGGCCTTAAGTACATCTGTGACGCGGCCCTGGATGCTCTCCCCCTGTTATCCAGGGCTTCAGTGTCAGCTGTGGTGCTGAGGCGCCTGATTTGGCTAAAATGCTGGTCTGCTGACCAAGCATCCAAGAAAGCCCTGTTGGATCTTCCCTTCCTTGGAGACCGGCTTTTTGAAGCCTCGGATGACATTATTAAAAATGCCACGGGTGGCAAGAGTACACTACTCCCACAGGCCAGGAAGGCTAAGGAGCCATGCCACAGGCAAGCGGCTTTTTCGTCCGCACGGTGCTTCGACAAAATGTCCCCAGCCCGACAGGACGCCCATGGACGGTCAAAAGCGTCCCTGGAACCGCATACCTAACAAGCCTGCGAACAAAAGTGCTACCGCATGAAGGTTTGCCCCCACCCACATCTCGGGTGGGGGGTCGCCTTCGGGAGTTTGTAGCCCAGTAGACCTCCCGGTTATCCGACCAATGGGTCTGCGACCTGATTTCCACAGGCTACAAGATCGTTTCTTTCTTGGCCGCCAAACAGATTCTTCCCCTCCAGCATACCTGTATTCTCGGTTCGCCGGGAGGCCCTGTTAGGGGCAGTGAGGGACTTGCTGAATCAGGGGGTGATTGTACCAGTTCCGGAATCTGAACGCTTCTAGGGATTCTACTCAAATCTGTTTGTGGTTCCCAACAAGGAAGGGGTACGTCCGATCTTGGACTTAAAAGCCCTCCATCACTTTGTCAAAGTGCAGAGGTTCAGAATGGAATCAGTGGCTCAGTAGTCGCTGCACTCCATCAAGGGGACTCCCTGGCATCCTTGGACATCCAGGATGCGTACCTGCACATACCTATATGCCTTCGGCATCAAAAATTTCTGCGTTTGGCAGTCGGGGAAGCCCACTACCAATTTGTCCTGGCATCAGCCCCCCGAGTCTTTAACAAAGTACTGGCTCCGGTATTGGCGTTGCTGAGGCAGTGTGGGATCGCGGTCATTGGTTACCTGGACGATCTCCTGAGAGCATCTTCCGCCTCAGAATTAGAGGAGGATGTGGCAATCACCATGTAGACCCTGCAAGAATTTGGGTGGCTGTTGAACCTAAAGTCGGTGGTTGTACCGACTCAGCGTCTGGAGTACCTGGGTTTACTATTGGACTCCAGGGAAGTGAGGGTTTTTCTCCCCTCAGACAAATTACGGACTCTCAGATCTTCGGTAAACCTACTGTTGAACCGCAAGTGGTCGTCGCTACGCTTTTGCATGCGGGTACTGGGGCTCATGGTGGCCTCCTTCGAGGCTGTACCTTATGACCAGTTCCTCACCAGAGTCCTGCAGAAGGAGATATTGACAAAATGGGACAAATCTCTATTTGTCCCTGGATCGGCAGATCCAGATGAGCCAACCAGTCAGTCTTCAAGGGCGTCCGATCAGGATAATGACAATGCCACGGCTGTGGCGTACATAAATCACCAAGGGGGAACAAGAAGCTCAGCCGCTGCTCGGGAGGTCACTCACATACTTCGGTCGGCAGAGCGACACGTACCGGCCCTGTCGGCCATTTACATCCCGTGGGTCTAAAATTGGCAGGCGGAATATCTGAGTCGACAGATGCTGGACCCAGGAGAGTGGGCATTGCATCCAGAGATATTCAGGTTGCTGTGCCTGAAGTGGTGATCTGTTGGCCTCAATCGGAAGGTACCAAGATTCGTGTCCAGGACCAGGGATCTGTGGGCAGACGCGCTGGTGGCTCAGTGGGATCCGTACCAGCTGATCTACGCTTTTCCTCCACTAAAACTGTTGCCACGCCTGCTGCGCAGAGTGGAACCCAAGGGGGTCCCAGTAATCCTGGTGGCCCCAGATTGGCCTCAGCAGCCCTGGTACGCACACCTGGTGCGTCTGGTAGCAGGCGCTCCCTGGCAGCTGCCACTGCGGGAGGACCTCTTACTTAAAGGTCCAATCTTTCACCCTGCTTTACCATCCCTGGCTTTAACGGCATGGCTGTTGAAAGCCAGGTGTTGAGAAACCGGGGTCTGTAGGACTCAGTGATTCCAACTATGTTGAGGGCGCGGAAATCTTCTTCAAGGAAGATATACCATATACTTGGAAGGTCTATATCTCCATGTGTGAGGAGAAAGGGTGGCATCCACGCTCCTTTTCTATATCCAGGATCCAGCTGTTTCTTCAGCAAGGTGTAGATCAGAAGTTGGTGTCGAGCACCATTAAGGAGCAAATTTCAGCTCTGACTTTTTTTTCAGCGACCCCTGGCGTCTCATTCATTAGTGAGTACCTTTGTTCAGGGGGTACGACATGTAGTCCCTCTGGTGCGTCCACCGCTACCTCCGTGGGATTTGAACCTGGTGTTGGCGCTTCAAAAGCCGCTGTTTGAGAATATAAAGGAGATTCCCTTGTTGACCCTTTCACAGAAGGTGGTTTTCCTAGTGGCCATAACATCGGCCAGGAGGGTTTCGGAATTGGCGGCCTTTTCCTGCAAGTCGCCTTATCTGGTCATCCACAGGGATAAGGTGGTGTTGTGTCCGCAACCGTCCTTTCTACCGAAGGTGGTTTCGGCTTTTTTTTTTTTTTTTGTTTTTTTGTATTACTATCATTGTGTCCCAAGCCGAAGCACCCCAAGGAGGTGGCTAGGTCTCTGAAGGTGTACTTGTCTGCTACGGCTCCCTTTCGGAAGTCAGACTCGCCGTTTGTTTCGGTGGCTGGCCCAAAGAAGGGCATGGCAGTCTCGTCTGCCACCATTTCCAGTGGATCAGACAGATTGTAGTCCAAGCCTACGCCTTGAAGGGGCAGGTGCCCCCCTTTCCAGTTAGGGCCCACTCTACAAGAGCAATCGGAACGTCTTGGGCCTTCCGACACCAAGCATCTGTCACTCAGGTGTGTAAGGCGGCGACCTGGTCGTCTGTCCATACGTTTACCAAGTTCTACAAGGTAGACGTCGGTGCATCGGCTGATGCCTGTTTTGGCCGCAAAGTTTTGCAGGCGGCCGTGTAGTTGCAATTGAGATTTTTTTTCCTGGTTTTTCGATAAAAACGCAGTACTGTTTGTCAATGCACTGTTGTATTACTTCCGCAAACAGGTTGCGGTGTTGTTGATCTCTCCTGTTGAGAATGCCCAATTATGGCGGTGTGTTTTTCCGTACACTGCTGTTTTATTTTTATTTTTTGTGGGTTTAGTTTCACTAGTTCCAATTTGCCATGGTGGATGAAGTTTTAATGCTGTTTTTTCCCACCCCTCGTTTGGCACTGCTTGGGGACGTCCTATTTAGTTACAGGGAGGAGCTATTTCGGTTGGGGAATATAAGTGAAAATAGGATTTTTGTACTCGCCGTAAAATCCTTTTCTCTGTAATTCATCGACCGACACAGCACCCACCCCTCCTTTTCCCTACGTTATACTGCTTGTTGACGTACTGAATCTACTGGGAGCAGCAGGGAGGGTTGTTAGCACAGGGTCTGCCCCCCTGGGGGGTGACTGAAAGTTCTGTGTATTGTGTAACAATTTTGCCTAGTTCTCCTAATGGCAGGCTAAACAACCCATTTAGTTACAGAGAGGAGCTGTGTCTGTCGGTGAATTACAGAGAAAACCATTTTACGGTGAGAAAAATCGGCCATTTTCTAGAAGCCTGAACACATTTTTCAGCCTTTTCTAGCGGCAGAATGTGTCCCTGTGCTCTGGGGCCATTTTCCCAGTGTTTTATGCCCTTATGCTGGACGCTGGGCGGCCATTTTCTTTGAGCCTGAGCACTTTGCAGAGCGGTTCCAGCGCCATTAACAGCAGCTTCCACTGACAGAGTGGATCCCTCTGCACCTGGGAGCCAAGAGAGACCACAGGCACTACTTGCTGGATGGCGCAGAACCTTTCAGGGTGGTGAGTCCTGCGGGAAAGAGCCCCTCGGCCGGCAGCAGTAAGTCCCCTTCGGGTGGCAGACAGGGTAGGGCTTCAGAAACTGGGGTTTCTTCCCCGAAGTCCAGGCAATTGCAACCGGTTCTCCTGCGGAATGAGCAGTGCCCTTAGACACCTTGTCGTGGTCCTCAATTAGTTTTTTGCCAAGATGGAGGCGGTGCATGGGAGCAAGGTGCTAAAAAAAGCGGCCCCTGGCCCTCTGCCTGATGGATCTTCTCTTCCTTGGCAACTGGCTCTTTGGAGCCTCTTTGGATGACATTATTAAGAATGCCACTGGTGGTAAGAGTTCTCTACTCCCACAGGCCAGGAAGGCTAAGGAGCCACGCCGTAGGCAACGGCCCTCTTTTTCCGCTCACAAACGGCTTTTTCGTCCGCCCGGAGCTTCGGCTAAATGTCCCCAGCCTGATAGGACGACCACGGAAGGGCAGAAACGTCCCTGGAACTGCAAGCTTAACAAGCCTGCGAACAAAAGTGCTACCGCATGAAGGTTTGACCCCACCCATAACTCCGTTGGGGGGGGGGTCGCCTCCGGCATCAAAAGTTTCTGCGATTGCAGTCGGGAAAGCCCACTACCAGTTTGTGGCTCTCCCTTTTGGTTTAGTATCAGCCCCCCGAGTCTTTACCAAGGTATTGGCTCCTGTGTTGGCGTTGCTACTGCAACGCTGGATCGCTGGAAGCTCCTGAGAGCATCTTGTGGCCTCAGGATTCAGACCCTGCGAGAATTTAGGTGGCTGTTGAACCTAAAAAAGGCAGTGATAGGTACTGACCCAGCGTTTGGAGCACCTAGGCTTGCTGCTGGACTCCAGGGAAGCGAGAGTGTTTCTCCCTTCAGACAAGCTGCAGACTCTCAGAGCCACGGTAAAATGGCTGATGAACCGCAAGTGGTCGTAGCTGCGCTTCTGCATGCGAGTCCTTGGACTCATTGTGGCCTCCTTCGAGGCAGTCCCATATGCCCAGTTCCACACCAGAGTACTGCAGAAGGAGATCTTGACAAAGTGGGACAGATCTCTGCTGTCCCTGGATCGACAGATCCAGGTGAGCCAGTTAGTCAGGGGTTCCCTGATCTGGTGGCTTAGGTCCCTGGTGCTTCAGTCCAGGAAGTCGTTCCTACCTCTGAAATGGATGGTGATCGCAACAGATGCCAGCCTATTCGCCTGGTGGGGAGTGATGGGAGTTCAGTCGTCTCAGGGCCTCTGATCATCAACTTGGATTCCTCCGTTGACCAATCTGCTCGAACTGAGAGCGATCAGGCTATGCCTCTCCACATGGTCAATGAGACTGCAAGGGCGTCCCATCAGGATCCAGTCAGACAACGCCACTGCTGCAGCATTCGTCAATCACCAAGGAGGAATAAGAAGCTCGGCTGCCGCACAGGAGGTCGCTTACATACTTCGGTGGGCAGAGCGACATGTACCAGCCCTGTTGGTCATTTACATCATGGGTGTGAACTGGCAGGTGGACTAGCTAAGTCATCGGATGCTGGACCCAGGAGAATGGGCGTTGCATCCGAAGGTGTTCAGGCTACTGTGCCTGTGGTAGGACACGCCAGTCGTGGATCTTCTGGTCTCCTGTCTCAATTGGAAGGTGCCGAGATTCGTGTCCAGGACAAGAGATCCATGGGCAGATGTCAGACGCGCTGGTGGCTCCGTGGGATCCGTACCAGCTAATCTACGCCCTTCCTCCACTGAAACTGTTACCACGTCTGCTTCGCTGAGTGGAAGCCGAGGGGATCCCAGTAATACTGGTTGCCCCAGATTGGCCTCAGAGTTCTTGGTACGCAGACCTAGTGCGCCTGGTGGCAGACGCTCCAGACGCTATTGAGAGCCAGGTGTCGAGGAACCGGGGTCTGTCGGACTCTGTGATCCCAACTATGTGTAGAGCACGGAAATCTTCTTCTTGGAAGATACATCTTAGTACCTGGAAAGCCTGCATCTCCATGTGTGAGGAGAAAAGATGGCATCTGTGCTCCTTTTCTATATCCAGGATCCTGCTGTTTGTTCAGCAAGGGGTGGACCAGAAATTGGCGTTAAGCACCATTTAAGGACAAATATCAGCTTTGGCTGTGCTTTTTCAGCGACCCCTGGCATCTCTCTATAGTGAGTACTTTTGCTCAAGGGGTGCAACATTTAGTCCCTCCGGTGCGTCCACCGTTACCCCCATGGGATCTGAACCTGGTATTAGAGCTTCAGAAACCGCCATTTGGAAATAACTGTTTCACCTGTTGACTCTTTCCCAGAAAGTGGTCTTTCCTAGTGGCCATTACATCGGCCAGGAGGGTTTTAGAACTGGCGGCCTTGTCCTGCAAGTCGCCCTGTCTGGTTATCCACAAGGATAAGGTGGTGTTGCGTCCGCAACCGTCTTTCCTGCTGAAGGTATTCTCGGTGTTTCACATCAATGAGGACATTGTGTTACCATCTGTGTCCTAAGCCAACCCATCCTCAGAAGGTGGCCCTTCATGCTCTGGACATGGTTCGGGCTCTGAAGGTGTATTTGTCTGCCACGGTTCCCTTCCAGAAGGTAGACTCAATGTTTGTTTCGGTGACTGGTCCACAGAAAGGCATGGCAGTCTTGTCGGCCACCATTTCCTGGTGGATCAGACAGATTGTAGTACAAGCCTACCCTTGAACGGGCAGGTGCCTCCCCTTTCCAGTCACGGCTCACACCTGGTCGTCTGTCCACGCGTTTACAAAGTTCTACATGGTAGATGTCAGTGCATCGTGTGATGCCTGTTTTGGCCGCAAAGTTTTACAGGTGGGTGTATAGTTGCAATTGCATATGCAATTTTTTCCTTTTTTTCCATTTTTTTTTTTTTTTTTTTTGGGGGGGGGGTTAAAATCGCAGTACCTTTTAAGTTAATGCACTCGTTACATTCGTTACCGCAGTTTTTGGTGTGGTTTAAGGGTAGTAGCACCCTGTTTTTTTGTGGTGTTTTTTCCACACACACTGTAGTTTTTTTTGTGGTTAAAGTTTGTACTAGCTCCCACATGCCATGGTGGATGAAGTTTTATGCTGTTTTCCCCACCCCTCGTTTTGGCACTGCTTGGGGATCTATAGAGAAGAAGCTGTATCAGTCGGTGAATGTCAGAAAATAGGATCTTTTTGTACTCGCTGTAAAATCCTTTTCTCTGTAATTCACCAACTGACACAGTACCCACCCCTCATATTTTTCTTTGTTATACTGCTTGTTGACGTACTGAAGCTGCCCCCCCTTGGGCGGAACTAGAAATTTCTAGTTGTATTATCACATGTTAGCATGTAATGTCTAGTCTTCTCCTGAAGGTGGCATAACAACCCAATGGTCTAAAGAGAAGAAGCTGTGTCAGTCGGTGAATTACAGAGAAAAGGATTTTACAGTGAGTACAAAAAATCCCATTTTATTTTTTATTTTTTTTGTGATGATGAATACAAGGAATAACAACCCGGGAAAAGAAAATATGGGGAGGAAGGGGGTAAAAACGAATCAATTAGCCAGAACTGCAACTATAAAAAAGTATATGGTACCAGATGAAGCTGACCAAAAAACGGAACAAATAGTTGGTTATATAGCTGAAAATATAATTGACAGTCCCGAGACAATATTCTCTTCCCCAGAAAATCCAATGAATAAAAGCGCTGGGCCTGGAGAAGTAAGCTGAAGGATCAACAGCAACAGAAAATGGTAGGTGATAAAGATGCAGATGGCTTACTAGCTCTTCTTACAAAGCAACATATGGCTGAGGTGATGTCTCATCTTGAGAGCATGATTAAACGAGAATTGAATGCTACTAGAATGGACATACAAAATGTACTACAAAGGGTCAAAGAATCTGAAGTTCACTTGGATGAACATTAAAAAGCAATTCTGGAGCTGCGGGCCAGGGTGGACTGGCTAGAAATGAGGAATTTACGATACAGATTAGAAGAGCAGCGGACAAAATAATTTAAGGAGTCGTTGTCTTCCTGAGTCCATGAAAAATTGCGACCTTGAAAAAAACATACAAATACTGAACAAAGAAATATCATCCCCTATACATTTTGATAGAGTGCATCGGATACAAAAAACAACCATGTCATCAATGGAAGCTGTAAGAGATGTAATAGTGAGATTTACTCAATATGAAATAAAACGGTTGTCATACAGCATGAGGAGCGCTGCACCAAATTCAATGGAATTGAGACATTCATTTTTACGGATTTGTCACAAGAAACTTTGCTCAGAATGAGAGCTTTGAAAGCCTTGATAAATCAATTTCAAGCAAAAAAAATATTGTATAGATGGGGCTTTCCAGCATGTCTGGTAGCTAAAAATCAAGGACACTGCGATTCCCAGAAGACCTGAAAGACTTTTGTAGTAAACTAGATCTGCCAGGCATTCATTTAGAAAACTGGGGGGGAAAAAAACACAGATTGGGGGAAGTTAACTGATCAACAATGGAAAAAAATGTAGAGTTTATCAAATAGAATACATTTAGTATTAAATAAATGCACAGCATGGGGGGGGGGGGGGTAATGGTATAATGATTTAGTAAGGTAGGAACTCGCTTGGGGTGCATGGGGGGTTTCACGATGTCTGTCTTTTCTCCCAGTGTCATCCCTGATTTGGGAATCGGACCTGGGGACCTGGGGGCTAATATACCCCCCAAGGGATGCCCTTCCTGGCTAAGTGCCCATAAATTGGGTGATAGCCAGCTAGGCCATAATACTCAGAGGGTAGGTTGGGTGGTGGGGGGGAGGGTTCAGAAGAGGATTCACTAGGGCATGTTGTGTGTTTTTTTGCTGCGTGTTAATCAAATGGATCTCGGGTAAATTAGAAGTACTTGTATTACCTTTTTATAGTAAAACCATGTGGGATTTTACCCTCTACCTATGTAAGAAATGGGGCCATTGAAGATAGTGACATATAATGTCAGGGGCTTAAACAGTTCGAGCAAGCAACATCAAATACTGCAGGAATTAAGAAGTTGGTCATCTAATATTGTGTTCTGCAAGAGACTCATTTGAAATGGTCATCCAGGGATTGATTGAACTCTGAAAACAATTCCCAGTCTGGTATCGTGGTTATTCTTTTGATAAGAGATCTAAGGGAATAGCACTAGGTTTTGATAAAAATACAGTATTTAATTTAAAAGCAATGGAATTTGATTCTAAGGGAAGGTATTTGTTCAAGGGTTCTATGTTTAATATTAATTATACTTCGGTGAGCATATACTGTCCTAATATTCATCCGTGTACCTTTTTGAGAAAAGTCATGAATAAGCTCGACAATTTTTCAAAGAAAGGAAAGTAATTATGGCTGGGGATTTTAATTTTGTGCTTGATCCAACCCTGGATGCCCAAACCTTTCTCCCTACGTTCAGAGGGTAAACGCCTTAAGGCAGTAAAACAAGTTACATCAACAGCAGTTTGTGGAGGCCTGGAGAATCATGCATCCTACTATACATTCGAGAATTAATTTTGTTTTCCTAGACCACCAATTATTAGAGGGATTATTAAAGTCAGAGGTGAAATCAATCACCCTCTCGGATCATGCCCCGGTCATTATTTATTTGGATTTGAAAAATATATCGGATAGGCACAGAACCAGGAGGTTGGAGAATCACTTCTATATGATCAGGGTATAGTGGAGGATCTGGAAAGGGATATGAAATTGTTTTTTTGAAGAGAATAATATAGAGAATATCGACTCATCTATTCTATGGGAAACACATAAAGTATTTATACAAGGAAGATTAATAGCAGGAGGAGTTGAGAGAAAAAAATATATGGACAGCTCATAAACGATCTCTTTTAAGAAATTCTGGATTTGAAGCAGTCACATAAAAATGTTATTGATAATAAAGTATAGTAATAAAGAAGGATTTGATAGGAAAACAAGAGGCACTGAGGGACTTGATGGAACAAGAAACTAAGCGTGCATTTATTAGAACAGCTAAAACACAGTATGAATTTGGTAACAGACCCAGGAAAATGTTGGCGGGGTGATTAAACCTAGAAGGAACCTAAACTATATTGCAAAGATGAAAAAGGAGAGATGAAATACTCTACTAGAGATGCAAGTAAAAAATTTTTGGAGTATTATCAATCCATTATATAAAGTAAATACTAATCACAACCCTGAAGGTAGACAAAATTGAATAAAATAGATCAGTATTTACGGAAGATTTAGCTGCAGGAAATATCGGAGGAGGATTCAAGTAAATTAGAAAAAGGATATCTCCAGAGATGAAATTGAGCAGGCAATTATAAAAAGTAAGGTGGGTAAAAGTCCGGGCCCGGATGGATACACATCTTTATACTTTAAAAAGTTTATAGGTGTCCTGTCCCCTTTTTTCCACCTATATATTTGAATTACATCGGGAAGGTCTGAAAATTCATCAAGAAGCACTAGGGGCGTACATTTCACTTCTATGAATAGAAGGAAAGGATCCAGCATTGTGTTCAAGATTTAGGCCAATATCCTTGATTTAACGAGGATGTTAAAACATATGCTCGGATCTTGGCTGAAAGATTGAGACCACTAATGCCTGATTGTATTGAAAATGATCAAGCAGCTTTTGTCCCCGGGAGTGAGGCAAGAGATACTAATGTACTAAGAACAACTTTATTGATGCATGTTGCAAAAAAGGGGGAAAAGCCTGCTCTCTTTCTATCAATAGATGCCGAAAAGGCCTTTGATAGATTAGACTGGGATTTTATGTTACGGACCTAGATTTGGTATGGGCCCGTGAATGCTGAGATAGAGGCTCTATACTGGAATCCTACGGCTAAAATTCAAGTTAACGGAACCCTATCTGAGACCTTTTGGTTGTTTAATGGTACACGACAGGGTTGCCCACTTTCGCCTTTACTTTGTGCTCTCCTTGGAACCCCTCTTAACCGCTCTAAGAGCTAATAAAAAAATCATGGGTATAGAAGTAGCGGGGCAGGAACATAAGATATCTGCGTTCGCGGATAAGGTTGTTATACATAACGTATCCCAAAAAAACACTCCCGGAGGTTTTGACAGAATTAAATAATTACGGGGGTATCTCAAACCTCAAGATAAATATGGAGAAAACTGAGATATTAGATATCTCCATTCCCTCAGATGAAGGTAGGGATCTCAAAATGTTATATCCTTTAAATGGAGGAAGAGAGGACTGAAATATCTAGGATTGTTTTTGTCAACATCAATAATGGATATATATCGGGATAATTACCTGCCTCTATTGAATAAAACCAAGCAAGATTTGAAAAGTTATCCTGTCCAGAGACTGTTGTAAGCGCGTTTAAAATGATGATCCTCCCAAAGGCCCTCTATTTTTCAGCGTCTCACGATAAAAAAAAATCCTATGGCTTATTTTAAAACTCTTAGATTGATATTACAAAAAATTATATGGAGTAATAGAGGGAGTAGCATTGCCTATAGAACACTGAATAGATCAAAAGAGAGGATGGGACTATCTCTTCTAGATTTTGAAAAATACCTTGAGGCAGCAGTATTACGGAGAATCATGGACTGGGTCCATAGTGCTTCAGATAAAAAATGAGTATCACATGAGTCAGATTTGAGTAATTCAGTCTTGAGGCAGATCTTTTGGGTACCAAACCAATGCAGAGGACTCCTTAAAGATATAGCCCCAATCACTCTAGAGACACTTAGAATATGGGATAAGCTCTCTAAAAGTCGATCTTGGCGATATAACAGCCCCTTGATGCCCCTTACAGGTAATAACGATTTCCTCCAGGTAAAGATAACAGACTATATATAAAATGGACCTTCTGTGATCATCTAAGATTTAAAGATGTTCTGAAAGGTAATGTCCTCTGTTCATTATTGGAACTACGAGAAAAATATGGGGAAACTCCTTGGGATACTTTGGAGGTATAGACAACTTCAACATTTTGTAGAATCTCTCGCAAAGGACTCTTCATGCAGCAAGGGGGTTGGATTTATGGGAAAGACTAGTGGA